>NC_090437.1:213365735-213667878 GCF_031143425.1 Pleurodeles waltl | reverse complement strand
GTGAAGTTTTCTTATTCCATAGAAATTTCATACAACTGGAGTCAAGTTTTTTAAAATATTGAATAGGAATTTTAAAATGTAATAGGAGGATATTTTATAAATTTATGTCACAATCATCATTTTAATGGTGTCTAGTCAACCGCACCATGATAAAGATAATGGAGATCAAGTCAAGAGTAGCGTATGTATCCTGGAGTTCAACATACCAAAGGTATTGAAGAGTGATTTTCATATGGTGGAACAGAACCAAACTCTAAGATATATAGGGGCATATTTAAGCGCCCTTAGCTCCTCCTTGCCCCCACATTAGCGTCATTTGTTTACGCTAATGTGGCCCAACGAGGCAAAAATCGCTGTACCAGATTTACAAAATGGCATAATGCATACATAGCGCCACATCTTAACTCCTTGCACCACATTATGCCTGTCCCAGGCATAATGTATACAGTGGGGGTGTTCCCCCATCAGGGGGGCGGAGAAATGTCAGAAAGAAATCTAAGAGATTTCTTTGTGTCATTTTTACAGGCATTTTTAATGCTCAAAGCAGGCGTTAAAAGGGGGCATTCCTTTGTTTTCAATGGGCCCCTATGTACTGTTCAGGGTTAGATCTTGAACAGTATATACATTTCTGATGCTATTGCCCCCTACCCTGTGCCATGGTACGCAGTATTTTAAATATGGCACACACATGGTGGTGGTGGGGGGGCACGAGGGGCCACAAGAAAAGTGGTACTACATGAAATGTAGGGACAATTTTCTTAAATCTGGTGCATAATCTTGAAGGGGCACCATGTAAAGTTAGTGTTGGCAAACATCTGTTGATAGCAAAAAGAGTTCAAGGGTAAAATCTCAGTTTTATTAAAATTCAATCTATAGTCTGAGACACTGGTGAATAAGGAAACCTCTTTTAAAAATGAATCCAGAGAAGCTTGTGGATTCGACATTTAGAGTAGAATATAATCTGCATATGCAGATAACTTAATTTAACTTCTAGAAAGGCATGTTTGAAGCCAGATAGAAGTGTATTGCAACAAAATAATTCTAGGAAAGGATACAAACATAGGACAAATAACAAAGGAGAGAGGGGTAACCTTGTCTGTACATCTATGTAACTCAAAGTAGGGAGACACACTATCAATAACAAAATATCTAACCCTGAGGATGGAGTAAAGTAATTTTTTGAAATAAAATGATTTTGGACCAAAATCAAATGGATGAACAGTGGTAAACATAAACTGCCAATTTATGTGGTGAAATTTGTATTTCAGCATCCAATGAAAGGGCTGCAAGTGGGTAATTAATTTTACTAGATAGGCTGATAATATTGGAATGTATTCTAGCATTATCAGCAGCAAGAATTCCCTTAATAAAACCAGATTTGCCAGGTATAACAAGAGGAACTACAGATTCTAAGCAGGAAGCTAAAATCTTGGCAAAAATCTTACAATCCTAATTAATAATCGAAAAGAGCTTATAACATTTGTAAAAAAATTGGATGTTTGGCTTGGGGATTATGGTTATCAAAGCTTCTAAAAAAAGGTGCCACTCACTTTGGAGTCGGAAATAAATGAAGTAAAAAGTTCTAATAATTTGGGAGCGAAGAAGGGAGACAAGGACAAAAGAAGTTCAATAGAAAACCAATCTAGGCCAGATGCCTTTGCCCCTTTCAGGGATTTAAGTGCATCAAAACACATTTAATTTACTTGTAATCCCTAGTAAAGTGCACCACATGTGCCCAGGGCCTAGAAATTGAATACTACTAGTGGGCCTGCAGCATTGGTTGTGCCACCCACAGAAGTAGCCCCTAAACTTTGCCTCAGGCCCGCCATTGTAAGACCTGTGTGTGCAGGTTCACTGCCACTTCGACTTGGCATTTAAAAGTACTTGCCAAGCATTAAACACCCCTTTTTCTACATATGAGTCATTTCTAAGGTAGGCCCTAGGGAACCCATAGGGCAGGGTGCTATGTAGGTAAAAGGCAGGACATGCACATGTGTATTTTATATGTCCTGGTAGGGTAAAACTCCTAAATTCTCTTTCCACTACTGTGAGGACTGCTCCTTTCGTAGGATAGCATTAGGGCTACCCCCATATACTGTTTGAGTGGTAGATTATGATCATAAAGGGGTAACCAGATCATATTTAGTATGGCCAGAATGGTAATACAAGATCCTGCTTATTGGTGAGGTTGGATTTTATATTTCTATTTTAGAAATGACACTTTTAGAAAGTGAGCATTTCTCTGCACTTAAAATCCATCTGTGTCTTACAGCCTGTCTTCAATCCACATCTCCGCTAGGCTGGTTGACAGCTCCCTTGTGCATTCCACCCAGACAACCACAAACACAGGACACTCAGGCAAATCTGCATTCATTGGTGTACGGAATGGGTCTTCCTGGGCTGAAAGGGTGGAGGGCCCGACACTTACATTTCAAAGACCAGTGGCCTGCCCTCACACAATGGACTGACAAACCCACTACTGGGACCCTGGCAGACAAACCTCTACTGAAAGGGGACATTGTGCACTTCAAAACCACTCTTTGAAGTCTCCCCCACTTCAAAGGCATTTTGGGGTATATAAATTGGGTCCCTCTCCCCACCCAATTAGACACTTCTGGGCATGAATCTGCAACCTTTCAAGAGGAATTGCACTGTCAAGTGCCAAAGGACTCACCTGGACTGCTTTGCTGAGAAGGACTGCTGCTTTGCTGTTGCCCTAGTAAGGCTACTGCCCTCTGACGTTGCTGAGAAGTGCTCTCCTGGGGTTTGGATTGACTTGCCTCCTGTTTTCTAAAGTTTCAGGGCTAAAAAAACGTCATCTCTTCAAGGAACTCCTTGTGCGTCGAAAACCGATGCACAGCTTGTTGGAAACTACGCACAGCTTGTCTTGCGATGAGAAAATCACTGCGCAGCCAAACCAGAACGACGCAGCCCGACTTCCCGAGTGAAGATTCGAAGCAGCACCTGCCTTGCAACCGGAGATTCGACGCACAGTCCCACCGGATCGACGCACAGCCAAACCAGAACAACGCAGCCAACTTCCTGAGTGAAGAATCGACTGATCGCCTGCTGTGCGACAGAAAATTTTACGCATCACCACACCGGATTGACTTCGTCCCACATCCCCAGGATTTCCCTGCGTCATCCCAGGGTGTCAAAACGATCCCCACATCGCAATGAGGAGCCAAGACTACACGCTGGAAATCGACACCAAGCCCTTTGCAGCGTGGAAAGAAACGACGCATCGTCTGTGCCACACCAGAAATTCTGATGCACACCCTATTTTTCCATGCATCTCTTCCTCTGCGGTCTCTGTTTTTGTTATTTTTTACGCAAACCAGGTACTTTGTGCAAACAAGAGACAGCTGTTTATTTCTAAGATTCAGGACTCTTTTTAATCTTGCAAAAGTGATTTCTTTAACATTTTGACCTGGATTTAATCAGATAAATATCTTATAGTTTTCTAAACCTGAGTGGTGTATTTGTGTGGTGTGTTCACTGTGTTACTGTATGATTTATTGCACAAAGACTTTACACATTGCCTTCTAAGTTACGCTTAACTGCTTAGTGCCAAGCTACCAGAGGGTGGGCATTGGATAAGTTGGATTGTGTGTGAGCTACCCCAACTCGGATTGTGGTCCCTATTTGGACAAAGGTGTATACCTCTGCCAAGCCATAATGGGATTGGGGTTGGCAATATCAGCACATTTTACTTTAATGGAGTGCCAAATGCCAGGGTCAGATTTAACAGTACCATAAACATTAAACAAAGTAATATGTTTGTTGTGGATATTGGCATTGAACATCTATTATTAATCAATATCACATTCAGTGTGTAGTCTCAAAGCATTCTGACAAAGAATAGCAACACTATCATCATGATCGATTACAGGAGCAAAAAAAACATCTGGTCAGCCCATTGCCTTTTCAATTTAACAGATTCAGAAGCATTACAATGTGTTTCTTGTAAAAAGGCAATTTGAGAATCAAGTTTAGGTAAATGAGAAAGTACTTTTTGTCATTTTACTGATGGGCCAAGTCCAAAATATTCCACGAAAAAACATTAAACATATCGTATAAATAAATGAGGAGAGGAGTACAGAAACAAGAGTGACAAGCTGGATAAAGAGGAGAGGAGACAAAATTACAACAATTATTATACAAAACAAGGGATAGAAACAATGAAACAGAGAAATCTAATATCATACAAGCCCTCTCAGAAATCAGAGAAGAGTAGAAGGATACCTGTGAGGAAAGGACTTATATAGGACAGCAGATTGAGGAGCAGATCAAGGATAAACATCCAGATCTGAATAGATAATTACTGAAAGTGATATGTGATGTGTCAGCATTATGACAGATCAACAGCAGAGCAGGGAAGAAAAACCAAATAGAATAGGGATAAGAAACGGAAAAAGTCATATAAACACAAAAACATTTTAAGACTTCTGAGCAACAGTATCCATTTTGTGTGATGTAATATTTTGGAGGAAAACTTTCAATTTAGCAGTGCTTTCATAAGTTATTTTGCATAAGCAAGGAAAGAATGCCATTACAAATATTACGATCACAATTTGGGTCTGAAGGCGAGGAATTCCTTATGTCTGGCATTGATTGCATTGGCAATATCTTGAGATATGAATATATAATGACAAGACAATACGATTTGGTTTTTGTCTTTAGCCACCTTTAAAAGACAAATAAAGGTCTGTAAATTCTAGAAAAAGCATAATTATGCCTTGAGGTTTGGAAGAATGATGA
The DNA here is from genome assembly GCF_031143425.1 of Pleurodeles waltl. Lineage (NCBI taxonomy): Eukaryota > Metazoa > Chordata > Amphibia > Caudata > Salamandridae > Pleurodeles > Pleurodeles waltl. The sequence goes on along the minus strand of NC_090437.1, from coordinate 213,663,117 downwards.
TGAATTGACCTAAATGAAGAGCCTGTTGCAAGTTAAGAGGAGAAGTAGTAAGAGGTCTATGTATGGCCGGGAGGGATTTCTTTGAGAATTAAAGATAATTAGGGTCCTCAAGAGCCCTGGAAAACCATACAGATGGAGAGTAATGCAACAATTCCTATTTTACAAACCCTCGAACTGAGGTTTGAGTTTTTAGATCTCTTGCTCAAGTAGAGGCCGTTTGTTGGACATATTCTGAAGGGAACTAATACATTGTTCCATTTCAATAATTTTACCCTCCATAAGGATCTATCTATCTTCAATCCTTTGCAACTTCACATTGATAGCATTTATAAAAGGCTAAATAGAGATCACCTCATCTAAAATGGTATCCACAATCGGGTTAATGGATGAGGAAATAGGTGATAGGGGATCATTCTTGGCCTGCTTAGATTTAGCCCCAGAAGAGGTAGCCTTAACCCCAGCAAGTGGGTTGAAAGCCATATTATTATGAAGGTTCTTACAGTGAGGCAGTCACTGCAGAGACTTTGTTCTTCTGATAAACTAAAGAGGTGCCGAAAGAGCAGCAGAGAGAGCAGCAAGTCAAAATATAATCCAGGAAAAATCCGGGCACCACAGAGGATACCTTCAAATTACCAGACTAAAGTTCATCTTTAAGGTATAAATGTCTGCAATGTCTGCTTCCTCAAGAATGCCAAAGATTTTGATCCTGTCTCTAAAAATCTTCTCTGTTTTCCTCAAATAATTATTCCTCAGGATGAGAGGCAAGGCAACAAAAAATATTCATCAACATGGTGAAATACATTTTAGAAGGTCTGTGCCTTGCTTTATTATGTGGGTAGTGTGTGTATGATTGGTTGAAGTTGTAATGTTTCACCTGTTGACATATATAAATATACAACTTAATCAATATTCCTTTAAGTTTCCTATTTTCTCCATGTAGGGTTAGTGTTATTGGTGTGATTGCTTGTTTCCCTTTATTTATAAGACAGTGACTTGCAGTACCAGTGATTGGCAATGTGAAACGGTTACCTTTGTCATAGGAATGGCTGAAGTACATTTAGGGGGTCACTCTGACCCTGGCGGTCTCCCGCCGGTTTTCCGCTGCCCTGAGGAATCCTCCATGGCGGCGCAGCTTGCTGCGCCGCCATGGGGATTCCGACCCCATCACCGCCATCCTGTTCCTGGCGGTTGTGACCGCCAGGAACAGGATGGCGGTGAGGGGTGATGCGGGGCCCCTGGGGGCCCCTGCAGTGCCCATGCCAATGGCATGGGCACTGCAGGGCCCCCCGTAAGAGGGCCCCTAAAAGATTTTCAGTGTCATGCTACTGCACCCGTCGCACCCTTCCCACTCCGCCGGCTCCATTCGGAGCCGGCTTCCTCGTGGGAAGGGGTTTCCCGCTGGGCTGGCGGGCGGCCTTCTGGCGGTCGCCCGCCAGCCCAGCGGGAAACACAGAATAACCGCGGCGGTCTTCTGAACGCATAGCGGTATTCTGTTGGGGAAACCTCCGCCGCCCGCCAAAGTTAGAATCACCCCCTTAATCCTATTTTTGGTGTGCTACTGTAGTAAGTTTAGGATTAACTTTAGTGAATAGAAAGTTCTTATTAATTGGTGAATGTGTTGTAGTACATATTTGATTCTTTCTAAAGCCCTCATTGTATACCCTTAGCTCCACCTATTTATTAGTAGATATTGTCTAATTTCCTATTACTCTCGTATGTCCCTCCCAAAGTTGCACCAAAGCAGAAATCTCCATGTGTATGTCTCTCCTCACTGCCAGTGTCTCAGAACTCCGTACATAAGAGATAGGACAGGCATGATGCTCACAGAGGTGAAAGTATGTGATAAATTGTTCCTTCGTAGTGATTGAGTTACTCAGAGTACAGCTATTGCAGAAAAGAGATTTACAAGCGATTATGCAAATAATTATTGTTAACCTTGCATTCTCACTACCCTCTAAACTGACATTCTCTGTTTAGAAATCACCCTCTTACCAAGGTTTGATACTTGTTTTGATCCCAATATTTATAAAGAATTTGCTTACAGGTTGATATTTTCAACTGAAAGACCTTTCCTCACCATAATCTTGGGAGATTGATCTTCTCACAACTGATAATGATGTAGTCCAGGAAGATGAACATCCCAAAACTTATACTGCTGTATTAAATATCTGCCTCTGAGTCTCTGGTTGTGACTTTTCTGTTTAGTGCAACCTGGTAATCTTTTTCTTTGGTATCTGTCTCAGTTACATAAGGTATTTGTTTTTGAGGCCTTCCCAAAATTCTTATTTCAAAACTGTAGGTCTGGTGTTAAAATATTCATTCAGTCATGAACTGGAGCTGATTTTTATCACTCGTGACTGATGGCAAATTGATAAATATTCTTTTCTCCCCTGGAATCTTGGTTTTATCAAAAGTAATAGCCCTTGGGTTAAAGGTATTAATTTTAGAGGACTCCTAGGTGACAGGATAGGTGGCAGGACAAAACATTTTGCTTTCTTTGATTGTATGAAAAGTTGAATATTAGCTTTTGGATCTGTGCTGAGGGAGTGGTGAAGGTGACTTTGCACAAATTGGACCATATGTGTGCTATTTTGGCAATGCTTGTTGTAGCAATATAGTTTGGGCTGTGCTGACAATTTGCTTAATGTTTCAGTGTGCACTAGAGCAAATTATGTTGAATTTTGTAGGGCATCCTTCCTTCATGAACATAATCTCTCTTTCTGAAAAACCAAGCAAGAGACCATATTCTTCCTCAACAGTGTGCCCTGCAATGTTCTTTGTCTCTCTAATCCCAACTTTAACCTCTTCATTTGGCTTCTTTCCTAGACTTCTTGGTAAATTAATCCTGGAAATTTGGCAGTGCTTAGAAACAGGCCTAACATATTAAAGCCCATGTCAAGTCTGTCAAAAACCGAGTCATATGTAAACTTTACAACCTTCTAAATAAGAGTAAATAGACCAATGGAGAATATAATACTATAAAATACAGCTACTAGGATAGGAAATTGTAATTATTTTGTTTCTAAACTTTATCAAACAATCAAAGTAAAAGTTCAGAGTCCTCTAAATGGTTAAGTAGAGTTTAAAATATCTTAGTTTCTTGTGTTTTCGTCCCCAACAGGTGAAGACCGTTTTGAAAATCCTTTTAAATGGGACCTCGTAGGAAAAAATCTATTTGCAATGTTTGTTGAAGGAATTGTGTTTTTCTTATTTACACTTCTTCTTCAATACAATTTCTTCATCAAGGCACGGTAAGGATCCAAGCAATATTAGACTGTGTTTTGCATATGTTGTTTTATCTATTATGCCAATTTAATCTCAGCCTTATTGACGCAAAATTAACTTTGCTTCAAGATTTATGTTCAATGATGATGTTGGTTCATTTTTTGATGTTGGTTGTAGATGAATATCTTAAACTGAAGAGGCAGAGCATATAAGTAGATATTTAGTAATTACTTATCACTTATTGATACTTACTGCTACACACTGTGTACTTTTTCTATTTCCAGTCCTTAGTGAAAAGAACAGATATGAATCAGATATTCAGTTATCGCATATCAATATTTCCTATTACACTGACTTTCTCACATCAGGCCTTATTCAAAAAGAGTGAGCTTATGCCTGGGTATTAATAACCAGATCTTGTCAGAATATTGTGTACAGAAAAAACGACATTAATATTTTGTTATTAATTATAAAATACCCTCCTATTGTGTGTATATTTTCAATAACGCCCTCCAATCAGGCGATATATTTAGATGATATTTAGGACACAGTATTTATGCTAGATGATAGTCATATCACTTGTAATATACTGGATAATAATGCTACCATTTTTAAATTAACATGACGTTTTTAGCATCTTGCTACACTCTTGTTTACTAAAATGAAACGCTACCACTTTTGTCAAAGATAAAGAAAACAGGTAAAAAGAAAAGGAGGGAATCAAGAACTTTGACAAGAAATTACTTGCCAAGTCTAAAAAAGACTGCCAAAAAGTAACCTTAGGATACAACACTTCATCTCTCCCTAGTCATGGACCTTATTATTATCTAACCCTGATTCACGCACCGAAATTACACCTTCCCATGGGATCCTACAGTAACCAACCAGCCTCATCATAGAACATTCTGTGAAACAGCAACAAAATGAAAACTTTCTGTGCAGACCCTTATATCAGACAACAGAAGAAAAACATCATGACCCACACAGGTTGAAGAAAGATTGATATCAGAAGAGTAAACATGGACAACAATAGGGATCTTGAGTGCATTAGCAAAGGAAGAAACAAATGACATCCTTTATTTGAAGTTTTGAGAATCACACCCATTTGATAATCATAACAAACCTTTTAACCAAGGCATATCAGACTTGAATCAGTAGCTGTCGTGAGACAGAAACTAATGCCCTCAGGCATCATGAGTAGAAGCCAGTTATCATAAACATCAACACTATCATCATCATCCTCTTTATTAAGTAAAAACCATGAAACATACAAAAGAAAAACAAGTTTTTAAAAATCATAATACACAAATTCATCATAATCACAGCTAAAAGTTCATCATGATTAAAAATAAGAAGTTATAAAAATACTAATCAAAGCATAAATGATGCTGAGTTTAAAACAGAATATATTCATAAAACAATTGAAAATAGCCTATTACAGAACACACAAACATAAATGATCCTACGTTTAAAAATACTATTACAAAGCATATTTTTTCTCACTTTCAATGATTCTGTAATACAACTCAAAACTGCACAGCAGATCACTGTGGACTCAAGATGCTGGAGAAAAATTCAGCCCTCCTGATGGTTATCAAAATGACTACCCCTGAGCACTGGACATAAAAAACATAAGCTAGGATCAGAATAGAGAGTACACAAAAGAAAAGGTGCTTGGTCGATTGAAGTGACCTTCCGACATAAGAGCAAATCGGTAGATTTTGGAACTATGTACCTGCCACGGGAAAGGCCACTAAAAAGTGAATTCTATTTCCCTGAAAATGGGTGAGAAATTATCTGACCTCTGAATCTTTAAACCACATTAGATACGGCTCCATGCACATGGTAGTGGATATAGGTACATATGAATGAACTGATACTAAATCAAGCATACTCCTATATGTGGCTTTATCTTTAAACATCAGATATTTCTACCTTATCTGATTATTGGTATAATATAACAAGGGATCTCATCCGGATTATTAAAATCACTATTTAGACCCACATCATACAATAACTCCTTAATATACTTAATCCAGGGGATAGCTTGCACATTAGATTGTGCAAGACAGTCTTTAGCAGTAGTACGAGTAAAAGTATAAGTGGTCAGAGGTCCCAATCTTAATCCACATCAAAAGTGGGGCAAACCATAACTTCTCGTATATAAGGTGATCATTTCAGCCAATGGTTTATGTCCGAGTTTACTAGCAAAACTGAAGATGGCCTATCCAGAGACTTCCATCCTCTGTTTTCTCTGAAGGATTAACCTTTCCCATTGTAAATTGTCATTAAACATAAAACCTAGAAAGTTAAAGTTTCGCGTCTTCAGAATCTCTATGCTTCCTATAAAAAAATCTTCTGGTCTGAGTATTTCTTGAAGCAAAGGTCATGACAAAGGACTTCATGCCATCTGCTTTGAGTTTACAGGTTCCCATAAAATTATTAAATCATTCTAAGACGAGCTGTAAACCATTGGCCGTGTGAGCGATCAGCACAACATTGTCCGCATATAATAGGACTGCAACAGGTTGAGAAACAAACATAGGGACCTCACAATTAAGAGATATTAAAAAAGACTCCAATGCATTAATTAATAATGAAAGTAAAAATGGAGCTAAGATACAACCCTGCTTAACACATTTGTCCACACAGATAAACGGGGTAAATTCCCCAAGTTGGGTGTTTCGAATTTTCATCTGGGTATTTAGATGCAGAATTCTAACTACATTTATAGGAGTAGGTTCTATCCCCTCTTCCATAATGCCCCATAGGACATCTATATTCACTGAGTCAAAGGCACAGGAAATGACCATAAAGGCTACATGTATGGCCCGTCTCCTGGCTTTGACATATTTGCCAAGTATTAGAGATAGGTTTAAGGAAGTACCTAACCCTGGAAGAAATCCACACTGGATTTCAGAAAAAAACTATTTTTCTTCTACCCAATCTTCTAAAGTAGCCAAGACTACTCTACCAAAAACTTTCCCAGAGGTATTAAGCAGCGAAATGGGCCTATAATTAGATGGAATACTCCTTACTCCCTTTTTAAAAATAGGAAGTATTATAGATTCCCTCCATGTGTTAATCTTGATGTTAGCACTTTTTGGTGTGCAAATGTTAGGGCCCATAAAGTGCTATCAGATGAATCAAATTTCACAACTGGGCTTGGGTAATGAAACAATAATTCAATAAATGTGAAGCATGTTAGGATCCGCAAGAAAGACAAAAGTGTTTTTTTCAAATCACAAAGGTTTGTTAAAGGTTGAAGTTTTTCAGAAGGCAAAAATCAGATTAGTATCATCAATTGTCAAAATTTGTCTTCTTCGATTAATATGCAATTCAAAATTAGACCCATATCTCATTCATCAGAGGACGAATCATTATGAGATTGCCTCACAGAGAAAGACTTAGGAGAGCACTCTAAAATCTCCTGCTGTGTTCTACTCGATTCTAAGTCTGAATCTAAATCTACTTCCTACAAGTCTGTACTGCATTAAAACACAAAATTCCAATATTCTACATATCTACACACAGTTATCATAAGACTGTCCATTCAGGTTAAAGCAAGATGATACAATATATGCTCCATAGGTCTTCTCAGGACTTGTCACAATACAGCTTCTTTCACACTTATACTATGTGGAGGAAGATGAGATATGAGGATCATACTGTACTCTACAAGTGTCTTCATCAAAGTGCTGCTCATTGAAACATTACATGATTAGCACCAATAAAATAATTCATTTCTTCACATGGGGAAGCAGGTAAAATAACACTGCATTCATTATCAGAACTCCAGCTTCACCTAGAAAGAAAGCGTGCACGTGTCACGAAACAAGATGGTAAACTATGGTAGTCATTTTAAAATGCAGACCTATATTAGTTATGATCAATCTAACTGTAAACAAACATGTTTTCTCTGCAAATAACATTTGAGTGTTTATATTTTAATGATATGTTAAGTCAAAACATTTAATATAAAAAAGCATCACCAATATGTACCCTGACTTATTCAATGGCATTTAATGTCAATGAGACCACTCCACTTTCCTCAAGGCTTTCTTTGCTGTCAGAACTTGGAAATTTAGACAATAGAAAATAGATTTTTGTTTTGAGCTGTGGCTGAGTTTCCCACATAGTCACAATCTAGCACTTAAAATAAAAGCTGGTTTATGTGAGGAATACCAAATATCCCTTTGCTAGCCGGACACAAGGACCAAGATCTTTGTCAGAGAAAAGTGCATGTGATGCATGAATAACACAGCAAAACAACAATACAGGTATGAAATTATTAATTTAAATGCAGTTAAATGTATTGATTCATATGGCACAAATGAAGAAAATCTGATGCAGGGATCAAGACTAATAAAATGGATTTTTTTTAAACTGCCGATAAAACATTAAGAAGTTACATTTTAAATACTTTTTTGTGATGTGATACCGGCAACTGACGCTTCCAACAGGATCCAGCAGCCCAGGGCCCCAGGAGACGGTCCCTGGTGCTTTCTCAACTGCACTCCATCCTTCCTTCTAGCGCTATAAAGAGCTCCACGCAATCCCACTACACGGGATAACAGCAACTCCAGCTTTCTTGGGACCACAGAATCCAGCAGCCCAGGGTCCCAGGAGGCGGTCCCTGATGCTTTCTCAGTTGCACTCCATTACCCATCTAGCGCTATAAAGTCAACCAATCAATCAATCAATCAGTCCATTTATAGAGCGCGCTACTCACCCTTGAGGGTCTCAAGGCGCTGGAGAGGGGGGGAGTTACTGCTGCTCGAAAAGCCATGTTTTGAGGAGTTTCCTGAAGGCGAGATGGTCCTGGGTAGTTCTTAGGTGTGCGGGGAGAGAGTTCCATGCTTTGGCTGCCAGGTAGGCGAATGATCTTCCTCCGGTGGTGGTTCTGCAGTTCCGTGGGACGGTGGGGAGGGCGAGGCTGGCTGAGCGGAGCTGACGGGTGGGCGTGTAGAACGAGAGGCGGCTGTTGAGGTATTCGGGGCCTATGTCGTGGAGTGCTTTATGTGCGTGGGTGAGGAGCCTGAAGGTGATCCTCTTGTTGATGGGGAGCCAGTGCAGGTGTTTCCGGTGGGCGGATATGTGGCTGTAGCGAGGAATGTAAAGGATGAGGCGTGCGGAGGCGTCCTGTATGCGTTGTAGATGTTTCTGAAGCTTGCGGTGGTTCCTGCGTATAGGATGTTTCCGTAGTCCAGTCGGCTTGTGACGAGGGCATGGGTAACTGTCTTTCTGGTTTCGGCGGGGATCCATTGGAAGATTTTTCGGAGCATGCGTAGGGTGTTGAAACATTATGACGAGACAGCGTTGACTTGCTTGGTCATTGTGAGGAGGGGGTCCAGGATGAACCCGAGGTTGCGTGCGTGATCCGAGGGGGTTGCTGCGGTGCCCAGCACCGTGGGCCACCAGGAGTCGTCCCAGGTGGATGGGGATTGTGCGAGGATGAGGACCTCCGTCTTGTCTGAGTTCAGTTTTAGACGGCTGAGCTTCATCCATTCCGCGACGTCTTTCATTCCTTCCTGTAGGTTGGTTTTGGCGGTGGTTGGGTCTTTAGTGAGGGAGAGTATCAGCTGGGTGTCGTCGGCATAGGAGATGATGTTGATGCTGTGTTTGCGTGCGATGGTGGCGAGGGGGATCATGTAGATATTGAAGAGGGTTGGGCTGAGCGAGGATCCTTGGGGTACGCTGTAGATCTCGGTGGGATCTGAGTGGAAGGGAGGGAGGTGGATTATTAGGGTGCGATGGCACACGGTATCGAAGGCTGCCGAGAAGTCCAGGAGGATGAGGGCGGTTGTTTCTCTGTTGTCCATCAGGGTCCTGATGTCGTCGGTGACTGCGATGAGGGTGGTTTCTGTGCTGTGGTTGGCTCGAAATCCAGATTGGGAAGGGTTGAGCGAGTTGTAAGCCTAGAGAAAAGCGGTCAGCTGCTTATTGACGGTCTTCTCGATGACCTTGGCCGGGAAGGGAAGAGAGATGGGGCGGAAGTTCTTCAGGTCATTGGGGTCTGCAGTGTTTTTTTTTAGGAGGACGTTGATTTCTGCATGTTTCCAGCTCTTAGGGAAGGTAGCTGATGCGAACGAGCTGTTGATGATGTTCCAGAGATGGGGTGCGATGACTGTGTCGGCTTTGATGGTGTTTATTATGCTTCTGGTCTCTTCTGAGCTGATAGGGGTCCAGGAGCTGAGGGTAGTGGTGGGGGCTGCTGGTTCGGTGGTATGAGGCGGGGTCTGGGGTCTGAAGCTGTCGTGTAGATCTGCGATCTTTCGGTGGAAGAATGTGGCGAGGGAGTTGCAGAGTTCTTGTGAAGGTGTGATGTCGTTGGAGCTGGCGCTGGGGTTGGAGAGCTCTTTGACGATGTTGAAGAGTTCCTTGCTGTTGTGGGTGTTGTTGTCTTTGAATGATGTCCCTTTGGTGGAGCGGATCAGGTGGAGCGGGTGGCGATCTTGAGGGCTGTCATGTTTTCTGTGGTTCGTTCCCTGCGGCAGGTTTTTTTCGAGGGTTCGGCAGGATTTCTTAGATTCTTTGAGGACGTCCGTGAACCATGGGGGTTTCCTGATGCTGGTCCCGCCTGTTTTTTTTTTAAGAGGTGCGAGGTTGTCGGCACAGTTGGTGATCCACTGTGTGAGGCTGTGGGCTGCATTGTGGGCGTCAGTGATGTTGGCTGGTGGGTTTTGGTTCAGTGTTGAGAGGAGCTGCTCTGTGGAGATTTTGCTCCAGCGTCTGCGGGGGATTTCTTGTGTGCGAAGGTGGTGAGTCTCCCGTTTGAAGGTGAAGTGGACGCATCTGTGGTCGGTCCGGTGTAGTCCGGAGGAGTGGCTGAAGGAGACGTGGTTGCTGGCAGAGAAGATGGGGTCGAGTGTGTGGCCAGCGGTGTGGGTGGGGGTGCTCACCAGTTGCTTGAGTCCAAGGTTGGCGAGGTTGTCGAGCAGGGTGGTGGTGTTGTTGTCGTTGTTTTTCTCCAGGTGGAAGTTCAGGTCCCCGAGGAGGATGTATTCTGGTGAGGCTAGGGCATGCGGGCTGATGAAGTCTGCGATGGTTTCGCTGAATTGTGTGCGTGGGCCCAGGGGTCTGTAGATGAGTGTTCCTCAGAGGGTGGTTTTGGGGTCGGTGTGGAAGTGTACGTGTTCGGTGGCGAGGGGTGTGTCTGCGGTGGTGGTTGTGATGTTGATGGTTTTCCTGTAGATGATGGCGATTCCTCCTCCAGTTTGGTTGACCCGGTCCTTCCGGGCGATCTTGTAGCCGTCGGGAATGACTATGGCGATGTCTGGGGCTGAGGAAGCGTTCATCCAGGTTTCTGTGATGAAGGTGACGTCTGGTGCTGTTGTGTCCAGGAGGTCCCATAGTTCGATGGCGTGCTTGTGGACGGAGCGTGTGTTGAGGAGGATGCACATGAGGTGGTTGTTGTTGTTGCGAGGGCCGGTGGGTGGTCTGCAGGTTCGGAGGCATGTGTATTTGCAGGCTTGACAGGTGAATGGTCCATGGGTTCGTTTTGGGCTGGCTTGATAGCAGGTGGTTGTTCATCCAGTGTTGAGGGCGTTGAGGGAGGTGGAGTCGTATCTTAGTCGGGTGCTTTGTGTGCGGTGGGGGCCAGGGGTTCTGCCGCTGGGTTCGGTCCAGGCGCGGATGGGTGCAGACGGGCTTGCCTTTGGCGCGCCCGCTGCCGCCATAAGAAGGAAGGAGGGGAGGAGGGGTCAGCTGGGAGGCGGGAGGTGGGAGGGAAGGGCAGCAAATGGGAGCAGGGGGGCGGGGCCGCACGGGTGGCAGCGGCGGGAAAAGGAAAGCGCAAAAGAATAGGAAAAAGCCAAAATAGGAAAACGCCAATTAAAGGAAAAATAAACTCAAGATCAACGTGGCAGGGGGCTGGGCAGGCGGAGCTGCAGTGGCGGGGAAGCGACCTACCCAAGGGTGAAGGGTCGCTGTCTCTGCCGCGCAGCGGGCGCCATAAGAAGGAAGGAGGGGAGGGGTCAGCTGGGAGGCGGGAGGGAAGGGCAGCAAATGGGAGCGGGGGCAGGGCCGCAAGGGTGGCAGCGGCGGGAAAAGGAAAGCGCTAAAGGATAGCAAAAAGCCAAAATAGGAAAACGCCAATAAAAGGAAAAATAAATGCAAGATCAACATGGCAGGGGGCTGGGCAGGCGGAGCTGCAGCGGCGGGGAAGCGACCTACCGAAGTGCTCCTTGCAGTCCTGCCACAGGGGATGCATGCAGGCCTTGCCCAGGCCAAGGGTGAGGCCGTCCTGCACCCGTCAGTGACTGGAAGAAGCCAGGTTGGGCCACATCTCTTGTTTTACCACCTCGTGGGTGAGTCGTTGTGATTTCATGAGCTTCCTCATCTATAGGACTGAAGGGATTTGACTATCCTTTGCAGATTCCTTGAGGATTCCTAGACCCGGACCCAGACTGTGTGCCTTATATCCTCATGGTTTACTTCTTCCCTGGCTTTGACATTTGACTCAGACACCAGGGGGACAAGAATTGGTGTCTATGTTCCCATTTTGCTCTTTGAAGTGTTTTGCAGGGTTGGTCTTTGTGGTTTTCAGCATCTACTCTCTCCAGCACTGTTAAACTCTGGCCTGTCAGCCTCTGGTCTGAGAAGCATGGGTAAAAGGAAAGATGAATCAACTAACACGAGGACAAGCCCCACAGGACAAGTAGTACTATCTTATCATTTCTCTCCAATGCAGTGGGGGCACTATCTGAGGAATTGTCTAATGTAGAGGACCAACTTATTCAATCCCAACAAGCCTCAGGGTCCCCCTTTCCTCTTCTAGACCATATTCCTATCAGTACTGTGGGTTCCTCTCTGGATCAGCCACAACCCCTAGTCACCACGCCCCCAAATTAAGAATCATTGAGTTCTTCCTCCCAGCCACCCGCAGAGCCACTGATGGATAGTATGGGCCTTAGATCAGTCATTTGAAGGAGGGTAGGGGGAAATGGTGCTAAACCCAAAGCCATGAGGGAGAACACATGAGTCTGATCAAAATCTAGCACCCAAAGAAGTACTGAGTAAGAAAATAGGTAAATCCTCAGTGGATGGAGGGAATTTCTCTCTGTCCATCACTTTCACTCTGCGGGAAAGCAAGATCCTAGGGGCTCTAGACATTCTTAGTCAGAGAGTTGCAGAGTTAGAAGCCAAAGCCACCTGCCCGGGAAAGGGAGTTGAGGACATTTCAAACAGTTTGCTTCCACATCCCAGAAACATATATCTTTGTCCAACTTTGCTGTTCTTCCCTCTAGGCCCGGTAACCCCTAGTGCCATGGAAAGGGCCTCACCCTCAGCTCAGCGCTGACCCTTTCTCACATGTTTCCACCTTTTCCCCCTTCCCTGGCTTCTGGCCACATAAACGTAATGAGGACACATGGCCACACCCAAACACATACCCTTGCCAAAGCTATTGGTACCTGACAACCAGAGCAAGCACCCTCCTCCAGTAGATAAGCTGTCCCTGGATTCCAAATGCAATGATGCGGTCACCCAGCTTCCCCCAGCCTGCACACCATATGTGGTTGCCCTTACTAATGTACCCACATGTACGAAATTCATGATTCGCGACTCGCAATTTGGAAGTCGCAAAACTTGATGTACAACAGTGTCAATGACACGGTTTGCGATTCGCAAATGACCTACCTCGTGAATATTCTTGAGGTAGGTCGCAATTTGTGACCCCATTGGGAATGGCTGCCCTCATAGGGATGATGGCCTGTTGGAGACAGACGATCTCCATGTCTGTGACTGCTTTTAAATAAAGCTTTTTTATTTTTTTTAAATGCAGCCAGTTTTCCTTGAAGTAAAACAAGATGCATTTCAAAAACAAAAAAAATAATGTTTTCTTTTAATTTTTTCAGAACAGGCAGTGGTCCATTCAACCACTGCCTGCTCTGAAAAAATATTTCCACTGCCATTCACAATTCCTATTTGCGAATGGGTTAGCACCGGTTTGAAACTGGTGCTAACTGCGATTGCTTTATGACCGCATTCATGGTCACAAAACAATCGTACATGGGACTGCGACTCGCAGTTAGGAAGGGAACACCCCTTCCTAATTGCGACTCGCAAACCCTTTTTGCAATTTGGTAAATAGATTACTGAATCGCAAAAATGGGTCTGTACATCAAATAGCATTTTTCAAGTCGCAAACGGCCTGATTCGCCATTTGCGACTTGAAAAATGCTTCGTACATCTGGCCCTTAATCATGCAGAATCAGAAACATATATCCAAGTTAAGAATAAGGTGGTGCATTGGCTGTCCAAAAGGCTCACCAATATGAATAGTCAATGGCTAGACAATGAAATCATCATTCTCAGGAGAACCTGTTGGATCAGGACCTCACAAAAGTCCGTGGAGGGAATTGTATTATTGTGAATTTTGCTAATCCTTTCACGGGAGGTGCCATCTTAAGAAATGTTATGTTCATGTCTGCCACCCCTTTTGCCATCTCTGTCCTTCCTTTTGCTGTTTTTCATAAGCCTAACACAGTAGAGGGTGCCTTTTAGAGAGAGGTCTTTCACGTCCATTGGTGTCAGCCTCATCCAGCTCCTCCTATGGGGAATATCCTCCCACCTCTTTGCACAATCACGTTGAGGTGTTGAATTGGGTAAATGCTCTAGATTGACTGGCAATAGCCGGCCCAACTACATCCCCGCCTAATGTTACTATGTGCTTTGAGTGGCTAAGGATCTTGAGTTAAAATATATCTGCTGTCCAGGGCAAACTGGGGGATCCAGACTTGATTGCTGTTCTCTCAAAGTTTGATATTATCAACCTACAGGAAACTTGAGACACCTGTGGCAATCGACATTTGGATGGTGATGTATCTTTTAGTGTAAACGGTATTCCCTCCCAAAGCGGGCGATCGAGAGGGGGGCTTGGTCACCTTTATTAAACTAGACCTGCTATCCATTCCCATATTGATTCCTTCCTCTTCTTCCTGCTTTTTGTGAGTTTTTGGTGTTGATTTTATTGAGGGATTTTAATCTACATTTCTGTAAAGAGTGCCATTTGTATTATACAGATGATCCAGATGTTCTCTTGGAAGACAAGGTCCATGTGAAGCATACTACCATGGGGGACATGTTAAATGACTTGACCACCCAATATAATCTGGTCAACAACGTCTCCCAAAAAGCCCTGGAACAGCCTACTGCTATACCTCCATTTAAAGGCCATAGTGCTGGCTCCACTATTCACTATATTTTTGTCTCAAGTGTTTTTTTCTCTTCTTTGTAAAGTGTTGCACTTGTTTGGAATACACCCTCTTACTGCAACATTTATCTGGAAAAAAGAAACAGGGATTAATTGATTTTTACAAAGCCCTAACCAAGCCAAAGGACCAGAGTTGCAGGATAAAATGGGGACATTTCATCCCTTAGGATTTTAATACTCTTATGATCCAAACATGCTAAGTCAACTTTGATATTTGCTTGAATGTCGATCACCCAGATACTAACACCATCATAAGTGAATCCAGTGATGGTTCCAGTGTCTGAGTCTGATCCGAATTCAGCATGATTCTGGCCAGTGTTGCAATCCAAAATGACTAAATTGCAGACTGGTAACATACAGAGGTTCCATTATCTTGCTTGTTTTGATTCTGACCAAAGCATGCCATCATAAAATTGTATTTGAGAGACTTTCCTCTGCTGGTCTTGGAGGCAATATTCTAACCTGGTTTGCTTCTTTTCTAACCTCTTCATCACAAGCAGTTCAGTTATCATCTTTTCGGTTTGCGTTTATGGGTTTATCGTGTAAAGTACCACCGGGTCCTGCCTTAAGCACTACATTTGATAACTTATACGTGCCCCCCCCACTTGCTGCCCTGATTGCCTCTTATGGCTTTCAATTATGGGCATTATGAAGATGGCATGCAGATTATCTTGAGGTTAGATGGAGACTTTTATCCCACCCATTAACAGTTTGAAAGCTTTCTTGTTGCAGTCGCCAATTGTATGAAGAAGAGCTCCCGTAAAATGAACTGAGATAAGACTGAAGTACTGTTTTTTGAGAGCCCCTCAATTTGGTTTCCATTTTGGCGGCCTGATGATTTGGGCAGTCCCTCTCCCATTACTGATTAATTGCCATCATTGCCAGTAAGGCTTCTTTTGAGACCAACATCAATAAACTTACTTCTACTTGGTTCTTTATGATAGAGACACTAAGAAACGTTCTGCAGCTTATCTTCTATTCTGCTTGGCAACTTCTCATTCAGGTGCTGATCATAAGCAGGCTTGGATACTTCACTAAGCTATTTGTGGGCCTTCATTATTTCTTGATGCATAAGCTCCAACCTAATTAAAATGCTGCAACCAGGCTTGTAATGGAAAACCCTAACCAAGCCAAAATTCTTACACATATCTACAATTTGCATTGGTTCCCTATTCAAAATAGATGCATTTATAAACAATTATGTTTCTGTCACATGGCAATTTTCACATCTCTTCTCCCTCTAATTATATGTCCCATTTTTTCATGAGCTCTAAACCGCCCTGAATGCTTTATTTTTTGACGAACATCTTGATCCTCTGCACAGGGTCTATAGAACAAATCTGGGAGGCCATTCTTTTCCTGTTCTGTCTGCTCTGATGGAGAACCATTAGCCCTTCCCCATCCGTACGGAGCAATAATTTTTGAAATTCTGTAAACCTTTAGGAACACATCTCTTCAAAAAGCAACTCTAACTTCTTTAGTCTCCTTCATTCCTCTTTTTCCAATTCCCTCATTACGTTTATGGTCTCTAAGGCCAATACATGGTTGGGAATGATTTATCTTTCATTGTGACCGTGACAATTCTTACATAGACGTACAAGAGGATAGTGGGCTTGATACTTTCCCTGATACAGGGTTGGACAAGCCATTTGAGCTTCCATTGGAGGAGACTGTATCATTTGCAATGGTAATCTTATGAGCAGCTGCGGTCTTGGACCTAACAACTGTCCGCTACTGAGTTTAAGACAATGGGACAGCTCATGCCCTCGGCCGGTGACATCTGAGTACTTCAGTGACATCATTAATGGGCACCTGGTCAAAGCCCTATTCCTGTCCACTGATGAATAGGTAGGTGCTCAAACCTCACAGACTGGTTCTTAGTATCCATGATCTTCTCACTAAACATCTTATGCCAGAAAGTCTGTGTTTTCAGGCTTCAACTAGCAAGGTGAACTGCAATTCATTCCCAATGACTGCTCCAGATATAGATTCTAAAAGGATTGATGCATTTGGAAAATTAATGTTCCCTTCTGTTAGCCTAGCACTGAGCTCAATCAATGCAGCCTGCTTATTGAGCTGATATATGCATGCTCTTTGGGACATGGCCAGTGAGATATTGCTGAGGTCCTTGAAGACTTTAGGGCCTCACTGGCTTACACCATTTAAAATGGTAATGAGGCAGCCACATACATATTTTGTACTGGCCTTGATACTACTGAATGTCAAGGAAGGGTGCATGGCACCACTGTGGTGTTCTGCCACCATGCCTGTATGATCTCCACATGATTTTATGGAGAATATGCAGGCTTCTCTCATGACATGCCTTTCGAAGGCTCATGCCGGTTCAGGGAAAAGACCAATACTACTTTGGAACATTTCATAGAAAGTGGAATCACAGTATGCTCAATGGGTCTCCATAGCTTTGCTGAACAGTTTCCTAACTAGTTTACAAATTCTGAGGCCGCTGTAGGGGGCTGGTGTACAGGCAACATAAATCTCCTTAGTCTCTGCTACAATCACTCCAGTTCTTTAAGACAGAGGAATAGACTTGGCAGGCAATGAGCAGCCAATAAGGGCATAAGCACTACCAAGCCCCTTTCTCTGTTGCAACAACTACCAAGCCTCTTTACCTTCCATTAGTGGCACACAACCGAGCCAGAGAAGACAGGACCCAGAATTTTCTCCCAGGGTAGCAATCCATCACATCCAACAGATAGGTCATTCAAATCATTTAGGATTGATATACCTAATATTTTCTTTCTGCTCTGCCAACCCTTCTCCCCACATCAGAATGAATCTTAGGGAATGCCTGTCCATTCTGTTGCAAGAGGTGAAAGTTTTACTTTTGTAAGGAGCTATTAAAAGGGTTCAGAACTCTGGAATATGGAAGGGTTGCTAATTGCGCTATATGCTTGTACAGAAGAACGATGAGGGTTTTAGGCAAAATTAACTTAAGACTTTTGAGACATTTAAAATGCTCATGCTGGCCCAGACCCTATATGCGCTTGAACTGAATGGCTTGCTGGTGTCCTTGGGCCTACAGGACACATATTTTTATATAGCTGTCCTACAATCCTACAGGAGTTACTTATGGCAAGAGCATTTTCAGTTTGTTGTGCTCTCCTTCGACCTCATCACTACTCCTCAGGTGTTCACAAAAGTGATGGCAGTGGTTGCTGTCCATCTTTGCAGGTCAGCAATACCTGATTTCCCTACTTTGATGACTGGCCTGCTGTAATTGTAGACCACCTCAAGTCAATGGTGACCCTCTTGGCATCATTGGGATTCACAATCAATGAGCCAAAGTCTCACCTGACTCCTTTGCAGAGGCTTACTTTCATTGGAAACTCCTGGATGCTGTACAGTTCAGGGCTTTCCCTCTTCTGCAATGAGTCTAGGACTATGATCACAATATTTGAGCCTCAGTCCTGGATCTCGGTATGAGTAGCTCCAAAGCTTCTTGGCCTTTCAGCTTCCTACATCCTGCTTGTCAACTACATCAGGCATGTGAGCTCTGTAAAGAAATGTAAAGTTCTCGGGGCCCAACTTCAGAAATCCTGTCAGAGGCCATACAGACTGGAGGCCAGGAGAGTGCACACCATCTGCAATGGTGGCTCCTCCACTGCAGTTGGATTAGTGGCAATCCCCTTTTTCTTCTCCAACCAGAGCTGATATTGGTGAAGGCCGCATCACTGCTGGGCTGGTTAGGTGATTTGCGAGAGGTGGAGATGAGAGGACTCTCTTCTCCAATGAAGCTCAACTCCATATCAGCTTGTGGGCTTACAAGCCATTTGCTTGCCTTGAAAGCCTTCATGCCATCCATCAAAGTGCTGGTTCTCACAGACAACACCATTTCTATATGATATTGTAACAAGCAGGATGGAGTGGGGTCCTCGGCCGTTGTCAGAAGGCAGTGTCATTTTGCAGGTTTCTGTGGGTACACTCACTAGAGGATGAGTTGAAGTTGGAAGGGAAGTTGGGACTCCTGTACATTGTGTTTGCTTTGCCTTTCCTGCTATGAGTTCTGAAAAAGATCAGGAACAACCGGAGCAAAGCCATTGGATTCAGATTGGACCAAGAGAGAGTGCTACCTTTGAGCTGCAGAGGATGAACACCTGTCAGACTGCCACTTTGGGAAAATCTCCTGTCTCTGCAACTAGACAGGCTCCTCCACATGAATCTATGTAATCTACACCTCTGTGCATGGAAAATGAGCGGTGGCTGTTGATTGTGTTTACTCTGCTGGTGGATGTCATACTTGTTAGTAGATGTCCTTCCACAAAGACCATTTATGTTAGGAGCTAGAACTGATTTGTGGCCTGGTATCTACAAGAGTGACCATTCACAAGCAAAGCTGTTGTATGGACTTTTGTTTGTTTTGTCTTTGACCCACCAGGGCCTTCCAGTGGGCACTGTTAGAGTGTGTTTGCCAGCCCTTTCAGCCAGTCTACATTTACCACCCTTGTGCATCTAAAAAGGTCTTTAATCGTTTACATCGATCATGGCAAGGAACTCCATGTGGACAATCAGCTTTTACACGGTTTCCTAGGTGAAGAAAGAGAAGGCTCTGCAGAAGAGGTGGTAGATTGTCCTATGCATTAAGGTTAACTACACATTGGCCAAGAAGCAGTCTCCGGAAGGACTGAAAGTCCATTCTACAAGGACTAATGCTGATACCACTGCATAGGCACATGGAGTGACTGTCCTTGACAACTGCCAGGCTCCACCTCGGGGTCAGAGTAAATGTTCATGAAGCACTATTGCCTTGACAGCCAAGTCCTGCAGAAAGATATTTTCCCTGCTTGGTCGTTGATGGATTTTTAATCTAAGTCCATTTTACACACTCTCCAGCTTGGGAGGTACTTCTTTGGTATCTATTCTAAAGTTAGGAACTTGCAGCATAATGTATCTATCAGAATAATGACATTTACCTTCAGAAATACTCCTTCTGGTTTATACTGCAAATTGCTCATTGCCCTCCCACCTCTCTTTTCTGTACAACTACCTCTTTGTACCATCATAAAAGGTCTCAAGTTAGGAATCTGCACACTGATACTACCAATTGTTTTTGCTCCACAGCTGAGGATGCGGAATGAGTTAATCAAGAAACTGGCATCAGTGCACAGGGGTGCCACTTATAAGCAGCACTTATAAGCACCTCTGCTCCGTAACTTTCACGGTGCTATGGGGGGCAAAATTGAGTCACATAGCACCACCTATTAGCATGCAAGAGCATTGCTAGCAAAAGCTTTCCAGATCCAATCTGGTGACTGGAAAGTATACTAAATTGAGGAATCTCCTGTTAGATTGAGTAGCCACCAGAAAGAACATTAGGAAAGGTGAATAACTTGTACTTCCCTGCTTAGTGAGGACCACAGCCAAGATGTTTAGTTTCAAATATTCTTGCTTAGTTTTTTTACTTGAAGATACGGCTGATTCTGTTCCTTGGATATTCCCCACTATTCTGCTCAGAAAGGTATGGCCACAGTAGAAGATCTTCTGTGGAAAGCGTCCTGGACCATCTGAGTAGTGAGGTGTTGGAAAATGATTTATTAGCAAGTGCAGGTAGGTACCTACACCTTAATGACACCACAATTACGAAAAGGTCCAGTCAAGTTCTCAATAAATTCACCCTTGCTCAACCCTTGAAGACTTGGCCCATCTGGCTGGGGATGCAGGAAATGGAGGTGGGCTTGGTTGCTATACTATCAGCCCTTCTCCCTTTGAAGAGCAGTTTGGCCTCCCAGCCACCTTCCTGTCATGGCAACTGGAGCTGCAGATCCCTCACCAGATGGTCCTTTTGTCTCAGCCCAGGCCACTTCATACCTCAGAGGCTGACCAATCAGTAAAGGCTGGTGCAGGGCTGATTTTAGGTAACTTTAGGAGATATAAAACTATTTTCCTGTAATATTTATAATAAATCTAACCTTGACAAGTTATTGGAATTATTTTAACGATTCTTTTGACACTTTGAATCACCGTTTTAGACTATTCCTATCAAAAGATAAGTTTGTTAAAGTTTAATTCCCATGTTAACCTACAGAGCTAGCTGAACTACAGCGGGGAAAATCGAATGTGGCAGTTTTGCCATCACCAGGGCATATAAAACATCTTTCACAATGTCCCTGCTTAAAATTATAATGCACCCTAACATTGTGGCACCTAGGGCAGACTTTAGGTGTGACATATGTAAAAATAAAGTTGTTTTTGACTTTGGAAGTACTTTTAATTTCAACATCGAATTTGGAATTTAATTTATTTCAAAAGCAGCCTGCAAGGCAGGGCTGACTTTAAAATGACAGGAGGCACCATAGCAATGCACCCTTAAGTGCCTTAACTCCACTGGGGTTCCTAAACCCCCATGCCATAGGGACTTACTGGTAGGGTGTCAGAGCCATTTGTAATTACGTCTGATTACCATATAACTTTTAAAAAGAGCACTGGCCCTGGGCCTGGTTAGCAGAGCCCATGGCACAGTCAGTCATTAACTACCAGTATCAGTCAAAAAATGGGGGTGATCAGGCCAAAAAGAATGACTCTCACATGAGGGCATCAACTTCCTTAATCTGAGGTAAGCATATCGGAGTCAGCTACACATGCACACATACACCTGCACATAAGCACACACCTTCTTAGCACATCTGTCTTCTCACTCACAAGCTGTAAACTTCCTGTTGGTGTGTATTACTCCCTTTATACTTGTAGCATCCAAGAAAGATGGCAGGATGCCCTTTGAGGGACCTGATTTATGAAGAGTGTTAAACCTACATTTTGACTGTGGGTTGGTGAGATAAAAGGTACTGTCAACCTGACAGTCTTGTGTCTGAGTGGCTTTGATTAGTGGCATCCTGACTTTAACTGATGTTTTTATGCAGAAGAGAGGCTGGGGCTCATGGAAGTGGGGAATTTATATGTTTTTACTGCCCCTTACTGCCAGAATTTTCATGTCAGTAAAAAATGGCTATATTTCCACTCATTTAAATTCTCCAACGGCTTTCACTCTATTGGGCCATCAGAGAATTTTGGCTATGGTGGAGCTGGAGTAGTTTCCGCAGCTGCCAAACTGACATCCACCCGCTTTCAAATTTGTTAGGCGGACTATTATGTTGTTGGGAATGGTACTCCATCACCACTGTAACAAAGTACCTTTTAAGCCACCACATAAATTGTATCCTTCTTCTCTTCTGTAACAGAACTGCATCCCAAGTTACCCTATTGAATATGAAAGTTGGTACTACTTAAATATTTTACATTTGAGCACTATTCAGCTTGGAATGACCGACTCTTATATTTCACAATGACAGTTGACTCACCATCTATCAAATTTACTTACAAAACTAGCGAAACCCCTTGTTGTCAAGTTAGGCATTTCAGAAGGATGTTAGGCAATGCAAATTAGCTTTGACATAAATGTGTGCTTATTCACAACTGCAAGGTCATGGTGTATGGAACTTACTGACTCCTATTGATTATTGATGTTATTGATTGTTGCGGTTATTGATTTGTATTGGTACGGGGTTCATGGCAAGAGAATCTCGAAGTGCAGTCAAAAGGTCCATCAGCCTAGTCACGTCTCCCTTGTAAGTTTACTTATAAAGGTCTGACTTGCTAACAGAGATTGTAGCAGAGGATGGTTGGTTTGTCTTCTTAAGAGCTCATCATACAGTCCAGAGAGAGGTAGAAGAGTATTTTTCCCAGAGATTGTAAGCAAGAAACAACAGGTGTCCCCAGAGATGATAGTACGATATGGGTTAATACCCTAGAACGAGCAAAATAATTTGCAGATTGGTTGGAAATTGGTGAAAATTAGGATTTTTCTAGATTTGATGATACAAAGTGAAGAGAAAATGTGTCCCTAGTTGCTTAAAATAACTTTCCCAGAATCTTGGAGCTTGCCAATGGTTGTTTGAAGTGTTCTCGGTGTTCTAGTGATGGTGTGAATGAAATAGGTTTTGCGTTTGCACAGCTTATGAAAATCGCAGGTGAATTGTGATGTTTGTGAGGGTTTAGGGAGTTTGCGTACTCCAAATGAAGTTGTAGAAGGAGTATGCGTACTCCAAAGTGTAACAGTAGGGAAGTCGTTGAACTTCACATGTGTGTGGCACTTTGTGCTAAAAAAGTGTCCATGTGGTTATTGGTATGGATCCTGCGTGGTCTAAAACTCTGGGGTATATTGAAAAGTGTATGAGACACTTGTTTTTTTGTTGTAATTTGTCTGTTTTGATAGGTCGATCGGGCGTGGTCGACAAGTCAGAGTGTGAATCAAAATGAGTGAAAGAGTTATCGAC
Organism: Pleurodeles waltl; assembly: GCF_031143425.1. Lineage (NCBI taxonomy): Eukaryota > Metazoa > Chordata > Amphibia > Caudata > Salamandridae > Pleurodeles > Pleurodeles waltl. The sequence continues at coordinate 213,640,389 of NC_090437.1, read as the reverse complement.
GGAGATCTGGTGAGTCCTATGTACACCAGGACAGACCCACTGATCAGTTGAGAGTAAAATTTGCGGGTCAAATTTTGCTTGCGAATCATGTAAACTGAGAAAGAACGAGTAGCTGCTAGAATGAAACGCCATCAGTGAAAAATCAGTAATGTTTCTGAAGCGATTGTGTTACCCTACCTGTAGTAAATGGGCAAATTGGGTTTTGATTTTGTTTAGTGCTTGCAATAAGTTTGCATTAGTTTAGTGTAAATCTGATTTGGGAGGACAAGCTGCAAGACTTTGTCAGCCACAGTACGTGTAAGTGTGACAGCGGTAGGATAGGTTGGTTAGTGAGAAGGATCGCGCACCGATTGGCAGCCGTCTGTGAAGCACAATCGGTTGAGAAGGTGGGTGAGGAGAGTTCTGGGATTAAAAGTCACTTCCTGATTTGATTTTGAATATCATAAAGGCCACAAAAATGACATTCTTCAAAGCTTTAACGATTGCTTTAAGGGGAGATGAATACATTACATTGAATATAGGGATATTGCACAGCAGGAAGGTACACTAGCTTACATTGTAATCAAAGAGCAGGGTGTCGCGCCATGTCTTTGGCTGAAACAGTGGTGTGTAGTGACAGAGAAAGAAGGGACCTTAGCGTTTCCTGCCCCTAGAACATTCAATTTGAGGAGCTTAGAGAATCTGAGGAGGGTGCTGTGTGATCTGAAACCCCCTCCGAGTCCAGCACAGTTTGAGGCAGTAGCAATCTGGGAGTTAGCAGCCAGACAGCAACAGAAATGTGAGAGGAGAATGAAAAAGGCAGAAAAGACACTAGTGGAGGGTAGATGGGACAGCGCTCAGAAATTGTGGAGAACAGAGACTTTACAGGGAATTAAAATGTTTCCAGAGATCACACAAGACAGCGAGGGAGAAGGAAGGAAGGCTACCAGAAAAACAAACAGGAGCCCTTCCGACAGTAGGGAGCAGAGTTCAAAGGAGTTTAGAGGATCTTTGACGTTTGAGGAAGAGTCAGATGAGTTTATTTTACAGTTATTGTAGAATCATCCTCCACCATATGCAGCACAAGAGAATGGTCCGAGCACTAGTGTAAATCCTACACCTCTGACCCAGGTTAATATCACTACGGGTCCAGTGCAAGTTAATCCGAGTATGACACAGAGCCCAATGCAGAGCAGTCTTAATGCACCTATTACTCCAGTAGCACAAATCCAGGTGCCACATTTGAATGTCCCGAGAATTTACCCTGATGTATCTGTAGTGGAAACTGTCACAAACGTGATAGTGCGAACAGGACAGGTTTTTCAGAAACTGATGTTGGTTCAGACAGAGCCAACTCCACTTTTAATGCCTCAAGTGCAGTCACAAGAAATGCCAAAGTACACTCTGATAACAGGGACCTAGACAGAGACGTCTTTATTGAACAGTGAGAATATGGGAACTATGCATCCACAGAACTTGAGTGTTAGACCACGCCCAGAAGTTGTATATGTACCTGTCACCATTGGTCCAGTTCTACCTTTGTTCGCACAAGAGAAAAACAGTGCAGACGGACAGGGAATCCTGGGTCAGAGTTCAATGAGGGGAAGACCTAATGGGAATATCCGAGTAGTCTTTCCCATGTCACATATCTTTGACGGATCAAGATCATTACTAGGCCTTAGTTCATTTGGAGTTCCTCCGGATACTGTCATAGGGTTGAATTTTAGTCAGAGCCTGAAACTATTGACACTGCAGTCTCCAAATACAGTGGTGCAACAAGTGCCACATGCCCAGGCCAATAACATTTTGCTGCAAGGTTTGATTGCTCAACAATTAACTCAATGGTTAGACAAGCTAAATAGCCCGCAGAGTGCTACTAAGGGAGAGGATTACTTGAACTAAACGAGGTTAGGAATGGAAGCGGCGAAGCTCATTGAAGGGACTATGTGTGTGAACAGATTGGAGTCCTACACGGAAGCAGAACTGAGATATCTGTGCCTGACAATTACGAGGGAAGTGAGCAATGTGCACCAGAAGCTAGCAGACTTGGCAGAGAAGTATGGTATAGAAATAGAGAAGGCAAAGCATTTGAAAAGGAGTTACAGGTTAGATTTTGACACAAAAGACTTTGAACACATGAGATCTGCAGGGATGAAGGCACACCTTAGGGAGTTATTGCAAAGTGTCCAGACATGGGGAGCCTTAGACAAATGGGAAGTCAGATGGGTAAAGAAAAGAGACAAAAGCAAGAGGGATTCTGTGGAGCTGACTTCAAATCTGCAGCAGGGCAAGGATCCAGTGAAAATCCTACCATTGAGAGAGATTCCGGGAGGGAATTATGTTTGTGTCCCTTGGAGCAGAAGTGACATCCTGTCCTTTACAAATGACAATCCCAGGTTGAGAGAGAAGCCAGTAAAATGGTACCAGCAGACAAACAGGTTTGTGAAACTTGCAAAATGCCTGTGGGAAGACTTGAACACTATATTAGAGATAGTAGTTCCAGCTGATCTGTGGATGGATTGTAAGAGAAGTGTAGGTTGGCTAACAAAAGAGCCAAAGAGAGATCTGAATATGGGTACTACGTCTCCTGAGGTACTGAAATATCACTGTAAAGTGATTGAATTTTTTAAGACGGGAATTTCACCCCAAAACATTGACTGGCAGAGAATACATAGGACAGCTCAGGAAGCAAAGAAGTCTATACATGTGTGTTATAAGAGATTGTTACAGGCGTTCAAGCATTATGAAGGCACAGAGACAATTGAGCCAAAAGGCATGATTCATTTTGTGTTCAGATTTGTGGAAGGATTCAGACCTGAAATTAACAAGATGATTAAGAGTAATTTGATTTGCTGGCAAGCAAAACCGATTGATGAGGTGTTGCAGTGTGCAAAGTACTGCAGTGAAGAGATCGAGTTGAAGCAGAGAAAGTTGAAGGAAAAGGCGACGGTGATGCAGATTAAAGCAGCACAAACCGGGATTTCCACAGCAGCAGCAGGGAAATGTGGTGTTTCAAATTCAGATGAGGGGTAGAGGTCACAGAGGAACTGTTACTGGAATTCGTATTCCCGATTTGAATTCTGTAGTGGTTCAGAATGATGTGCAAGCATGAAGGGAGTGTTGCCTTATCACGTTTGCTTAGCAGTCGAACATTGGAAGCAGGAGTGTCCGGTTACATCAATTTGTTTCAAAACATGAGAGGATCAAGAATTAGAGGTCATAATCCAAACTTTCATAACAATGTGAATCAAATACAGAATTTTCAGCCCATGCAGCAGGTGCAAATGCCACGTGTACAAATGGCACAGTTGCAGCCAATGCAACAGCAGGTTCCAATGGTACCTAGATAGCAAATTCAAATACCTCAAGTCCCAATGAAACAGCAGCAGGTGATACTTCCTCAACAGGTCACAGGTCAGAGGTCCAACCAAAGTAATAACACAGTTCTCCAATTCCTGTTACACAGTGAGAATGGAATTACCGATGATTGGGTGAACGAGAGTTTGGATGAAGCGGAATGTGTGCTTTCAGCTTCTCTAGAAGTAGATCAGAAAGGCCGATATGTGAGGGGAAAGGTAATGTGTCACAAGCTTTCATTCTTGGTTGACACAGGAGCTACACGCTCTACAGTGAGAACTGCAGAAGTTTGAACTTGCCCCTTTTGGGAAAGACAGTCCAGATTGTAGGAGTAGCGATTCAGTATTGGACCAACCCAATTACAGAACCAGTTCAGGTTAAAATTGGTAACTTTAAAGGATTACACAAATTCGTAGTCTGTGATCCAAGTCCAGTATTCCTACTGGCAAGAGACTTGCTGTGTAAAACCAGGTGCTTGATTACTTGTACAAATGACGGAATAGAGATACAGACAAATAGTGATGATGAGGATGACCTAGCTCTAGAAACAGAATGTGAGACAATAAATGAGGAGTACCCCCTGATGAATGTCTTTCCAGTGTTCACAGTGAAGGTGCCTCCTCCAGATTTTCAGGCAACGATTAAAAAGAAAGTGTGGGATCTGACAGGGAAAGAAATAGGTTTGATAAAGGTAGTTGAGCCTGTTAAGGTTCCTGTAAAGCCGAACACAATTTTTCCTCAGATTCCCCAGTACCACATACCACAGAATATCCTTTTGAAGGTCACTCACATAATTGCAGAATTTGTAAAACAAGTGGTCTTGAAAGAGGTGTTGAGCAGCCCATGTAAATCACTGATGAAAAGATTGATAAAGCCCTGTGGGAAAATTGTCCAATATTTGAGAAAAATAAATGACATTATGATCAAATGTTGCCCAGTGGTCCCAAATGCAGCTGTGATTCTGTTTCAAATTCCATTTGATGCTGAGTGGTTCACCATCATTGACTTGTTACAAGCTTTCTTTTCTGTGCCTCTTCATGAGGACAGACAATTTCTCTTTTGTTTCAAATTTTTAGACAGAGTTTACTGTTGGTGTTGAATTCCTCCAGGGTTTTCAGAGTCAACTTCCATATTCAATCAGATTTTGAAAAAGAATTTGGAATTGTTGGAATTGCCTTTCAAATCGACATTGGTGAAGTAAATTGGTGAATTACTGATTGCATCCAAAACAAGGGACGATTGCAAATATGACACGATTATCTTGCTGAACCGTTTGGGAAAGAGTGGTCATAAAGTGTCTCCACTTAAATAGTAATACTGTCAGAAACAAGTGTAGTACTTGGGTCACCAGATTGAGAAAGGAATAAGGAAAATATCCAGAGAAAGGGTCACAACCATATTGCAGTTGAGTCCCCTGACCTCACAGAGCGATGTCAGGATGCTCCTAGGGATGGTAGGCTATTGTCTACAGTGGATCTAATTTTTCAGTCATTTCCAAGCTATTGCAGAAGCTGACCCATAAGGAGGTTACTAGTCCTCTAGTGTTAGACCAGACTTGCATGAAAGCGTTTTCTGAATTGAGAGAGAGTCTGTGCAAAGCTTTGGCTTCGGGCATGCCTGACTACACAACGTCCTTCACATTGTTTTGTCATGAGGGTGATGCCTTTTCTTTGACTTTCTTGACTCAGGTAGGTCTAAACCCCCAGTAGCATATTTTTCAGCTACTTTGAACCCAATTGCAGAAGCTTTACCAGGCTGTCTGCATGCAGTTGCAGCAGTTGGACAGAGCCTTGCACAGTGTGAAGGTGTTGTGATGGGACATCCCTAACAATAATGGTCCCTCACTCAGTCGAAGTTTTGCTTACTTGAACCAGGATCCAATACCTGACAGGTGCAAGATTGACTCAATATGAGACAAGCATTTTGGGGTCAACAAATGTGTCATTGAAAAGGTGTACAGTGCTGAACCCGGCAACATTGCTTCCAAATGAAAATATTAAAATTGAAAAGTTGGAAGATATTGAGTATGATTGTCTTGAAGTAACTGATCAATGCACAAAACCAGACCTGAAATTAGAGACACCCGATTGTTGATGGTTCCTGTCTAAGAGACAATACAGGATTACTGAGAGCAGGATACGCTGTGTGAACAAATACTGGTATCCTGGAAGTGTCCTGGCTTTGAGGAGTGTATTCTGCACAAGTAGCAGAACTGGTAGCCCATACTAGAGCGTGCCATGTTTCTGCTTAGCTTAAAGTTACAATCTATATGGATAGCCAGTATGGATTTGGAACAGTCCATGACTTTGGCCAATTGTGGTCACAGAGAGGTTTCAGGACCTCTTCTGGGTCACCAGTGATAAATGGTGAGAGAATTAAAAAATTGTAGCAAGCTACCCAAATGCCTGAAAAGATTGCTGAGGCGAAATGCAGTGCACATCTGAAATCGCAAGATTTTGTGTCAATGCGAAATGGATATGCGGATCAAGTCGCAAGTTTCTGCGCATTGAACTGTATATCGTTCAAAGATAAGTGGGAATTGTTACCTGAAGCAGATGAAGCATGTCCAAGTTATGCATTGCAAGTAATAGATACATTGGAAGAATTGAAAATATTGCAGAATAATGTTAGCAGGGAGGAAAAATGATCACAGAGCCAAATGAAATGTGTACAGCGAAAGGATGAATTGAGGGTTTTGCAAAACAGTCTGTTGTCTCAAATGGCTAGGTATTATCATGGTCAAGCACATGTTGGGAGGGATGCAATTATTCACCTTTATAAACATAATTGGTTCAACCCAACGTATAGACAAGTTGCTGAAGCAGTTTTCCATTGTTGCGTCATTTGTCAACAAATGAATGTGGGGAAAGGGACATTAGTCAATTTGAGGCACATTGGAAGAGCAGGAGGTCCATTCAGCAGAATGCAAAGGATTTTATTGAAATGCTTGTGTGTGGAGGTTTGAGATATGTGTTGGTGAATGTCTGCATCTGTAGTCACGTGATTGAAGGGTACCCTACACGAAGAAATGACAGCCTCACAGTAGCAAAATTACTGCCTAGGGAACTGATTCCACATTTTGGGTTTTCAATCTCTTTAGAATCAGATGGGGAAGTCACTTCAACAATGAAGTAGTGAAATTGCTATGTGCAGCATTGAAAATTGAGCAGAAGTTGCATTGTAGTTACGGCCCTGAAGCATCAGGAATTGTGGAACCGATGAATGGTACCCTGAAATCAAGAATGGCGAAAATGTGTGCGTCCACAAATCTGAATCGGCCAGACACACTGCTGTTAGTTATGATGACAATGAGAAACACACGTGACAGGAAGATAGGATTGTCACCGCACAAAATCCTCATGGGCAGAGCAATGAGATTGCCAGCGGTTCCTGCTAATGCTCTTGTGAACATAACAGATGATATGGTGTTGGACTACTGCAAAGGTCTGGCTGATGTGGTTCGCTCTTTCTCTCAGTAGGTGGAAGCCACCACACTGCCACTGATCCAAGATCAAAGACACACCCTGAGGGTGGATGACTGGGTGGTGGTCCTGAAATATGCAAGGAAGACGTGTTTGGAGCCTCGGTGGATAGGCCCCTTCCAGGTGGATTTTACCACTACCACAGCTGTGAAGTGTGCTGTAGTTCCGAATTGGATACACACAAGCCACACGAGAAAAGTGGCATGTCCTTTGGATGATGAAGAGGAGTTGTTGAGAGTACCAACAAAGACCAGACAAGCCTTAGAGACAGAAAGAGAAGAAAGAGGAACTGAGGCCAGATGTGAGCACATTTTGGATGGTTCTGTCACTCCTATAAGAGACAAAGGAGAAGACTTCCAGGAGGGTGACAGTGAGCCAATCTCAATTGAGGCAGCAGGAAAGTCTAGTCAGAGGAGGGCTCTCCCATAAGTAGACATGTTTGAGAGACAAAGAGAGCAAATGCCAGACCCAGAGGGGGAAGGACTTGAGGCAGATCAAAGCCTATGTGATCTGACTCCTCCTGAACCTGTTGCTGGTTCATCAAGAGAAGATCCTACAGAGCAAGAAAAAGTTTCTAGTTCAACACTGAAAAGATCATTGACCAAGGGTCCACTGAAAGGAGATAAGTGGCCAGAGTCACAAGAAAAGAGAAAGGAAGTAGTTGTTGTGACAACAATAGAGGAAGAAATAGATACAACCAGGAGAGAGGATCTGAGTGAAGGAGAATTGAATGGAGATCGGAAGTTTAAAAGAAAGAGAGTAGCAAGTCGAAGGTACGCAGGTCCTGAATGGTCGTATGCAACAAAAAGTGAATGGCAAATTTTTGTCTTTTTGTTTTGATCAAGACATTCCAGGTCAATATTTAGGCACTTGAAGGAAATTAACAAATTGAACTGTTGAGACAAATTTGAGAAATGGTACAAAGAAAAAGAGACTGTTGAAAGTAACCGGAAAATACTTTGCTTACCTGATTTGACCTTTTGAAAACCTGATTTGACAAGCTGCTAAACCAATTTTGACAAGTTTACCAATTTTTGAAAAAAGGATCCTGGAATTGAGACTGAAAGCTTTAGATAACTGCTTAAAGATTGTTTTTGTTTCTGATTTTGCTGCATAGTTTCTACATTTTCTCGTCTATTTTCTGATTCTTCACAGATCATGAGTAACATTTGTCAGCAGGTTAGGAAAAACAGGTGCTGTGAATACATGAGTATTGGTTTGGCAATTGTGTGTGTGATATTGTGTGTGATATTGATTGTGGGGAAGACTGTTCTTTACAAGAGTAAAGCCAACCATACTTCAGCTTTAGAGACAACTACTGCATGAACAGCGATAGAGAAATTTAGGTTAGATGAGAAGTACCTGCCAGTAGACAATGCTCAAAGGAACTTTCTTCTAATGTCTTCTATAGCTTATTGAGTGAGTATATTGAGATGATGGATGCGAAGAATTGTTATGTGTGTGCGCAGATTCCAGATGGAGTTACATATCATAGTTTGCCTCTTACTTATGGGATAAGCTGTAGTCTGTTACTAACAAGAGTCTATAACCAGGAGTACATCCAGTACTTCTACTCCAACCATGACGTCGTGTTTTCATTTGTCCCCATAACTAGGGACCTGAGTAGAGTAGTGAAGTAGTATTACTGAAGGGTTTACTCAAGCCTACGTAAACTTTTGGCACAGCTCATGCGCACAGAAACAACGTAACATGGTTGTTACACCATTAGAAAAGAGCTGTTTAGATCACACAGAAGACAGGAGAAAGGCATTAAAGGAGAATTTCAAAAAGGGTTTAGAGAAAAGGACTTTTAGAAAAGATTACGCTTATAGTGCTATAAAAAGCCAAGGGAAATTAGCTTTAGATGTGTAACACGTGGGGAAGCTTTGCATATATAGGCCCATATCTAGTACTGACACTTTGTTTGTGGGAACAAGTGAATGTAGACAATGTTTGTGTTTCAGGGTAAATGGATGTTTATGTGGAATGGACAGGATCCTTCGATTCCTGGCACGTATTACATTAGTGGATCTAATGCTTATTACCATCTTCCAAGAGGATGGCATGGCACATGTTATTTGGGGATAGTTTTCCCAAAGATTTTCCAACATGAGGACTTGAAAAGATTACCAAAATTGCCTGAATTGCATCACAGTAGAGAGAGGAGAGTCTCCTTCTGGTATAGTGGGAGATATACCTGGAGCAACGATTCCTTCAGTAGGAGTTGTTCTGAATTCAATAACGATTTGAAAGTTGTCTACTATTGTGGATAACATGCTGACAAATCGTTCAGGAGCCACGATCATGATAGATACAGAATTGGCCGCAGAAGAGCTATGACTCTTCAGAACCACCTCGCGTTAGACATTCTTTAACAAAAGATGGGGGAGTTTGCAAAATGCTTAATTCAAAGCATTGTTGTTCGTTTATTCCTGATAATAGTAAAGAAATTAGAAGCTTAATTACTAATGTGACTAATGAAAGTGTTGATTTGAAAGAGTTGAAAAAACAAGGTGTTTAGGAGAAAGTTGGCAAAGGATTTGTTTCAGTGGGAAATTGGCTCAGCAACATTGGGAAAGGGATATTATTGAAAATAATACGAGGGATATTGATTATTGTGATTTGAATAATTGGAGCATGGGGAATATGTAAATTGTGTAGAATGATTAAAATGAAGAAAATTAAAAATGATCAGAGGAGGGAAGAAATGAAAAGGGAAAAATTGTTTAGGTGAAATTCAAAAAGGGAATAAAGATTTGAAGGGATAGAGATGACAGAATTTTAGCTGAAGCTAAAATTTGTGTGGGAAGATTTAGTGTGATGACATATTTAGCCATCAGAGGAGGAATTGTTAATGCTGAGTTTATTAATGAATATTCATGTATTCTGAGAGTTGTATTAACATAGTTATATTTCTTAGGCGTTTAATCAAATGGATGCTTGTAGAATTAAATTGTGATTTTCCACTGTATTGACCATGTGCTCGTAGCTGAAGTTAGTTCTCATGAGAAACCGCTTGCTATAAGATGCTGTACTTGCTAGTGAAATAATGTTGAATGTAATCTGTGTTAGACTGACCTTCCTAGGAGAAGAATGCACTGACTGGAGTATAATCTACAACAATATTGATACCTGACAAGCCGAATGACGGGAGCAAAAGAAGAGGAGCCAATCACTGACATGTGAACTATGTAGTTGTAGAAAAGTAGATTTGAGGTTTTAGTTTCACTGGATTAAGTGTAAACATGAGATCCCCTGACCAATTAGGTTGTGGGAAGTAGTTTTAGGAAATCTAATTTAGCCAGGCTGCACAGAGAGGAGAGAGGCCATTCTCCCTATTCCTCTTGAGAGTTTAGCCTGTTATTTTCGTGACTGTCCTGAGAAGAGACATGCTTAAGTTTGCTGCTTAAAGAGACTTTGCTTTTTCTGAACTTTGATGCTGAATCTTGATTTCTTGCTGACCAAACTGATGTCATATTGAGGAAGACTGTCACAGCTTGCTGAACCAAATTGAGGACAAGTATACTGACAATGTTACTGATTGTTATGTCTATTTTCTTTTGTTTCTAGGTACCAACCGCTAATTTTGTGGAGCCATAGTTAGATGTTGTTCCAAATTTATTTGACTAAATTGTTCTGCATGAAGTCTAAACATGCTATTCTAATTGGTGTTATGGTTCTCACTGATGAAGTTTGCTACGTGTAATAACAGTTGATGTCTTTACCTTGCTGAATCTAAATGTATGTTATATTGTTTGCACAGTTATTCTTGCTATTAATTTGCACTGTAACGTTAGAATGTGTAGTAGCTCAAGCTTTGATTAGATTGTGATTCTTTCGCTGCTTTGGTCAGCCAGTATTGTTTCAGTATGTTTGTCATATGATTTTGAGACTAAGTTACGTGACATTAGCATTGTTAATGTAGGGAAATAAACATTCAAATTGTTACATAAAGGTGTGGTTGTTCACGACTGCAAGGACATGGTGTGTGGAAATTACTGACTCCAATTGATTATTGATGTTATTGATAGTTGCCGTTACTGATTTGTATTGGTACGGGGTTCATGGTGAAAAAAACTCGAAACTCAGTCAAAAGGTCCATCAGCTTATTCGCATCTCCCTTGTAAGTTTACTTAATAAGGTCTGACGCGCTAACAGTCTTATGGCTGCGTGTTTTCAGGAAGGCAGTACACTGCTGCTCTTTGTTGATAAATTGAAAATATCCAGCAGAACCGGGTAGATTATGTTTTCTCCTTTGTCAATATTTCAGGAGATAAATTGAGCAGGGAACCAGATTTTACAGTTTTCATATGTCTTCAATGTCTTATTTCCTAATTTCCGGGAGGTCTCATTGACCTGGTCATTGTGTTCGGCATTCTCTTCCAAGGTAGTATAGATATTATTTGCTTTTTCCAAGAAATAAATTGCCATCATGTTACATTGAGGTTCAGTAGCGAAATCCCCGAATTTTTCATGGGTGGTTAAATAAGTAAATTTTCTATTTAAGAAACCTCCTTTGCCGAGTTTGAAGCACCATCAATCCTGGTGGTAAGGTATGTAGATCTAGCTTGTCTTAACACATAATTGTATTTTTTTTTACTGCATTCTTATAGTTTTATTTTCTATTATCATAACATTTTCTCCACTTTCTTTCCAACCTTTTAAATTTTTTTTTAGTTCTGTTAATTCCGTATTGAATCAGGAACCATGTTTCTGTGAACTGCTGGCTTTACGCACTCTCCGAAGAATGACTGTATCAACTGTGTCCTTTATTCGGTCCTCGAACTTTGACATCATATCCGACATGTCACCATTTGTTTCTCGGAGGGAGTTTAGAAGGGCAATTTCCCAACTGATTGTAGTCAATTGAGACCAGCATCGCTCATATCTTATTTGTTGAACATGTGACTTTTTTCTTCTTCTCTATGGAGAGAGAACAGTATGATGTAGTGGTCTGAACAGCATACTGGAAAGGGGACCTCCAATCTCATATTTGGGAGTTTAGAAAAACATGGATCTAGGAGATGCCCTTTTTTGTGTGTAGAAACAGTTACCAATTGGGTAAGCTGATGGCAGGTTAAGGGCCTAGTTTAAATGCAGGTTGTTCTGTCACAATGGTGAGGGATATAGGGGGTCATTCCGACCCTGGCGGTAAAAACCGCCAGGGCCGTGACCGACGGAAAGCACCGCCAACAGGCTGGCGGTGCTTTCCTGCCCATTCTGACCGCGGCGGTAAAGCCGCAGTCAGAAAAGGGGATCCGGCGGTTTCCCGCCGGATTACCCCTGGCTGGACTGAATCTCCATGACGGCGCTGCTTGCAGCGCCGCCATGGAGATTCTGACCCCCTTCCCGCCATCCTGTTTCTGGCGGTTTTTACTGCCAGGAACAGGATGGCGGAAACGGGTGTCGTGGGGCCCCTGGGGGCCCCTGCACTGCCCATGCCACTGGCATGGGCAGTGCAGGGGCCCCCTAACAGGGCCCCAGCATGATTTTCACTGTCTGCTTAGCAGACAGTGAAAATCGTGACGGGTGCAACTGCACCCGTCGCACCCCTGCAACACCGCCAGCTCCATTCGGAGCCGGCTCCTGTGTTGCAGGGCCTTTCCCGCTGGGCCAGCGGGCGCTCCCTTGGCGGGCGCCCGCCGGCCCAGCTGGAAAGTCGAAATGGCCCCGCGGTCTTCTGACCACGGAGCGGTCTTTTGACGGGGAAAGTTTGGCGGGCGGCAACTGCCGCCCGCCAAACTTGGAATGACCCCCATAGTGTCCGCAGAAATCTAAATCCGAAAGAATATAATAGGATTTAGATTTCAGTGGATGGGATATCCTTCACTGTTGTGATGGAGTAACTACTCCTTCGAGTTCTAAATTAGGCCCACAGGGCCTCATTTGCACTCGCCTTGCACCACCGCTACGTCACTGTTTTGGATGCAGCAATGGCGCAGGCAGTGCACTACACTGTTCTATAGTTACAAATTGATGCCTTGGGCCTGATGCTTCAGTTTGTAAAGCCCTGTGCTACATTATATCTGAACCAGATATAATGCATGTAGGGTAGGTGCTCCCAATGAAAAAGCCATGTAGGACAAATGCAGTGAAATTTACAACTGTTTCCTGTGTCACTCTACAACTTCACTGCTTCATAATTTTACCGCCTGCTTAAACCAGGTGTAAAATTGATGCAAGGCTTTTTCCTATGGGACTCTCCACGCATTGCTGGAGTTGCGTCAGTTTAGTGACGCAGCTCCAGCAATGCATCACCTTAGCACCAACAGATCATCAGAAATTCTGACACATCTGTGGAAATGTGCAACATGGAGCTCTGTACTTTAAATATGGGGCATCCATGGCACTGTTAGGGGATGTGTAGCAGGCGCAAAAAATCTGACGCATCAATGACAGTGCATCCATTTCTTGTAAATGAGGCCCTACGTTCCTTATACTTTCAAAACTGTTGTTCTCAAAATGTAGACTTAGGTCACCTTACAGGGAAAAATTGGCTTTGTGAAGGATTTGTTCAAACAAAATGTCTGACAGGGTCTGTTAAACGGGGTGGCCAGTCAAGGCAGGCAGTATATTAGCACCCCTGACAGAGTGACGGTAGAGGATAACTCAATAGCAAGAGGAGAGGCTTTCATAACCCTGAAATATTAATGGGGGCAAATATACCCCCGTCCTCCTTATATATTATGGCAACCCACCCACCCGTTTTATTTTGTTGATCACATCTGCTTAGGGTGCATCCCTGCAGAATAGCAGCTATTACATTCTCTCAGCTATGTTTCCTTCAGGAATAATGCCTCAGGCTGATTTTCCTTAATAAATATAAAAATCTCTAGTATATGTCTCAGAAGCAATCTGCAGTTGATTTAGTTTTGGTTTTGTCAGTTCTCATTATTATCTTTTGACCGCTCTAATGTCTCTGCCCCGAAATTGCATTTGCACATATCTCAAGTAAGGGATGTACTTCTGAGATCTATGAAACGGAAACAGACCTTACTTTTAATCTGATTTAGGTCCTAGAGCTCTTCAGATGAGCATTTAAGCTGTGTTTTAAGCATTTGGGCAGGGGTTTTGGCCACAGGCAGACACAGACAGGTGGCGCACTAGCAACACGTCCACACACCAGCGCTCCTAAATAGAGTGCCCATCATATAACAACTAGAGCACCTTTTAATACTATTGGCATGTATTGCCAGTATAGGCCACATATCATATGTGAGAGAACAGGGCTGATTGCAGAGGCCCCCTAACTTTTTGCCCCCATTTTCCACTTTTTGCTGGTGTTTTCCTGACTCTGATGGTGCCCTGGGTACTGCTAACCAGTCCTAGGGCATGTGCTCTGTGTAAAATCAGTATGCAAATTAGACTAATTATAATTTGCTAAGTCAACCTACCTATAAGTCTCTAGTATATGGTAGGGCATGGAGGTTTAGGGACCCCAGCATAGGTAGTGCACCCACAGGTGCATTGCTGAGGTGCCCAGTGTCATTTTAAAGGCAGGCCTGCCTTGCTGGCTGCTTTTAAATTAAAGTTATATGTAAATTCAACTTTGGAATTAAAAGTAGTTCCAAAGTCTTAAACTACCTTATTTATACATATAAATACACCCCTGTGTGCCCTATGTGCCCCTAGGGCTGGCTGCCATGTAACTATAAGCAGGGACCTTATAAAAATAGTTTTATAAGCCCTGGTGAGGTAAAACAGCCAAATTTGTTTTTCCCTCATTGTAGTGAATGGCCTCCATAGGCTAGAATGGGGAGACTTTATTTTAAATTTTGAAGTCCCCTTAAGTAACAGATACCAAGAGCTTGGAATCAAAATAATTGTTATAATAAATCCCACAACTTCCAGTTGTTGGATTTAATATAACTTGTTCAGGGAAAGAGTTTTAAACTTTACCTGAAAAGTTGCCAACTTCAGCCCTGCAGTGTTTTTGCTGCTGTGCTCTGATTGGCAAGCCTCTGGCAGCCTGGCCAGGCTGCCTTGATGAGGTGTGAAGTGGCCTGGCTTCACACAACGAGATGTGCCTGTGGGAGGAGATCTCCCCTCAGCAGATGGTGAGGCAGGAAGGGGGAGGGCTGCCAAACTGGTCTTCAAAGGCAGAGGAGGACATTTGGAGCAACCCAGCAACACCCCCACATCCTGCAAACCCAGACATTTAGGTGCCCCCTTGATTAGATTAGGAGAGGGGTGTGTTTAGGATTTTTAGCCACACCAGTGGGTTGGCTCAGCCAGATGTAACCTCCAAAAATCACTTTCAGCCATGATGGATTTTTGAGGAATGTTGCTCCCTGGGATTGATTTTTGCCACACTTCCCAGGAAGTGGTCATCACAGGGGGAAGGACCCTGCCCCTGATTGGAGAACCAGGACCCCCCTGTATTTCACCCAGGAGCAAGGATAAAACTGGCAGACCTGCACCCACACCTCAGTTCCCTACCAGGTCCCCATCAGATTCCAACAAGGAAGAACCAAAGGAGAAGAAGGACTGCCCTGCTGGACCCCTGACCTGCACCTGGACCCTGTACTCTGAAGGACTGCACCAGCTGCACACTTGGGCTTCACCACAAGAAGGACTTTGCCTGGCTTCAACTGGTTCAAGGAGGGACTCCCTGTTTGCTACAGGTGAAATATTGCTAACCAGAGTCCCCTGCACCAACTCCTGAAGAAACCAACCAGCTGGCCACTGTCCAGTGGCCAAAAAGGAGTTTGTGCCAGGTGCATTCTGGGTTTTGTAGTCCACACCCCAAGGAGCATCTCAGAGCTTCTGGAACCTTGGGGTGAGCTGTGGACCCCAAAAGAACCTTAAAGCAACATCTGGGAGAAGATCCATAAGTTTGGAGAAGTTTGGAGAACTTTTGAAAAAAAAAGCTCCATAGAGGGACAGACCTGCCGTGGCAACTCAACTGGCTTGCCTCAACTGCGACCCGGCCTGACTTTCAGGTTCGTCCCGGTGAAGAAAATCTCCATAAAAAGAGACTAAGGTGGTCATTCTGACCTCGGCGGTAAGAGGCGCCTACCGCCGGTCAGAAATCCTCCATAATCCCGCCGCGGTCGCGGAAACCCGTCACGGTCATTCTGACCCGCAGAAGGCAAACCTCCGAAAATCCGACAGCCACAACAGACCGCCAGACCAGCGGTCGGCAGAAAAGTGGAGGTGACAAAACCTCCACCGTCACGCCAACAGAAATACGCCCATGCCATTACGACCCACGAATCCACGCGGCGGTCTTTCAAATGCGGTATTCCATTGGCGGGACACACCGCCGCGGTCAGAATACACACAAACGAACAAAACTCAGCCACATTGGCCGATTTGAATACCACACACCTGATACACATACACACACCACTCCCACACACACAATACAATATAAAACACACACCCACATCACCCACAAACCCCTACGACAGAAAATTCTGAAAGAAGGCCAGAGCGAGACACCACCATCCACAAACTAGCAGCCCCAGTCACTCAACACCATCACCCACACACTATCCACACACAAAACAACACACACCACCACACTCAACACACTTAACTACACATACTCCACCCCACACATCATACACACCACCCCATGGCACCCCAAAGACACCCCCGCTTCACAGACGAAGAACTCAGGGTCATGGTGGAGGAAATCGTTCGGGTAGAGCCCCAGCTGTTCGGCACACAGGTCCAATACACCAGCATTGCCCGGAGGACGGAGCTATGGCAGAGGATTGTCGACAGGGTCAACGCTGTGGGACAGCACCCCAGAAATCGGGAAGACATCAGGAAGCGATGGAACGACCTACGGGGGAAGGTGCGTTCCATGGTATCCAGGCACAACATCGCCGTGCAGAAGACTGGCGGAGGACCCCCACCTCAACCCCCACAATTTACAACATGGGAGGAGGAAGTCTTGAACATCCTGCATCCTGACGGCCTCGCAGGAGTCGGCAGAGGAATGGATACTGGTAAGTTGAAGCTTCACTACTGCTTCCCCCCCACCTGCATGCCAAATCATACCCCAACCCTCACCCCCATCCTCGAACCCCACCCTCACCCCCACCACCATCCTCACCCCCACCCTCACCCCCACCACCATCCTCACCCCCACCACCATCCTCACCCCCACCCCCAGCACACCTATTCCCTGCCAATGTCTCACCATCACAACCCACACATCCCAAAACCTAGGCCTGCATGCGTCCACTAAGCATGGACACCCATCACCAAAGCATGCCCAATGCATATACACATCCCCCCCACAAGCCACCCTCACCAAAGCCCCCACACACGAATGCCAGCACTTGGGGACACGGGAACCCACAGATACACCCATATGCCACACATTGAAACTATAACCATACCTCTATACCCCTGCAGGACCCGACCGTCAACACACCACCGCGGAGGGCCCAGAATTCTCCACACCCCCCACCCAAGAGGCCGTCAGCGATGACAGCAGCTCTGTCGACCTGGACACCGATGACCAGCCCGGACCATCGGGGACCTCTGGACAGTCGGTTCCCCTCACACAGGCCCAGGCCACTACAGACCCAAACCCCTCTGGGAACACCAGCACAGCTCCCACCCAGCGGGCCCATGCCTCTGTCTCCAGGGCGCGTCAATCTGCGGTGTGTCTACCACTACAGGGCACCCAGGATAACCCACCACCCCAACAACAACAGGGACCTGGGGGCAGTGGTAGTGGGCACACCGGCCAGGGGGCAGAGGCCCAGGGAAACAGGGCAACTCGGAGGGCAGCTGTGCGACAGGGGGGGGACGGGCCCAGGGAACCCACTCTCCACGAGGCCCTCACCACCATCATGGGAGCATACAACCGCTCCCAGGAGACGATGGCGACGGTACTGGCCCGGTTCCAGGAGATCCAGGTACTGCAGGAGGAACACTATCGGGGGTACAGGGAGGACATCAGATCCCTCACCTCCACCCTGGTTACCATGGTAGGGCTGCTGCAGGACCTCGTCAACACCAGGACGGACACTCAACAACACCCAAGGGCCCCTGCCACTAGCCTGGACCAAGAACAGCCAACCACCTCCGCCGGCGCTAGTGGACAGGAGGCCCCCGCACAGCAGCAGCCCACCAGACCCCCACCTCCTGCAGGAGAAGAACCACCCCGCAAGAGGGCCCTGAGATCTCGCAAGAAGACAGAGTAGGATGTCAAGACCCCCGCCAGCAAAGGATACCACCTGATGTCATCCCACTGTCCCACATTGTCACCCTGTCCATCCTTGAACTGCCCATGCTCCATCTCTCCACAGGCCTCTGGACAATGCACCTGTGTGACTGTTACTCTGGACTCTGCCATGGACATTCCTTCACCATAGCCCCCACCCACTTGAAACCACCCATCCCATTTTGAGCACTTAAATAAACACCTATTTTGCACAAAACTATCTGGAGTCTGGCTGTGATTTCAAAATATTGTAATTGACATGACAGTGCAAATATGTCCTTGTACATAGTGAAGTCAACAAACAGCTGCCACAAAGCTGTAGTCCATGGGGAAACGAAGCACAGGACTCGTAGTGGGGACCCCAGATCTGAAATAGGGAGGGAAAAGCCACAACTCAGTCATCATACACTGGGGCAAATAGACAGGCAGCAGAGATGCAGGAGAGTAGTTCACATTTACTAAATTATCTTTGAATTGTTACCTGTGTCCTATTGGAAGTACTGTTCAATGATTCTGTCCCTGTTGTCTGTTTCAGCCCCGTCGTCTTCCTCCTCGTCACTCTCCTCAGGTTCCACCGCTGCCACAACACCACCGTCTCGACCATCCTCCTGCAGGAAAGGCACCTGGCGGCGCAAAGCCAGGTTGTGAAGCATGCAGCAGGCCACGATGATGTGACACACCTTCTTAGGTGAGTACATTAGGGATCCACCTGTCATATGCAGGCACCGAAACCTGGCCTTTAGGAGGCCAAAGGTGCGTTCGATCACCCTCCTAGTACGCCCATGGGCCTCATTGTACCGTTCCTCTGCCCTGGTCCGGGGATTCCTTACTGGGGTCAGTAGCCACGACAGGTTGGGGTACCCAGAGTCCCCCAATAGCCATACACGGTGTCTCTCTAGCTGTTCCATCACGTAAGGGATGCTGCTATTCCTCAGGATGTAGGCGTCATGCACTGACCCTGGGAATTTGGCATTTACATGCGAGATGTACTGGTCAGCCAAACACACCACCTGGATGTTCATTGAATGGTAACTTTTTCTGTTCCTGTACACCTGCTCCCTGTCTCTTGGGGGAACCAAAGCCACATGGGTCCCATCAATGGCACCAATGACGTTGGGAATATGTCCAAGGGTGTAGAAATCACCCTTCACTGCAGCCAATTCGCCCACCTCAGGGAAAATGATGTAGCTCCTCACGTATTTCATCAGGGCAGACAACACTCTGGATAACACCTTCGAAAACATGGGCTGAGACATCCCAGAAGCAATTCCCACTGTTGTCGGAAATGACCCACTTGCCAAGAAATGGAGTACTGACAGGACCTGCACCAGAGGGGGAATCCCTGTGGGTTGGCGGATGGGGGACATCAGGTCGGGCTCCAGCTGGGCACACAGTTCATGGATAGTGGCACGGTTAAGACGGTAGGTCAGGATAATGTGGCGTTCTTCCATTGTCGACAGGTCCACCAGCGGTCGGTACACGGGAGGATTCATCCGTCTCCTCGCCAAACCCAGCGGACGGTGCCTAGGAAGGACAACATGGAGCACACAGTCAAGCAACCCACAGGTACGTACTCACAGCTAGCACAGTAAACGATTCTCTATGCAGTGAATGGCGTGTCTGAGTGGCTATGCAAGGCCTAGGCCTGTGTGACGCAGTTGAAATTGAGCCATGTGGACCCTCGAAATGGCGGCTGCCTGACCTGTGAAGTGTGACAATGGGATGTGAGGTCAATGCGCTGGCGTGGCACACCGCGGCGGGCGGCGGGCGAAGACCGCGGCGCGAAGCCGCATTGGTTAACATTGAAGCCTATGGGTTTCAGGAGCCAATGGCGAAGGGCGCCGGCGGTGGCGGTACGCACCGCCGCGGTACGCACCGCCGCGGACGTGACCGCCATTTTCTATCTACTTATCCACTTGCGACTTGAACTTTCACAGGAGAGGACCTATACTGCAAGTGTTGCTGTGACCTCGGTCTGGAAGGGACAATGGCTGCTGCGCCTGGGGAAAGGGCCCCTGCCTTCACTGGAGAGGAGTTGGAGAAACTTGTGGATGGGGTCCTCCCCCAGTATGCGCTACTCTACGGTCCTCCAGACCAACAAGTGAGTATAATTCAATCTGGATTTGGGGCCACTGGCTGGCTTGGGGGCCTGGCAGGGGGCCTGGCGGGGATGGGGGGCATGTTGGGCCTGGTGGGGGGCATGGCGGGGGGCCTGGCGGGGATGGGGGGGCATGTTGGGGCTGGCGGGGGGCCTGGCGGGGGGCCTGGCGGGGATGGGGGGGCATGTTGGGCCTGGTGGGGGGCATGGCGGGGGGCCTGGCGGGGATGGGGGACATGTTGGGCCTGGTGGGGGGCATGGCGGGGATGGGGGGCATGTTGGGGCTGGTGGGGGGCATGGCGGGGGGCCTGGCAGGGATGGGGGGCGTTGGGCCACTGGCAACGAAAATGCAGACAAACTTGAACGTGGTATTTCTCCCTCCCTGTACGTGTCACATAGGTCCGCGCCCATGAGAAGATCGGGATTTGGCGTGCCATCGCCAAGGAAGTCCGGACCCTGGGGGTCCACCATCGACGGGGCACCCACTGCCGCAAGAGGTGGGAGGACATCCGCCGCGGGACCAAGAAGACCGCCGAGTCTCTGCTGGGGATGGCCTCCCAACGTAGGCGGGGTACCTGCCGTCAACTGACCCCCCTGATGTTCCGGATCCTGGCGGTGGCCTACCCTGATTTGGATGGGCGCGTGAGGGCAGCACAGCAGACACAAGGGGGTGAGTACAAGCATTATCTACTCTGTTGTCGCGCAGTGGAGGTGTCTGGGTGGGGGAGGAGGGCTGTGGGTCCCCCTAGGCCAGGGCGATATCTGTAGGCTGGGCACCCCCGTAAGCCCCTGTGTCCCCAGCCACCACCCTCAGTAGTTTGTCAGTACAGCCATCCCTGGGCCGTGTCATCCATGGGTGCAGTTGTCAACTCTAGGCGTGTAGGGCATGTTCCACGGAATGCGTAGCGGACCCCAAGTGCGCAACTTAGTACAGGGGGCATCTGTGTCTGTCATGTCCGCTAACTGTACCGGAGATCCATGTACTCAATATCCCTTTATTTCTCTCTCCCCCCCCCCTTTTTGTTTGTCTTTCTGTGCTTGTGTGCATCAGCATCATCAGGCGGAGGAGAAGTGGCATCGGGGCAGGAGGGAGCTGCATCTCACATGGCCCAGGAGGGCCATGCCACAGAGTCAGACTGGACCAGTGAGACGGAGGGCGAGGGGAGCTCCACAACGGGGACGACTGGACCCTGCAGCGACACGGACACGTCCTCGGAAGGGAGCTCCCTTGCGGGGGTGGCACCATCCGTGCCCCCCGCCATTACAGGTACAGCCGCCACCCAGCGCACCATCTCCGCCCTCCCAGCAGCCCCTCAGCGTTCGCCCCGTGCCCGCTCTGCCAGGAAGCCGGGCATCTCCTTCGCCCCAGGCACCTCAGGCCCTGCCCCTGTTACACCCGCTGCCCTCAGTGAGGAGGTCATTGACCTCCTCCGAACGCTCATTGTTGGGCAGACTACCCTTTTGAATGCCATCCAGGGGGTGGAGAGGGAGGTTCATCGCAGCAATGCGTACCTGGAGGGCATTCATTCGGGTCAGGCTGCCCATCAGCGATCGTTCCAGGCTCTGGCCTCAGCACTGACGGCAGCCATTGTCCCTGTCTCCTGCCTCCCTCTACTAACTCCCTCCTCCCAGTCTCCTGTTCCTCTGCCTGTCCCACCCACACCATCAGACCAGCCTGCACACACCTCAACACCCAAGAGAAGCTCATCCAAACATAAGCACCACAGATCACGCAGACATTCACACACGCAACATTCCGATGCAGACATGCCAACAGTCACTACCACCTCTGTGACCCCCACCTCCTCGTCTCCCTCCTCCCTCCCTGTGACGTCTACACTCACACCTCCATTCACCTCACCATCAGCCAGTGTTTCCATCACCAGCACACCCTCCACTCCAGTCCGCACACGTGCAGTCACCACCCCCACTGCCATTTACACGTCCCCTGTGTCCTCTCCCACTGTGTCTGTCACCCCCTCTTCCACACCACACAAACGCAGCCACCCACCCACCCAACAGCCATCCACCTCACGACAGCCTATCCCTCCTGCACCTGCACCCAAAGACAGCAAACGTGACTCACCTACAACCACATCCTCTCCCTCCACTCCCATTCCCACTGTACCTACCACTCTCCATTGTCCCAAGAAACTCTTCCTCGCCACTGCTAACTTCTTTCCTGACCCTGAGCCCCCCCCTCCTTCTCGTCGGGGTAAGAAGAGCACCTCAGCCACCACCAGCCCTGCAGCCCCCTTGACAAGGGTGCAGGGGTATTGGAGCCCACCAGCCCGCATGTCTGGATCTTCGCCCAGCAGCAAGGGGACAGCCAGCCCACCCCCTGGGAAGAGGAGCAGAAGGCGGAAGGGGCGCCGCAGGAGCCCGGCTTCTACATCCCCCCCGGACACCACCCAGACACAGTCACCAGCCACAGCTCCAAAGGGAGGAAAGGGCCACAGACTCCCGACTAAGGAGGGCAAGGGCAGCAAGTCGGAGAGGTCAGGCTGCAGGCCTGCTGCTCAGGAGGAGCCCCCATAGCCGCTGGCCAGGGAGGACCCAGCCCAGCTGGCCAGGAGGGCCCCACCACCCACAGCCCAGGTGGGCATTGAAGGAGCACCATCCCCGCTGCCCAGGAGGGCACCACCAGGCAATGAGCAGTTGGCCATAGACCGGCCGCCGTCTCAAGAACCGCTCCGCTGGGCCCCGCCGTCTCAAGAACCGCTGAACTGGGCCCCGCCGTCTCAAGCACCGCTCCGCTGGGCCCCGCCGTCTCAAGAAACGCTCCGCTGGGCCCCGCCGTCTCAAGCACCGCTGAACTGGGCCCCGCCGTCTCAAGCACCGCTGAACTGGGCCCTGCCGTCTCAAGCACCGCTGAACTGGGCCCCGCCGTCTCAAGCACCGCTGAACTGGGCCCCGCCGTCTCAAGCACCGCTGAACTGGGCCCCGCCGTCTCAAGCACCGCTGAACTGGGCCCTTCAAGGCAAGACCCGCTGAACTGGGCCCTTCAAGGCAAGAAGCGCAGAACTGGGCCCCGCCGTCTCAAGCACCGGTGAACTGGGCCCCGCCGTCTCAAGCACCGCTCCGCTGGGCCCCGCCGTCTCAATAAACGCTCCGCTGGGCCCCGCCGTCTCAAGCACCGCTGAACTGGGCCCCGCCGTCTCAAGCACCGCAGAACTGGGCCCCGCCGTCTCAAGCACCGCTCCGCTGGGCCCCGCCGTCTTAAGCACCGCTGAACTGGGCCCTTCAAGGCAAGACCCGCTGAACTGGGCCCTTCAAGGCAAGAAGCGCAGAACTGGGCCCTTCAAGGCAAGAAGCGCTGGCCCTTTGGCAGACGTGGCAGGGCAGGATCTGTCTCGGGCAGGGCTGCAAGATGTCCTCTGGCCAACATGTCTCCTCCAGTGGCAGTGGGGTCTGTTATGGACTGTTTGGACTGTGGCTTTGCTCTCCCCAGGATGGCCCAGTGGGCAGGCCACCCACTGTATGGACTGTATGGACTGTGGCTTTGCACTCCCCAGGATGGCCCAGTGGGCAGGCCACCCACTGTATGGACTGTATGGACTGTGGCTTTGCACTCCCCAGGATGGCCCAGTGGGCAGGCCACCCACTGTATGGACTGTATGGACTGTGGCTTTGCACTCCCCAGGATGGCCCAGTGGGCAGGCCACCCACTGTATGGACTGTGGCTTTGCACTCCCCAGGATGGCCCAGTGGGCAGGCCACCCACTGTATGGACTGTATGGACTGTGGCTTTGCACTCCCCAGGATGGCCCAGTGGGCAGGCCACCCACTGTATGGACTGTATGGACTGTGGCTTTGCACTCCCCAGGATGGCCCAGTGGTCATGGAGTCCCCTCGTGGATCTGGCGTCGTGTACTCAAGTGGCTGAGGTGCCCCCCCTTCCCTTCCCCCTGAGGTGCCTGTCCTATTTTCTTTCTGATGCCCCTGCAGTGTTCTCTCCGTGGAGTTCTTGTCGTGGGACTGGGCCTTGCCCCTTTGCACTGGACCCCTGTGGTCCACGGACAGTGGTTGGACTACATTTAGTAGCTGTATATATTTTGTACATAGTTTATTTATTTATTGGGATTACTGGTGTCCATATTTCAATATATCTGCCCGTTTATGATCTCTTCTTTTGGTCTTTGCATCATTTCGGAGGGGGGGGTTTGTGGGTTGTGACAGTGATCTGTGGGAATGCATTGATGTGTGTGTTGTAGTGGGTATGGGTGGGTGGGTGTGTGCCGGTAATCTTTTCCCTCCCCTGTGTCGTAGGTGCAGTAGTCACCGATGTCTTCCGCGCCGCCGGGCGTGCTCCTGGTAGATGAGCAGGTATAGGAGTGCGGGGATGACCTGCAACTCGGGTTCCATACTGCCGGAATCTCGCGTGGAGTGCGTAGAGGTGAGCGTTTTCCCGTTCGTAGTCTGTTTCCGCCGTGTTTTTATCGGCGGTGCTCCCGCCCCGGAAAAGGTGGCGGATTGGTGGGTCGTAATAGGGTGGGCGGTACATTGTCTGCCGCCTGGCTGTTGGCGGGGACCGCCGCGCTGTTTGTCTGTCCCGCCGTGGCGGTCGGAGTGTTAATGCGGCGGGCTGTGTTGGCGGTTCCCGCCAGGGTCAGAATTGCATATTTTGGACCGCCGGCCTGTTGGCGGCTTGGCCGCCGCATTATCACCGACCGCCAGGGTCAGAATGAGGGCCAAAGTCCGAACGTACAATGTTGAATGGGACCTCCCAGCCAGCGTACCCGAGGAGGGCTCCAAGGACGTCAGATCAAGAACCAGGTTAACCCCGGTCAAAGGATTTTCACCTAAAAAAAACGACTAAGTCCGAAGGTAAAAATGTCCACCGAGGGCTCCCGCGACGCGTTTCCGTAGAAGAGTTCCAGGAGGGCGGATTGGACTGGAAGGTTCGTCCCGCTGAAGAAAATCTTCAGAAAAACGACTAAGTCCGAAGGTAAACTTTTGACCGGGGCCTCCCGCGGGCTGTAGCTGAGCCAGGCTCCATCACGGTCGGCCATAAACTTTTACTTTGCCACAGTGGAGGTGTGACCAGAGGACCAGATTGGCGCTTTTTGTTTCTAGGCGCTAGAATATAATAATTCTTTAAAAATTCACATCTCCGGTTCCCCTAATCCGATGTTATTCGTTTTTGTGTCATTTTAAAGATAAAAATATAATCTGTTTTTATAAATTGGTTTTGGATTTTAAAACAGTTTCCTGTGTTTTATTTAATTACTGTTTTGTGATATTTGAATGCTTTACACTCTGTCTCCTAAGTTAAGCTTTGTCGCTCGTTGCCAAGCTACCAACGGTTGAGCTGGGTTTAATTTACTGAGACCTAACTGGACCTAAGTGGAGGTTAGTGGCCTATTGCTAAGTGTAGGTACCTACCTGCCCTTACCAATAGCCCATTTTCCAACATCATACATCTTAGCAAATTATAAATTATAATTGGATTTTACATCTTTAGTGTGAGGAATATTTTTGATAGCTCTCTCTGTCAAATAGTTTGATACAAAATGTTGCAAATGTGCTATATATGCCTACCCTTCATTTTTTTTCTCATCGGTCCTGTCCCCAGACGGCTGAAGCCTAGCCGTGAACCTTAAATTAAAAACTTCTGAAAATCAGCTCCCAAAAGTAAACAAAAATTCCATGCAAACAAAATTCATGTTTTTTTGTATGGAAACTTGTCCTAAACTTCAAATGACAGTGTTCTCAATTAACAGGACCACCATACATTTCACAGCCTATCTTAAGGGTATCAGGAAGAGTTATGGTGGGTCAGTCAGAATTACTATTCGACCCAATAGTTAGTATTCCAACAAGGAGCAACTGGTGCTAGAATTGTACATGCTTCTTGCGTATGCTTCCTAAAAGCACCAAAACTTAAGTGTAGCCTGGATGAAAATGTTTTGGGGATGAGGAAACCTCTGAACTTGGGGAATCTACAAAACATCTAGGGCCATATGTACGAACACATTTTCCCATTGACACAGAATGGGAAAAACCCTTTGCTACATCTGGCCCCTAGTTCCCAAATGTAACAATGGTTCTACTGCACAAGTAATCAGTGATATCAGTTGCACACAAGGATGTCAGGAAATAGTTTAACATTTCCTGAGTCAATGTGGAGGCCTTCAGTCCATGGTAAATTCCCCAAAGACACAGGGTGAAAATTAATTCCCATTGTATACTTTTTTCCTTTTTGAGCTGGAAATAGTTCACAAAGGCTTCTATACATTCTGGTGTGACTAAACTAACAAACAGGTTTGATGGTCAATGTTAGACCTGTCAGCATAAGGGTGGTCTTCCCCCAAACATTTTGCTTTACTCTCCACATTTGCGATCTTGTTTTTGTTGGCCTTAAGACTCAGAGCACTTTACCACTGCTAACCAATACTACAGTGCATGTGCTCACTCCTTAGAACATGGTAACATTGGCTTCCATCAATTGGCACTTTAAATTTACTTGTAAGTCCTAATTCAGTGATACTACCTGTACCCAGGTAACAGGTAAATTAAATGCTCCCAATGGACCTGCAGCACTTATTGTGCAACTCATCTCAGTAGCCTTTAAACATCCCCCAGGCCTGGCACTGCAGCCCGTTTGTGCAGTTTTAATCTTCCATTTCAATCTTGCATAATACACCTTTTTGGAGGCCTAACTCTTACTTTTTAATACATATAAGTCACTCATAGGTTAGACTCTACACAGCTCAAAGGGCAGGGTGTAATATATGTAAATAGTGGGACATGAACATTTTACTTTTACATGTCCTGGCAGTGAAAAAGTCCTACATTTGTATTCCACTACTGCCTACCTCTTCCATAGGATAACATTGGGTTACCTTATTACATTTATTAAATACTAACTTTCAATTGGGAGCAGGTGGGATTATTGAGTTTGGTGTCTAAAGAACTGTAATTTTAAAACCTCTTTATCAGTAGTTAGATTTTGAGTCAAAAGTCTGAAATTGTCACTTTTCGAAAGTTGCCATTTTCTTATATTAACCATTTGGTGCTTGCCGCCTGTATCCCAGGTCATGTGACTAGTTGTACCTGGCAGCGGGTCATTGTGTATTGCTCACAGACAGTGAGACAAAGGGGATAGGTGTTGGCAGAATGGGCCATCTTTGACTTGATGGGGGAGGAGCTGTCCTCTACCACACTTGTACAACACAAACCTCTGCCTGAGCACACTCACAACGGGTTTACCATTAGTCTTTTGTGCTTTCAGACAAGCTAGGGCCAAGGGAGAGAGGCAGCAAATTTCAAACACCTCTGGGGTGGAAACCTGGAGAACCTACTCCTACTTCAAAAGTGGCACCAAGTAAAAATATTGTGCCCTCAGACCCAACTTTTCAGTACATCTCTGAACGTGTGGAAGACTCAGAACGACAGCTCTGCTGCTCTGCAAGAAGGACTGTTACTTTGCCACCCTGCTGTCTTAGTGAGAAGGACTGGACCTGCATATTGAACCCAGGGCCACTAAAATGACTCCAAGGGCTAGTTAGCTGGCCTCCTGATCTGAGCCTCAAGACAGAAAAGGCTCAGACTACCTTGAACCCAGCACCTGGGCTTTTTCTGTTGTGAGTCTTGCCCCCAAGTAGTGCCACCCCTATCCTGGAGTCTTGGAAGCGGGCATGAAGGTGCTCTGCCAGCCCAGCAGAGGTTGATTCAGCAGGACTGACACAGCACAGTGCATGTTCTCAGAGCTCCCCATTGGAACCGCCACTGAGCAATGCATCCCCAATGCAGGGCCTCACATCACAACCTGTAACTTCTCAGAACCACTACTGTGTGATGAACGTCAGTGAGTCCAAAAGATTTATTTTGGTGCTATCAACATAGGGCACAAAAGCACATAATAAAAACAATACAAACCATATTTTCAAACTATACATAGTTAAGAACAAACATTTATGATCCAATACATATAATAGTGCAGGAATCTTGCAAAGATTTATTCCCCAACACAGATAAAGTTAACCATAAAAGAGTCCAAAAACAGGTACATTATGGGCAAAATTTCAAACACATGCAGTCTCCACCTTCTTAGCTCATTTTCTTCCTTAAGCTGATTGTTTTACAAATAAATTAGGCAACATTAAAACACATACATGGGGCTTCCAGGCTAAACAGAAAACTTATAGCAGATTTAAAATCTCTAATGTTATCTACAATAAAGATTGATTTTAAAACGTGTTACCTTAGGCTTACGTAAAACTGCCAGAAAATATAAAGTGCAGAATGTGTTGTTTGGTGGATCCATCCCATAGGCATGGAACTGTAATTGAATCGCATTAGTTTGCTTAAGGATACGTGTTGGACTTTTGCTTATGCAGGGTCATCCCCAGTCTTTTTACCTCCTGCCTCCTATTTTTTTCCGACCTGTTGCTGTTGGCTTTTCAACTCTGAGCACTTTACCACTGCTAACCAGTGCTAAAGTGCCTATGCTCTCCGTGTAAAATGTGTACGTAATTGGTTCTCCATGATTGGCATATTTGTTTTACTGTTAAGTCCCTAGTAAAGTGCACTAGAGGTGCCCAGGGCCTGTAAATCAAATGTTACTAGTGGGCCTGCAGCAATGGTTGTGCCACCCACACAAGTAACCCTGTAATCATGTCTCAGACCTGCCACTGCAGTGTCTGTAAGTGTATTTTTACACTGTAAATTCGACTTGGCAAGTGTACCCACTTGCCAGGCCTAAACCTTCCCTTTTCTTACATGTAAGGCACCCCTAAGGTAGGCCCTAGGTAGCCCCAAGGGCAGGGTGCAGTGTATGGATAAGGTGGGACATATAGTAACGTGGTTTCTATGTCCAGACAGTGAAATACTGCCAATTTCGTTTTTCATTGTTTCAAGGCCTGTCTCTCTCATAGGATAACATGGGGGCAACCTTTAAATATGATTAAAGTGTAGATTCCCCTAGAGAGTAGATAGACATGTGGAGTTTGGGGTCCCTGAACTCACAATTTA
This sequence comes from Pleurodeles waltl, assembly GCF_031143425.1. Taxonomy (NCBI): domain Eukaryota; kingdom Metazoa; phylum Chordata; class Amphibia; order Caudata; family Salamandridae; genus Pleurodeles; species Pleurodeles waltl. Next base: position 213,611,309 of record NC_090437.1, on the reverse strand, counting down.
AAAATACATCTTTTAGTAAAGTTGATTTTAAGATTGTGCGTTTGAAAATGCCACTTTTAGAAAGTGAGCATTTTCTTGCTTAAACCATTCTGTGACTCTGCCTTGTTTGTGGATTCCTTGTCTGGGTCAGTTTGACAGTTGGGCTGTTTTTCACCTCGCACTAGACAGTGACACAAAGGGGGCTGGGGTGTAACCTGCATTTCCTGATTAGCCTTCTCTGCTAGGAGGGAGGGGTGGAGTGGTCACTCTCATCTGAAAGGACTGTGCCTGCCTCTAACAATGCCGGCTCCAACCCCCTGCTGTGTGTCTGATGCCTTGCCTGGGCAAGGCAGGATTTCACAAGTAGGTGTGAGTCCCCTTTGAAGAAAGGTGACTTCAAAGACTAAAATGGGTATAAGAAGGGCACCCAAATCTACAGACTTTAGAAACACTTCTGGAACCAAGAGGAACCTCTACCTGGAGAAGAGCTGATAGCTGAGGAAGAAGTGCTGCCCTGCCTGTGACGGTGCTTTGTGGAGTTTTCCTGCAGTGCTGCTTCTGCCAGAGTAAGAGGGCAAAGACTGGACTTTGTGTGCCTTCCATCTTGTGAAGAAATCTCCAAGGGCTTGATTTAGAGCTTGCCTCCTGTTGTTTGAAGTCTCAGGGACAGCAAAGACTTCTCTCTGCCAGCACCTGGAGTCTCTGGAGAGACTCCTGCCCCGACAAGTGGTGCCCTATCCAGTCCCTGGGCCCTTGAAAAGAAAGCTGGTGGAAAACCAAGGAAATCGACTTCGGACGACTCCGGACCAACGCCGCTGCTGAATCCGGTAACGCCGCCTGCACCCGACGCCGTGACCTTCGCTGGAACGCGACGCTCTTCGCAGCCCCGACGCCGCAGCAGCCCCGCTGAAGTCTGAAACTCCGTGGAAGTCGCCGCACCACATCCTGACCGACGCCGCTCGAAGTGCACGGATTCTATGTTTCGCACAGACGCCGCGATCCCCGACTTCGCGCATCGGCTTGTTTTCACTCTTCACCAAAGGTACTGTACTTGGGGGTCTACACGACTCCGTGTCCGGCGCCGCTGGTGTCGGCTTGTTAGGAACGACTCCGTCACGACGCCGTGTTAACATCTCATCGAAGCATTTTTGTTTCTAAGCGCTATTTTTGAGTTTAATCTCTAAAAATTCCTAACTTGACTTGTGTATGTCGGATTTTTGTCGTTTTGGTCTTGTTTTGTTTAGATAAATATTTCCTATATTTCTAAACCGGTGTTGTGTCATTTTGTAGTGTTTTCATTAAGTTACTGTGTATTTTGGTACAAATACTTTACACCTAGCGCTCTGAAGTGAAGCCTACTGCTCTGCCAAGCTACCAAGTGGGTAAGCAGGGGTTAGCTGAGGGTGATTCTCTTTTACCCTGACCAGAGTGAGGGTCCTTGCTTGAACAGGGGGTAACCTGACTGTCAACAAAGACCCCATTTCTAACATTGGTGATCAGCGGTTGGGATTTGAACTTGTATTTGTACGTGACATACAGTGATTAAGTGTACACTACTGTTTTGAGTTCAGACCACTACGTGACCATATACTACTTGTCTTGTGATTCTGCTTTTTGTTCTCTGATGTCCTCCTGGAAGTATTGCTAATATTTTTGGACTTTGGTTTTTGGTTGTGAAGCCTTTGCAGAATGGAAGTCAATTTCTGGCACCTATTTATGTATAAAAAGTGGCAGCTTAAAGCATTCTGCATGGAAAGGGGACTGGCTGTGAACAAGAAATCCAGAAGGGAGGATCTTGAGTCAGCCCTGTTTCAGTATGAATTGAAACGTTGTCAGGCAACACCACCAAATGAGTCTGAGGAGGATAACTACTCTGAGGAGGAAGACTACTCTGAGGAGGAGGACTACTCTGAGGAGGAGGGCAGTGGCCCTGAGGAGGGAACAGAAAGAGATGATTGGCTCCTAGCTCGAATCCGGAGTCTGGAAGAGCTAGATGCAGAGCTTGAGAGGGCTGAGGAGAAGAGAGCCTTAGTCCTGGAAAAAGAAAGGATTACAGCTCAAGAGCTGAGCTGTGAAGAGCTGAAGCTGGAGGCCATGAGGGCTAAGTCCAGTTCAGATGGTGGCAGCAGAAATCTTGTATCCAGTACTGCTGAAGAAGTGCACATGCCCAGAGATGTGGTGCCCTACTTGAAGGAGGGAGTTAACACACGCCAGGAGGTTAAGGGGTATGAGGTAGCTCCAGTGATGCACAGGGTCCCTGAGGTGGATTGGGGAACTGGCAAGGGGAGTCATATTCCTACTGGTGGGAGGGACACTCTACTTACTCTAGCTGAGAGTGACAGGTAGAGGGGTTCCCCCCAGGTAGAAGTCCTGGTTATGGAGTGTGAAGACATCCCAGAAGAGTGTGGGTTGAGTGTCAGGGACAGTCAGGTACTGTCTCACCAGTCTCAGGAGGGTGATGTGGGGTGCTTTTTCAAAGCAGAGTCACTGGATGGTTGGGTGAAGGGTACTTTGGTTAATTCATGTAAGGGGCTGAGTGATGTAATTGCTGGAGAGCATATGTCTAGTCCTTATTTTCCAGAGCTATGCCAACACCAGGTGGAGTGTGAGTTCTCTGACCCCAGGGAGCTTACAATGGAGGCAGACCTCTTGGTGAGTACCAGAGAGTCTGAAGAGGCATTTGGAGGGGCTCCTGAGAGGAGTGGTCTAGGTATTTCCCAACCAGGTGAGGTAGGGAAGGATTGTAGTGTCCCAGGTAGGTCCCAGTGTAGTGGGATGGGTGAGGGACCCCATATCCAGTCTCTGAGGAGAGGGAATGGGGTTGGGCTGAGGTCCAAGGTGCCCGAGATCCAGTCCCAGGTCCTGGAGGGTTCCATGAGGGAACACCAGGAGGGGAGCCTAGCCTGTACCATAGGGCCATCTGTTGAGGGAGAGCCCACAGTGTCAGGAGAACTTGGGGGGGGGGCGGCTGTAGCCAGTGTCCCACCAGTTCTGGTGTCTGGCAGTACCACTCCTAGTGAGGGGGTGCAGAAGTCCAGACAGAGGGTTGAGAGGGGGTTGCGGACCCCAGTGGAGAACCTGGAGGGTCAGGGGTCAGCTCTGAGAGCAGAGCCCCCCAGGAATGACCTTGGTAAGACCATTTCTGGGTTGGGGGGAATCCAGACTCTGTCAGATGGGCAGAGGTCAGGAGACCTGTGCCAGCCAGACTCTTGTGTGGCCGTTGGGGACAGTGTGTCCCTTGAGGGGGGTAAGTGTGCCCCCCTGGAAGTCCTGGTGTGCCAGGCAGTGGTTCAACTGCAGGGTGGTGACTCTGGGTTGAATGACCAGGTTCAGAGGGTAAACTCTGACCTGGTGGGGGGTAGGTATGCCCCCCAGGAATTCCTGGGTTGCCAGGCAGTGGTCCAGTCTGTGGGTACAGACCCTGGACTGGAGGATCAGGTGCAGGGGATAAACCCTGACCTGAACGGGGGGCTGTTTGCCCAATCACCCCCCCTGGTGTGATTTCAAGGGGTACTCTCCCTGAGGGGTGGGTGCAGAACCCTGAGAGTAGGGGAAGGGGAGAGAAAGACTCACCCCTGACCCCAGAGCAATCTAAGGGTACAGACCCTGGATTGGAAGGCCAGGTTCAGGGTGTCCCCCCTGACCTGGAGGAAGGGGCGACTTCTAACAGTGCCCCTACCATGTTGTCTTCTGGGGGGGCCACTCCTAGTTGGGTGGTTCAGGACCCCATAAGAGAGGGCAGGGGGAGGGAAGCCTCACCCCTGGCCCAACCTGAAGGTACAGACCCCACGTTGGAGGATCAGTTGCAGGTTAACATCCCTACACTGGTGGAAGAATTGTGCAGGACTGCTTTTACAAGCACCCTGACAATTTTTTACTCTGGGGGTGCCGCTCCTGGAGGGAGGGTACAGAGCCCCAGAGGGGAGGACCAGGGTCAGGTTATCTTCTCTGACCTGGTGGAAGGGAGAGTGGTCAAAGGGTGTCAGGCACCTGGGGCTACCGCCCCCCACTGTCCACAGTCACAGTGGGTGGAGAGGCTTGAGGTCAGGCTCTCATCCCTGACAGTCATCAGGGGTCACTGTGGCTTGCTGTCCTGGTGGACAGAGTTGCCCCTGGGTGTGGGACGAGAGTCACACCCCAGGGGTGGAGTGGGCAACACCACTGTGTTGGCCCTAGTGGTACTATATGCCCATTGCAATACATCTGTGAGCAAAGTAAAGTTAGGTGCTGCACAGATGGTGTCTGCAGATGTGGAGAAGGGTTCCCCATGGGTTAGCTTAGTGGGCCCTGAGAGTATGGACAGAGGAATCCAACTGGAGTCAGGAAGGCGTAGAACTGGAACATGCCCCTGCTGTTGTGGGCCTGGATCCTTGTTCTATCGCCCCAATCAGGGAAGTAAATCAAGGTATTGATTGTTCTCCCCTGGCCTTAGGCTGGTAGGGGGTCGTGTTGGACTTTTGCTTATGCAGGGTCATCCCCAGTCTTTTTGCCTCCTGCCTCCTATTTTTGTCTGACCTGTTGCTGTTGGCTTTTCAACTCTGAGCACTTTACCACTGCTAACCAGTGCTAAAGTGCCTATGCTCTCCGTGTAAAATATGTACGTAATTGGTTCTCCATGATTGGCATATTTGTTTTACTGTTAAGTCCCTAGTAAAGTGCACTAGAGGTGCCCAGGGCCTGTAAATCAAATGTTACTAGTGGGCCTGCAGCACTGGTTGTGCCACCCACACAAGTAACCCTGTAATCATGTCTCAGACCTGCCACTGCAGTGTCTGTAAGTGTATTTTTACACTGTAAATTCGACTTGGCAAGTGTACCCACTTGCCAGGCCTAAACTTTCCCTTTTCTTACATGTAAGGCACCCCTAAGGTAGGCCCTAGGTAGCCCCAAGGGCAGGGTGCAGTGTATGGATAAGGTGGGACATATAGTAATGTGGTTTCTATGTCCTGACAGTGAAATACTGCCAATTTCGTTTTTCATTGTTTCAAGGCCTGTCTCTCTCATAGGATAACATGGGGGCTACCTTTAAATATGATTAAAGTGTAGATTCCCCTAGAGAGTAGATAGACATGTGGAGTTTGGGGTCCCTGAACTCACAATTTAAAAATACATCTTTTAGTAAAGTTGATTTTAAGATTGTGCGTTTGAAAATGCCACTTTAAGAAAGTGAGCATTTTCTTGCTTAAACCATTCTGTGACTCTGCCTTGTTTGTGGATTCCCTGTCTGGGTCAGTTTGACAGTTGGGTTGTTTTTCACCTCGCACTAGACAGTGACACAAAGGGGGCTGGGGTGTAACCTGCATTTCCTGATTAGCCATCACTGCTAGGAGGGAGGGGTGGAGTGGTCACTCTCATCTGAAAGGACTGTGCCTGCCTCTGACAATGCCGGCTCCAACCCCCTGCTGTGTGTCTGATGCCTTGCCTGGGCAAGGCAGGATTTCACGAGTAGGTGTGAGTCCCCTTTGAAGAAAGGCGACTTCAAATACTAAAATGGGTATAAGAAGGGCACCCACATCTACAGACTTTAGAAACACTTTTGGAACCAAGAGGAACCTCTACCTGGAGAAGAGCTGATAGCTGAGGAAGAAGTGCTGCCCTGCCTGTGACTGTGCTTTGTGGAGCTTTCCTGCAGTGCTGCTTCTGCCAGAGTAAGAGGGCAAAAACTGGACTTTGTGTGCCTTCCATCTTGTGAAGAAATCTCCAAGGGCTTGATTTAGAGCTTGCCTCCTGTTGTTTGAAGTCTCAGGGACAGCAAAGACTTCTCTCTGCCAGCACCTGGAGTCTCTGGAGAGACTCCTGCCCCGACAAGTGGTGCCCTATCCAGTCCCTGGGCCCTTGAAAAGAAAGCTGGTGGAAATCCAAGGAAATCGACTTCGGACGACTCCGGACCGACGCCGCTGCTGAATCCGGTAACGCCGCCTGCACCCGACGACGTGACCTTAGCTGGAACGCTCTTCGCAGCCCCGACGCCGCAGCAGCCCCGCTGAAGTCCGCGACTCCGTGGAAGTCACCGCACCACGTCGTGACCGACACCGCTCGAAGTGCATGGATTCAACGATTCGCACAGACACCGCAATCCCCGACTTCGCGCATCGGCTTGTTTTCACTCTTCACCAAAGGTACTGTATTTGGGGGTCTACACGACTCCGTGTCCGGCGCCACTGGTGTCGGCTTGTTGGGAACAACTCCGTCACGACGCCGTGTTAACATCTCATCAAAGCATTTTTGTTTCTAAGCGCTATTTTTGAGTTAAATCTCTAAAAATTCATAACTTGATTGTGTATGTCGGAATTTTGTCGTTTTGGTCTTGTTTTGTTTAGATAAATATTTCCTATTTTTCTAAACTGGTGTTGTGTCATTTTGTAGTGTTTTCATTAAGTTACTGTGTATGTTGGTACAAATACTTTACACCTAGCGCTCTGAAGTTAAGCCTACTGCTCTGCCAAGCTACCAAGGGGGTAAGCAGGGGTTAGCTGAGGGTGATTCTCTTTTACCCTGACTAGAGTGAGGGTCCTTGCTTGAACAGGGGGTAACCTGACTGTCAACCAAAGACCCCATTTCTAACAATACGCAATAAGCTAATGTACTTTACTCAACCGTGGTCTAGTCAAGACATAACAATGCTGATAGTTTGTCACCCAGATGAGAGAGGGTTGACAGCCTGTGAGTAGAGTGTGGGACGTATATGTTACCACTGATTGTTTCTTCTCATCGTCAGTGGCTCTTTTCCTTGCCCTTGCATCTAACATAATAGCCTTTATTGCTGCTTTCTCCAGCTTTAAAATCTTGGCTGGGTCTGCAAGTCCTGGAAGACTTAGAACTGTTTTAAGTGTTTTTTGACAAAGGACAACAATATAATTTTTAAAGCATGGTCCAAGGTAAGGCAATCCTGTATGATTTTCTTTGTTATTTCTGTTTCCGGTTTGTCCATACTAAGAGCAACAAAATATCACCCACGTGATCCATACCTACTTCTCTATGCAATATGGTAGACAGTGCCAAAGGTGGGGTACACAGCAGTCACCTCAAAAAACAAAAATGTCTTGGCCTACAGAGATTTAGTAACCTCATAACCCCACACCCCTCCACTATAAGTTGCAGCAGATACAGCCTTCGTTTTAATAATTGTGACCATCTCTTTAATGGGGCAACTGCTCAAGTTACTGGTGAACCTAAAAAAATACTCACAGGCTCTTTCATCTGCAACCTAGCATTGATTTGATGATCTGTCCAGGAAGCCTTAGAAGTTGAAAAGACACCTAAATAGCAGAGGACTTAACCTTTGCTATCTGGGCCCTCTCAAGGTAAAACGATCTTACATTCTTGGACATTGTCTCACAGGTCATTGTAAATGTTTTTGACTTATTAATTATTAGTTTCCTAGAGGCCATGAAATCTGCAAAGGAGTCTATTAATCTCTGGAGTCCGACCACAGCCCTTGATACAACATCATCTGCATAGAGAAATACAGGTACAGGGCGACAAGCAACAATCAGAACATTGACCTGCAGAGACTGTAGCATTTATAAATACTAAAATAAGAAGGGAGCCAATACACATCCCTGCCGAACACCTTGCCTTATTCTATTTTTTTTAATATGTTTTTATTATTTTGTTTCATTCTTACATATCGTTAATTACGTTCCCTTCCTCCCCCTTCCCCCTCCCTTACATCTGTTCAAACCGGATCTCAGTGCTCCCTCCTCCTAGGCGCTGCCACTCTGGCTCAAGCTGTTGGTTATTTGTTGTCTGGCATGGGGCGAGCCTGTTTGCTAGTCCATGTTATTGTTCTCAGTTGAGTCTGACTCCTCCAAAGAGATGTCCTGCCCCTGAAAGTCATCGGTCGGGTTTCTCAGACAGTCTGGCAAGTTGTCCCAGTGCTGTGCCCCCTCTGCATTTCCCATTCCTTTTGTCAACTCTAGGCGTAGCGCCTCTCCTTCTGCTTCAGCCTATTTAATCAAGGTGTCCTTCCACGTTTGAACCCTTGGTTCTCTGGGGCCTTTCCAGTTCATTGTGATTTTCCTTCTTCCTAAGATTAGTGCTAAGTCTATGAATTTATTCTTCATTTTTTTTAGTGGGGTCTGAGAAAGCTTCCTAGTAGCGCTACCGCTGTGGTTCTCACCAACTTCCTTCCTGTGATTGTTTTGGTATCTCTAATTACCTCTTCCCAGTAGTTTTTCAACTCTCTGCAGGTCCACAGCATGTGCAGTAAGTCTGCCCCGATTTCTGTACATCTAGGACATGCGCTGCTTGTGTTTTTGTACATTGATGCTATTTTGGCTGGGCTCAGGTATGCTCTATGGTATATGTATATGTTTATCAATTTGAACCGGGCATTCCTAGATACTTTGTAGACCTCGGCTGTGATGTTACTCCACCGTTCATCTTCTATGTGTTCCCCAATATCTGCCTGCCATTGGGTTTTTAGAGTTTCTAGAGAGGTTAGTGCTTCTGTTTGCAGTGTTTTGTATATCGTGGACAGTACCTTGTTATCTCCCCCAATTGTGCAGATGGTGTGGCTTCCTGCGTGTGTGGGTGGTTCCCTTAGTCCCTGCTTCCAGTGTCGTTGTATCAGAGCTGTTAGGGATCTATGTGTGAGGAACATCCCGGGCGGGACCCCGCAGTGTGCCATCATGTCCACATATGTCATGAGCTCCCCTTCCCTGTAGAGTTCTCCTATCATGGTTATTCCATGCGTCTCTAATTTCTGGATCCCTGTTATAGAGCTGCCACCGGGGAGTAAAGTCAGGAATCTCAGGGGAATTTTCGGTGAGTATGGGGACTTAACTCGCGCACACTGCAGGCTACATTTCCAGCATGCATTCATGACTTGATGTTCCAGTGATTTTGTCTCCTTCCTTCCCCCTTGGGCTTATAGTATCCCTGCAAGAGTTGTTGCTATTGCCTCTCTCCCTGGGTTTTCTGCCTCTACTGTTATTACTGTGTGCCATTCTTTTGCCAGCCATTGGATCTGTCCCGCCAAATAGTATAGTTCCACATCAGAAGCTGCTAGTCGGCCTTCTGCTGTGGGTTGCTGCAGTTTGTGCAGGGACAGTCTGTGGCGTTCCGCCCCCCCCATATGAAGCTAGTAATAATGGAGTTAATTTCCCTCAAGGTTGCTCTGGGTATCAACACCGGCAGTGTCGTGAAGCCATATAGCATTCTTGGTAACACCACCATTTTTATCAAAGCCACTCGGCCGGTCACTGAGAGGGGCAATGTCTTCCAGAACTGGGTGGTTGTTTTTAATGCCCGTACAGCTTGGTTCACATTTCCTTCTAGCAGATCTCCCAGTTCATGATATATTTTCACGCCAAGATACCTGAAAATTGTCGGAGACCATCCCATGTTCTGGATGGTTGTGATCTGGGGGTCCCTTTCTGCAGCGGGAAAAGAAGGGATTTCTGCCAGTTGATATGGAGGCCCGATATACTCCCGAACCAGTCCAGCAGGGACATGACTTTGGGAAGATCCTTGTTCGGGTCCTTTATAAATAGTATCATATCGTCGGTGTAGAGTGCAATCTGGTGCGTTCTTTCCCATATAGTTATTCCCTCATAGTGTTCCCCTGTTCTGGCCATCAACGACAATGGTTCTACTGCAATGGCGAACAGTAGCGGTGATAACGAGCAACCCTGTCTGGTGCCCCTCCCTATATCATATGAATTTGATATTGTACGCCCCGTGCAAACTCTTGCTGTGGGGGTGGTGTATAACAGTCTAGACCACTTGAGGAACACCGGTCCCAGGCCCATCTTGCTCATTATTATTTGTAGATAGTCCCGTCTTAGGCTTCTCAATATCTACTACCAGCACTGCAGCGGTGGAGAGGTTTGGGGAACCCAATTGCATTATTCCTATCAGTCTTCTAATGTTTATGGCTGTGTTGAGGTTTGGTATGAAACCTGTTTGGTCGGGGTGGATTAATGTTTCCATGTGGGGCATCAGCCTGGTGGCAAGAATACGACTCAATATTTTATAGTCCATATTCAACATAGATAGTGGACGGTATGATCTTACGTCTGTAGACGGACAATCTTGTTTTGGTAATGGGACCACAATGGCTTTATTGGTATATCTGGGCAGTTTACCACTCTCCCATGCCTCTCCATATATGTTACTGAGCCGTGGCGCTAGTAGGTCCACGTACTCTTTAAAGAATTCTGCTGGTAGCCCATCTGTTCCTGGTACTTTCCCTCTGGCCATTGCCTCCATCACTGCAGTCACCTCCCGTGGGGCTATCACCTCCCCCAGCAGTTGCTGGTACTTTTCATTCAGGGTCTGAAACCGGACGTTTTCCAAACATCTCAGTCGGTCTGGTTCTAGTGGTTCCGAGGGGGAGGCATATAGTGCTGCATAGTATTTGGCGAAGCTGGCATTGATTTCTCCCTGACCATATAATTTCCTACCCTCCGCAGTCTCTATTTCCATCACCAGGGATTGCTGCCTCGGCGGAGACGCCAGCCAGGCCAGTAATGCTCCTGCTTTGTCCCTCTCCCTGTGTTGTATACTGATGTATTTCCTATAATCGAATCGCCTGAGTTTTTCAAGGGCGCTTGTTATCTTATATTTGGTCTCTGATATTTTGGGTGCCAGGTCTGTGTTGTCTGGCCTATTTCGCTCCAAGGTTCTCAGTGTTTTCTCATGTTTATCAATTTCCCCTACTATTGTCCTCTCAACCCCCTGCGTTCCTGCTATGCAGTGCCCCCTTATTGTCACCTTGAACGCCTCCCATTCTTGCATTTGGGAGGAGGCCGAGCCTGTGTTATGTGTGAAAAACTCCTTGATTACTTCTCTGATGGTTTGTCGACAGGCACTATCCTCTAGTGATTCTACGTTCATTCGCCAGTCTGGTATAGGGAAGCGGTCTCTCCGACAGTCTAGAATGAGCAGTAGTGGGTTGTGATCCGATAATGTGCGGTATATAAATTCCGCAGTGCGTACCATGCTATTCACATCCGGGGAAGTCAGGATTGCATCCAGAAGGACGTGTAGGTCATGCATAGGTGAATAAAACGAATAGTCCCTTTCTCGCGGGTGGAGGTGCCTCCATGTATCAATCTGTCCCCAGTTCCTCTTCCAGTCTGTGAAGTTCTTGGCTGTCCTGTGTATAGGGGAGGACTCCGAGGGTGGATGAGATCTGTCTAAGACCGTGTCTGACACACAGTTGTAATCTCCTCCCACCACTGTTGTCTGAGTCAAGTGGGGACCCCAGGTATGGGACAGTGCCTGCAGAAAAGAGCTCTGGTCCTGGTTAGGGGCATAAATTCCTGCCACTGTGATGTCCCTTCCCCCTAGTCGACCCTTGACCAGCACATAGCGCCTGTCCCTATCTATTATCGTATCTGTTTTTTGGAAAGGAGTCCCCGGGCGTATCCATATCAGGACCCCTTGTGCGTATGCCGAGTAGTCTGTGGCATATATCTGCCCTTTCCATCTTTTCGACAGAGCTGTTACTTCTTTCCCTATCTGATGGGTCTCCTGCTGGAATGCTATATGCACCCCTCGCCTTTTGAGTTGATTATATACCCTGTATCGTTTAGCTGGGCCATTCAGTACTCTTATATTCCATGTAAGGAATTTGTAATCTAGCGTTTTTCCATATGTTCTAGTTATAAGTGAGTCTTTGGTGTGCCTGTGCCCATGCCCTCGCCTCGTGTGTGATAGTGCCCTGGAGCTTTGTCGGTTGATTCTTCCATATGAGTCTATTCCCCTTATTTGAAACTCCCTAACTACTAACTTAACCACTTTTTTGTAAACCAAACTCCCTATCCCCAGGACCGGTGTGAGAACTTTCCCCATCCAAACTGTCCCCAACTTGCTGACGATTGTATATATGTATAGGGGGGGCTAAGCTTTGGCCGTGTGCCTAGCCCTCAAGCCTCGACTCATCGGCTATGTTTGACATTCCATGTGTCTTCTCCCCGGTGTCCCCATACCCCGCTTATACTTGTGGTGAGTGGATTGCGGCATAACCCTACAGCTGTGAGGTTTGCTCTGCTACATCATTGTCGGTGGTTGAAGTCATGGTCTATTAAGCTGTCTGGCATTTCCTACTATTGTGCATCCGTCGTATGCCGTCCATCCTTGTTTCTCTGGCTCTCGCATGGGCACGCGGATGTCCTGTTTTGGTGTGTCAGATGATCTTGTCTAATATCCAGGGGGTGATTCGCAGGAGGCCTTCGCTGTGTCCTGTGATGAGCTGGAGATTTCATCAGGTCCTGAGTCCTGTTCTGACAACGATTCGGTCCGGTGTGGGGAGGTAGCACCTCCATGTCCCAGGGATGCCACTGCCTTCACAGCTTCTTGTTTTTCCCCGTATGTTTGAGGGAGCGGCAGGGTCATGTCCAACATGCGCTTCTCTCGCCGCAGGGAGGGCCCCCCTCTTTTTCTGCTCTCTCCTTCCCTGTATTGTTGTTCTGTCGGGCCTTGCTCGTCCAACCATTCCCGCTCCTGTTGTGGCGTCATGAAGAAAAGTGTGTCATTATTGATGGCGACCTTTAATTTGGCAGGGAATAGCATGGCATACTGGATGCCTTTTTCTCTAAGGCACCGTTTGACCTTCAGAAAAGTGGCTCTTTGCTTCTGAGTGTCTTTAATAAAGTCCGGGAAGATCATTACTCGTTGTCCACTCATCTTGACCTTGCCCTTTTTCCGTGCTTGGGACAGGATAAAGTCTTGGTCCTTGAAATGCAAGAGTTTTGCTACAATCGGGCGCGGTCTAGCACCAGATGGGGGAGGCCTCGCCGGCACCCTGTGGGCTCTTTCTATTGCGAAGTGCTGTTTTAGGCCCTCTGGTGCTATTTCCTTACATATCCATTGCTCAAGGAAGGATTCTACGTCTGGTGCTTCGTGTTCTGATTTTTCGGGGATGCCCACCAAGCGCAGGTTGCTCTGCCGTGCCCTATTTTCGGCATCCCCTGCACGTGACTCAAGTATTTTAACCCTGGACATCAAAGTGGTCGCGGTTTTGGAGAATGTCTTACATTCAGGAGTAAGTCGTTCTAGTGATTTTTCATTGGCTGCCACTCTGTCGGTCAGCTTCCTGTGATCATCTCTTGGTAGCGTCAGGTCTACAGATAGGGTGTCTATTTTGAGTTCCAGGGCTTCTCTAGATGCTTGGATTGCCTGCAACAGAGTGTCTAAGGTGGTGCCTCCATTGGCCTCCCTGTGTGTTCCTTCTTTTGTTGAGCTGCTGTCTTCTCCTGGGCCTTAACGTTTCTTGGGTTTGCCCATTTTCAGTGGATGCAGTGTTTTTGCTTCGTTGTGTGCGGGCCCCCGCCTGGGCTGCTTGTGTCTTTGATGTCCTTTATTCTATGTCTTGTGGTGGGGAGAGTTCTGCTTACTTTCCCCCTTTCTGGCAGTGCGTGATGCCGTTTCCACAATTCGTGCTGCCCCGCATTAGCAAGCTGGGCATCTGGTCGCGGTCATGCTTTCAGCATCCGCTCCCCTGCGCTGCCCTCTCCGTTCTCCCCCTGGTTGTGTTCGCTTCTTGCTAGATTTCTTTTCTGGGGTGCGGGCCTTGTTCTGTTTCTCTGGCCGACTTCTCCCGGGTCCCACCAGGCCCTGCGTCGTTCCGTTTGACCAGTTTGCGGCCTATGATTCTCAGGGTCCCCGGAGCCCCCCTGGCTCACCGCCGGGTCCTCACGTTGTTTTCTGGCCCCCTGCCTCCTCCATCTCTCCTCCGCACTGGTGGAGGGGTCGAGACGAGCGCCCACGGCCTTTCTCTCACCCCCGCTGGCTCTCTCTTGCGCTGCCACCAGGTCTGGCTCTCTACCCAGGCTCCCTCCTTCGGCACCCCTTACCGCTTGTCTAGTTTGTTGCTCCGGGGCCGGCGCAGGCTTTGGTCGTGCTCTCCATGCTCCAGTTACTTCCTGCTGTGCCGATGTTGAGCGGCTCCTCAGCTCTCCGCCATCGCTCAGCTTTTAGTCTTGCGTCTTTGCGGGCCGCCATTTTGCCTCATCGATCCGTTTCAGTTTCAAGGCTGCGGAGCCATCAAATTACTATTTTGGATTCTTCTGTTACCGTTTCTCAGTGCACCGGTGGTGTCGTTAGGTGCCACATGTTTTTCTTGTCCTTTGTCAGGGTCCAGGAGACAGGATTATTTGTGCGAGAATCGGCGGCCGCCGGGAGCTCCGCTTTACGCGTGCTGCTACATCAGCTTCCAGCCACGCCCCCCAGTGTCAGCATACCATTCAGGCAGAACCACACTTTTGCTGAAAGGTTCTTCTATGGGTGTACAAGGAAGCTAACGAGCTCCGAAGAGGCCCTAAAGGAAAGCAGTATATGCCATAAGATTCAATGGATAACTAGATCGAATACACTAGAGAGATCTGCAAAGCAAAAATGAAGCGATCCTACCTTGGCTCTTGTGTACTTTCCAATCAGGAGTTCAACGTTTAGGCATTGCTCCACCATCCCAATATCCTTTCTGAATCCATACTGGGCCGTAGTCAAGATGGAATTAGCAGTTGCCCAAGCCCCTAATCTCTTTAAAACAGCCCTCCTCAAGAGTTTTCCTAAGGAAACTAGGAGGGAGATTGGGCGGTAGCATTTTGGATCTGCTTCATCACCTTTCTTATATATGGCCACAATGATCGACTTAGCCCAGGAGAAAGGAAAATTGCCCCTAGCTGCTGCATTAAAAATGCATGTAAGTATTGGGGCCAAAGCTTGCCCAGACCTAAGAAAGCATCAACCAGGATTCCATCAGGTTTGGGAGCTTTCCCTCTTGCACACTTACACAGTGCATCCAAAACTTCATCTAGCGTGAATACCAGAGGTGAATTATTAGGGGCGTTCTCAATTAATGTAAATGTAACCAATAATGAAAGAGTCAGTTCCTTGATATATACTGGATCAAAAATCCTCTCAAAATTATCAACCCGGGACTGCAAGATGCTTGCTGATGCAGGACTTTGCACTGCAAGCCTTCATCAATAGCATCCTTGGTGATGACAGAGGATTTACCAATGCAAGAGGTGTCGACAGCTTCATTTGAACTGCCGCTGTGTGACACATCTTGGACACAGGGCCTTGCATCACCGCCCACAGCCCTCTGAATTGTCACTTCACAACACATCCTTGATGCCGGGATTTCCAACAGTCTGCACCCTGTATTTAAGGTGTTGTTTTTCAGTGAGCCTAACGTAATAGCTGTATCTGGCCTGCATGCCATCAGGGTTGGCCTGAACTTGTGACTTTGCCCCGGTCCAGCGTGACCAGATAACCACAGTTTGTGTTTTTTTCTTTTAGGCACTATTTTGACTTAAATATTTAAAATTGCATGTCTCCAGTCCTACTGATAGGATATTTGTCGTTTTGGCCTCAAAAAATGTATTACATTTTTGTCTATTTTTCTAAATTGGTGTGAGACTTTTCTTGTGTTGTTTTCACTCTGTTATTGTTTGAAGTGCTGCGTAAATACCGACACATTGCCTCTAAGTTAAGCCTGACTGCTTTTGTGTCAAGCTACCAGAGGGTTAAGCACAGGTTAATTTGGGGTTTGCTCATATTTCACCCTCACAAGAATTACGATTGCTGCTTGAGTAGGGTTTCATCCTCCTCTACCAGTAAAATATTGCCCTACTGTCCCAAAATGTCTTTAGTGCAAATGTTATTAAGTCAGTGAATCTTAGTGGGTTGCAGGTGGTTCAGTGCTCCACAGTATGCTCACTTCCTCAGGACGCATTGAACCCAATGCTCCGATAGTTGAGCCTTATGCTTGCACTCTAGGTCACGCAAGCACCTCTTCTTTCTTGGTCATTTCAACAGCTCTTCTTCCAGGAATGGCACTGCAACAAGACTTCTCTGTCAACTGAGGCCTAGCCAAGGATTAGGCGGGATAATGACCTCCAAAGGTCTATCCAAACTAAGGAGCACTTATGAGCCAGGCTAATCACAAAGTGTGCCATGTTTAAAATTCAATTTCCCAACAAACAAATGCAGGGAATACGTTCTTCACTTAAGGGCAGAAGGCAGCAACTAATCTAAGTTACAGACATGCTTCAGGTATCTTGAGTGAGATAATTCATGTTTTGAGATAGCTCTAGGCATGACACGATGTGCATGACACTGATATCCATGGAACTATAGATTCGGGCAGGCACATTTCAGCTTCTTACTCAGGGGTAAACTGTCACTGGGTGGATTTGGACAACCCCATTCTAGTAAATCCTTGGTTCTGAAGCAGAATATTTCCTGGAGGGGTGTTAACGTGAATTATCACACACTTCTGAGATGGGCTTTATAGTGCTGAACTGGTAAAATAAATGTGAGTTGTCACGTCTCCAAAAATAACCTGAAAGGAAACCTCCATTCTGTCAAAGAGGGAACAATTCATACAGCAGACTCCGAAATGTGTACACTCATACTACATACCTACAGTTCATGCACAATGCTCAACATAAATACAGATGCAAGTAAGGGACCCTATTTGTGGGGCACTGAACTGTGGCTGTTCAAGATTCAGCCACTCACAGGTACAATTAAAAAGAACTTTAGCCTTGCACTTGATTGACTTATCAAACAAATCAGTCTTTGCTGAAGTCTTAGTGAGGGGATAGTAGCCACCAACCTCCAAGTGCTGAGAAGCACACTTTGGGCCAGATTTACAAGGCCCTTGCGCCCCTAAGCACCACATTTGCAGCAATTTTTTTGCAGCAAATGTGATGCTAACGGGCCACTACTATAGCACCATATTTACAAGGTGGCGCAAACCTTGTAAACTCTTTGCGCCACATCAAGCATAATAATATGCATGATGTATTCAAAAGGGGCGTTCCCCCTTTAGTGGATCACTAAAAATGGTGCAATGGAATCTACAAGGTTCCATTGCGCCATTTCTAGTGACATTTTTAACGCCTGCTTAAAGCAGGCGTTAAAATGAGTCTCCCTTTGGTTTCAATGGGCCTCTTAACACTATACTGGATAAGAGTAATTTTTTCTTTACGCTAATCCAGTATAGCATTACAGTAGTGTAAAAAAAATTACGGTATTGCCCCTAACATGCGCCATGGTGCGCCGTATTGTAAATACGGCGCTGCCATGGTGGCGTTAAGGGATGCAAAGGGGCCGCAAGAAAAGTGGCGCATCACTACTGGTGCGCCACTTTCTTGTAAATATGACCCTCTGTCTCTACCACCTGCCCATCCTGGCCTTTTCATCTGCTGGAGGATAAAACTCATTAACTGGAGCACTTTCAGACTGGACGTATGTGTGGTCTCCGCAGTAGAAGTTCAAGAGTCGGTCAGAGGGGTACAACATCCCAGCTACGCAAGGACCTTCATCCCTACACTTCCCGATGCCTGTTAATTGTCCCCGACCTGTGTTCTGTTTGGGTCAGTTTGGCCCCCACTACAAATATGCAGTGTTAATACAGCAGCAATTTGACCCTAAAGCATAATTCTTTCGATTAGAATGTCCGCACGTGCTTGTGCCCCATTGATGTTGACAAGAAAACGTACCTGTGAAAATCATTTATTTTTACAAAACCTAACACGGCCAGTTTAAGGTGAATGTATTGTGCTTCTGTAAAACCCTGTTCCTTCTCTGTTCATAATATCTCTTGCAAGGCCACCCTTCAGAATATTTAGAGGTAGCCAAACCCAATGTCTCTGCAAGAGAATGAACATTTGAAATCTTCCCCAATGGCCAATTAAGTAACGCAACAACTGAAGACTACTTCCCATTTTTTAAATCATTTCTTTGGTGCTGCACAATACAAGTCTCAGCATGGCTGCAAACAGCAGCTAGATTGCTCAATCTTGATTTAGCAGTGGTTCATTTAGGAGGCTAGGGGAGCCATAGAAAATCAGACAGACATTCAGAAAGAATAGCGGTTCCAATGGAACTAATTAGCTCTGCCGGGGCAGGAAAGGACACCATTTTAAACATGAACTGTTGAAAGATGGTAAGACTAAAATTGACGTCCTCGCCTGACCCTGAAAGTGGCCAGGGAAAAGAGTGTGAGGAATGTATGAGCAAAACGTAATGGCCGATAGCAAACTTGAGGCCATTTCCCTATCAGCTGCGCTGTACAGACGCAATTTAAGGCTGAATGGGCCTTGAGCTACAAGTTAGGTAATAAGAGAGAGGGCCCATTCCATCGTATACACTCAATGGAAAGACAGAGGCGGTCGATGTAGAATGTAATCAGGATTTTCAATTATCAGTGGTGCTCAACCTTTTGACTTATCCTGGGCCATACCTAATCATTACTAAAATAAGGGGACCCCAACCCCAATGAATCATTAATGGATTCTGGAGTCACCCACTGGGTCATTCCTGGAAGCCAGGGACCCCAGGTTAATCTTTTTCCATGACTGAACCTCAAAACAATACAAACAAAATACAGAAACAAGTATTCAATAAACAAATGCACAAATAATGAAAATATTAATTTAATTGACAAATGTAAACAAAATCAAAATGTCAATTTTAATGGAAATGTTGGAGCATTCTAAAGTCAATTGAGACCACTCATCATCCATACTATATGCAATTTGATGCAAATGCACTGCTCTCATGAATCAATCTTAGGTGCTAACTTAATGCCTGCTTTAGAGTTCGGCATGACGGGTATTCCGCCCAACATATTACAAGTGCACTTGTATATAATGCACTTGTAATAAGGAAAATGGGATATCTGTCATGTTCGACATTGAATTACTCAACAGTTAAACTCCAAATCAGGCCTCTTTATTTATACACACTCTATTAATGAACCTATTACTATTACTTTATGTGTGTTAGAAAGTGGATTTTTAGTAAGGACAGGTAGTTACCTACACATAGCAATAGGACACAAACACAAACTAGGTCCAGTCAAGGTCTCAGTAAATTAATCCTTGCTCAATCCTTGGTAGCTTGGCCCGCAAGCAGTTAGACTTACTTTAGAAGACTGGTGTGTAAATCATTTAATATCCATAAAATAGCGAATAAGTAAAACATAACAAAATAAATCTGACATAAATGTATAAATATAGGAATCATGTTTATCTTTAAAATGACACCAAATCATAAAAAATCCAATGTGGGGAACCAGAGATAATATTTAAAGGTTATATAAAGGTTAAAAGTAAAACCAGAGCTTAGAAGCAAATATCGCTCAAAGCGTTAAAAAAGGTCGCACTGGACAGGAACAAAGTCCAAAGTTCAGGCCACCCACAATGTAACACTGTTACACTTACATTCAGAAGTGTTTCTTGAATCAGGAATGTGGTCATTAGCACCAGCCAAGGGTTACGAGGCTCTGGTTTGCCTCTCTGGTCTGGAACTTCATCTCCCACAATGCACCTCCCAACTTATGGATTATTTTACAACAGTTGCTTCAAACTTTTCCAAACTTCTGAATCGTGTTCCAGAGGTCTTTTTGGGTTCTTGTTGTGTCCACAAACTTGACCTGAGGTTCCAGAAATCTGAGTTGCTACTTGGGTGTTGGGACTACAATACCCAGGTTGCACTGGTCAGAATCCTCAAATGGTCACTGGACACTGGTCAGCTCTCCTGTTCTTGCAGGACGTGATGCAGAGGACTCTAGTCAGTTCCTTTGTACCTATAGCTTACAGGAAAGTTCACTCCTAGAGTTGCAGAAGCAAGGCAAAGTCCTTTTCTTGGTGGAGTCCAAAGTGTGCAGCTGGTGCAGTCCTTGTGAGTGCAGTTCTCCAGGTGCAGACCAGGGGTCCAGAAGGGCAGTCCTTCTTCGCCAGTATCTTCTTGCAGCAGGTTTCAGAATTGTCAGGCACAAGTGCCATACTTATCCTTGCTCTTGGGTTGGAAATCAGGGAGGTGCACCTTTCCAATGGGTTGCAGGACAATACCCTCTGGGGGGACCACATCCTGTGAAGTGTGTCAAAAATCAATCTCAGAAAGCATCATTCTTGAAAAACCCAACAGAGAGGAAATTCATCCTTGGAGGTTAGATGTGGATGACGTCCACCCACTGGTGTGGCTAGGTCTCCCTTAACACACCCCTTCCAGTCCCTCTCTTAAGCTAATTATTGGGGATCCCATTTGTCTGGGGGAACAATAAATGGGGAATGTCCAGTTTCTGTCCCAAGTGGCTTTCCCTCCTTTGAAGACCAGTTTGGCTACTCTTCCCCCACCCTGCTCTGCCATCTGCTCCAGCAGTTCTCATCCCACCAGATGCTTCCTTTGTCTCAGCCCAGGCTACTTCACACCTCATTAAGGTAGTCTGACTCAGGCTGTCAGTGGCTGACCAATCGGAAAAGGGCACTGCAGGGCTGAATTTGGTAACTTTCATAAAGAGTTCCAAAACTATTTCCCTGTGCAATTTAAATTCAACATTGGCAAGATGTTGGATTTAGTATACCATTTCATTTGGTAGCAAATGTGATATATTTAGTTAATCTCTAGAGGAAATGAGACTTTATTATTTTAAAATAAAGTCTCCCAATGTTAACCTATAAAGCCCTTTGACTACAATGGGGAAAAACTAATTTGGCTGCTTTTCCCTCACCAGGGCTTATAAATCATTTATTATAAAGTCCCTGCTTATATTTACACTGCACCCAACCCTTGGGGCACATAGGGCAGACCTAGGGGTGACTTATATGTAAAAATAAGGTAGTTAGAGACTTTGGAAATACTTTTAATTCCAAACTCAAATTTTAGTTTAATTTTAACTTAAATGCAGCCAGCAAGGCAGGCCTGCCTTTCTAATGACACCAGGGACCACTGCAGTGCACCCAATGGTGCCCTAGCTACCCTGGGGTGCCTAAACCTATACGCTCTCCATTATACTAGGGATTTATAGGTAGGCTGTCAGAGCCAATTATAATTATGTCTATTTTCATATACCATTTTACATGGAACACTGGCCCTGGGACTGGTTAGCAGTGTCCAGGGCACAGTCAGAATCAGAAAACACCAGTATCAGCTGAAAATGGGGGCTATAAGTGAGGGGACTTCTGGAATCAGCTCAATTTTGCCACAATTTGCTAAAAAGTCACAGACCTCCTGACTGGGTTTTGCTGACCCCCAAGGGTTCCCAGACCACACGTTAAGAAAAACTGGTCTATAGTACCTCCTCATGATGTCACTGATCTCTCATATTATGTTATATAATACAAAGCTTTATCTAACCTCTCAGAATAGCCTATGCTAGTGTGATTACTTTCTACTCACTGTGAATGCATAAAAGAATTGTACCACTTCAAAGATTATCTGAAGGTATAAAGGCTACACTGTAATCAATGCTTGTCCTTATGCTTGCAGGCCTGTGAAACTTGATTCCCTGTCAGTAATGGATGAAGACATAGATGTTTCTCATGAGCGCGCCAGGATCCTCAGTGGAGGTGGACACTCGGACCTTCTGAGGATAAGTGAATTGACAAAGGTAATCAAGAACTTTGGATTCAGAAAATTTTCTGAATTTATAACTATGAATATTTTCCTTTTCAAATTAGTCACCTGTATAGTAGGTGAGAGATGCATGAGAACTTTTAACGAGAAAGGAAATAACTGATTTAAGCTGTAAATTAAAAAATATTAGATGAATTGTGTGGAAGGAGAAGGGGAATTAGGCAACATGTATTTTAATGAAGATTTTACATGGCAGGCAGTGGTATATGATGAGCGGAATTATGACTCTTGAGACTCTCACAAATAGTCATAAGTCATAGGCTGAATGGGGCACCCATGAAGAGTCAATATAGTCAGAATTCTCAGTTTACAAACCCACTCTGGGTAAAGACAAGGCACACAGGCCCTATGCCTTGAAAAATAACAGAATTAAACTTGCAGCCATCATGAAAGTTTCAGTAATTTCTAGAATACTTTCAATGCAGAAAAATACACAAAAAATTGTTTATACACATGACATATTTAACACTTTGAACACAATTTAAATTTGGTTGGCGATACCAACTCTTCCTAAGGTTTAGTTTCCACAAGAGCCTGCAGTAACCAGCACCCCTAATTTATGAGTAAACCAAACTATGGCATGACAAATACTAGCATGCTAATTGCACTATCTGTATTCTGTTGTTTAGTTCCACTAAGTCATTCCATAGGTTCCCCTGATGAGTCTAAGGTTATGATGTACCATCATGGGGCTGAATCAGTGGTGTAAAGAAACTTGAAGGGACTCCCCCCAAAATAAGTACATGGAAAGGGTCCTTGTCCAGACTCAGTCAGGAGCACACAGACTAGGGTACTGTGCGGAGGGGCCCCCCTGGAGCTCAGCACCCCCCCCCCCACTCTGCAGGGCTGCAGGGGCCTGTGATATGCCAGAGAGATGAATGTGGCAGTCCTCAAGTGGATACAGCCTAGGCTTAAAGAATCTACAGGATTCCCCTGTGCTGCATGCATATGGGGCAGTGTGGATAGTGTGGGGTATGAGTATGTTTTTCCATGAGGAACAGTGCCAATACTGATTTGCATAAAACAAGTCTCTGTCTAGAGTGATATAGGGTGTGAAAATCAGTTGGATACAATGCTCCCATCATCTTTTGTAAGTTTGATATAATGCCTAAGTGACTAACTGTACGCCCAGATGTGGGTCCTATGCCTGTTGTGCTCTTGAATTAAAGCTGTACCTCACTGTTTGTGTTCTCTTATGGAGGGGCATCATTTCGTAGGTTAGAGTGGGCTGTCCCTATGAGGCAGAGGTTCAGTGCAGATTTAGAAAAGGTGGACCTCTTTCTAAAGTGGTACTGAAAGCAAAAAGCAATGGGGTTCATTGCTACTCAATTGCCAGTTATTTTAACGATTTGCATAAATTACTTCCTTCACTTTTTGTGTGTTTGATGTAACACTGTAAGAGACAAGAGGATGCCCAGGCATGTGCCCCTTGCTCGTTGTGTCATAGGGCGGAAGCTATATCTCACCCATCAGACCTAACAAGGCCGAAATGGTCTGGGGTTGCTTAAGTTCATACTGGAGGGAACCTTGCCTAGCAGTTTAGGATGGACTGTTCACAGGAGGGGGAGGGTTGGTACTGATTTGCATAAGAACTCTGTCTACAGTGGTAAAATGTGTGTAAATCAGTGGGTTAGGATGCTACCTAGTGCAATTTCCTGTGATTTAGTTTATTTGCAAGCATTCCTCCTCTTGTGTGTTTTAGTCTCTAGGAGTACCATCACCTTGTCATGCGGGATTTACCCCATGACTGCCATTTATTTCCTCAGACCTATCCATCTTCATCCTTCTCTTTAAATCAGGTGGCTCTGAAGAAAGGAAGAAGTTAGGAAGGGGTGTGCTACTGACTGTTCGCCAATAAATAAATAAGGAAATTTTCTCTTTGAAGCTTTCTAAGTATTATTTATGTAACTATCTGTTCAGAAATGTCCTAATAATATGTAATAAAAATGTGTTCCTTGTACTATTTTAGTTCCTTCAATTCAGTAGCAGTAAATATTAAGGGCATGCTACTCAATTCACTTACTTCTGAAAGGATATTTTTGTGTCAAGCATAAGAGGTTATCAGAATCCACTGTAGAACACTTTAAGGGGCATATTTATACTCCGTTTGCGCCGAATTAGCGTCATTTTTTTCGACGCAAATTCGGCGCAAAACTAACGCCATATTTATACTTTGGCGTTAGACGCGTCTAGCGCCAAAGTATGAGGAATGAGCGTCATTTTTTTGCGTGAACGCCTTCCTTGCGTTAATGAGATGCAAGGTAGGCGTTCCCGTCTAAAAAAATGACTGCGACGCAAATGCGTCGTATTTATACTCCCAGGCAAAAATCACGCCCGGGAGTGGGCGGGGCAAAAAACCCCGCATTTGCGCCTCTTTTTAACGCCTGGGTCAGGGCAGGCGTTAAGGGACCTGTGGGCTCAAAATGAGCCCACAGCTGCCCTCCCATGCCCCCAGGGACCCCCCTGCCACCCTTGCCCACCCAAGGATGGAGGGACCCATCCCAGGGACATTCAGGTAAGTTCAGGTAAGTATAATTATTATTTTTTTTTTTTTTGGGGGGGCATAGGGGGGCCTGATTTGTGCCCCCCTACATGCCACAATGCCCAATGACCATGCCCAGGGGACATAAGTCCCCTGGGCATGGCCATTGGGCAAGGGGGCATGACTCCTGTCTTTACTAAGACAGGAGTCATGTAAATGGCGTCTGGGCGTCGTTAAAAATGGCGCAAATCGGGTGGAGGCGATTTTTTTGCCTCAACCTGACTTGCCCCATTTTAAGATGCCCTAATGCCATTTTTCCCAACGCCGGCGCTGCCTGGTGTACGTGGTTTTTTTCGACGCACACTAGGCAGCGCCGGTCTGCTAGCGCCGGCTAACGCCATTCAATAAATACGGCGCCCGCATGGCGCTTCAGAATGGCGTTAGCCGGCGCTAAACTTTTTGACGCTAAACTGCGTTAGCGCAGTTTAGCGTCAAAAAGTATAAATACGGGCCTAAGTGTCCTTGTCCCTGATTACAGTATTTCTGGCATTGGCTTCATGAGCCTACAAGGGTTCTCTGATTATGGCTGTATGGGATTTGTCTCTTCTATGGTGTATACAATTCTTAGTGATATTGCAATATGGTTGGCTTTAATAGGGCTTGATTGTCTGATATATTTCAACTTTGAACATTGGGAAACCGCTAAACTCTCCCACTAAATGTGCTGTGTCCTTTAAAGATGGTATCAAATGGTTAATCCTTTGTCAGTCTCCTGGCATAGAAAGTGCACTTCTGGCATAAAAAGTGAGATGTCACATATGGGCTCTGGTGTGGTGTTGCACCTCCCTCATTAGTCCCTTTACAAAGGGGGCTTTTGTAGTGCTAACTGCAGCAAGCACATGTCCAAACCATTTTTGACATGTTGAAATCTACTTTTAACATTAATTAAAACGTTCATAGATACTGCCAAGGCGTCCTCAAGGCCTAAGTGCATATTGCATTAATGCAATCCGTGCTAATTATAGAATTGGAAAGTATCTGCAATAATAGAATTAAACTTGATTATTTAGAGATCAAAACTGTCTCTCAATTTTACTAAGGCCTGCTTTTAGATTAAAAGGCCATTTTTGGCTTTGTGAAGGTCTAGAAAAGTAATCTCTGTGGCATTGTAACATTTATCAGTGACTTCATTTATTTATGAGTATAGATTTTTGTTAAATTTGCCCCAAAAATGATTTTACAAAAGTTGTTAGTCTCTGTCTTGATATATTGAAAGTAATGAAACTGATTCTATCTCTCACACCCCAATACAGCACGAGTAGGTAGATTTACCAGCTTTGCTGAAAGGTAAAAAGTGACTTTCCACAAAAAACACATGGGGAATATTTACTAATTTATTGTGCAATGCAGTCCAGCAACCAAAGTTGCTGCCTTCCATTGCACTAGAAGGAAATTGCAGAGCAGCTCTATGTCTACTAACATATGACAGTGCTGCTCTCTTGTCCAGTGCTGACTTCCTTTCAGACTTCCGAGGGTGCCTCACACACTTTTTGCGCTACAGTGCAAAGGTGCGTGTGTGATGATTTGCACAAGGTTTCTACTGGAAGGGTACCCTTCTAGTACAAAAAACTGTGCTTAGACGTATGTTATAACATTCCCCACATTATGGGGGTGATTTTAACCTTGGCGGACGGCGGAGGCCGTCCGCCAAGGTACCGCCGTGAAATGACCGCACCGCGGTCAAAAGACCGCGGCGGCCATTTAAACATTTCCGCTGGGCCGGCGGGCGCTCTCCGAAAGAGCGCCCGCCGGCCCAGCAGAAATGCCCCTGCAACGAGGACGCCGGCTCAGAATTGAGCCGGCGTAGTTGCAGGGGTGTGACGGGTGCAGTTGCACCCGTCGCGTATTTCAGTGTCTGCAAAGCAGACACTGAAATACTTTGCGGGGCCCTCTTACGGGGGCCCCTGCAGTGCCCATGCCATTGGCATGGGCACTGCAGGTGCCCCCAGGGACCCCACAGCACCCCCTACCGCCATCCTGTTCATGGCGGGTTTCCCGCCATGAACAGGATGGCGGTAGGGGGTGTCTGAATCCCCATGGCGGCGGAGCGCGCTCCGCCGCCATGGAGGATTCAATGGGGCAGCGGTAAACCGGCGGGAGACCGCCGGTTTACCCTTTCTGACCGCGGCTGAACCGCCGCGGTCAGAATGCCCTCGGGAGCACCGCCAGCCTGTTGGCGGTGCTCCCGTGGTCGGTGACCCTGGCGGTCACCGGCCGCCAGGGTCAGAATGACCCCCTATATGTGTTTTTTACAGTGCAACAAACATACAATGGATGATGTGTTATGAGAAATATAATCCTTACTCCTTGTTTATCACCAGCCTCGAGTTAATAGGACTTTGCGCCAAAAACCTTGACCTCTACGTACTCGCAGAAGCCCTTAACTGCTAGAAACTTTAAAGGTGCATCAGAGGAAGATATTTAGGGCCATATGTATGACCCAGAGTTTTGCGACTCGCAATTTGCAACTCATTTGCGAGTCCCAAATTGCGAGTCGCAAAACCATATGTAGAACAGTGTACCTCACACTGTTTGTGATTCCCAATGGGGTCACAAATGACCTACTCATTAGTATTCATGCGGTAGATCGCATTTTGCGACCCCATTGGGAATGGCTGCACTCACAGGGGTGGTGGCCTGCTGGGGACAGCAGACCACCAAGTCTGTAACTGCTTTTCAAGAAAGCAATTTTTTGTTTTTGAATTGCAGTCCGTTTTCCTTCAAAGAAAACGGGCTGCATTTCAAAAACAAAAATGAAAAGTGTTCTCTTCATTTTTTCAGAGCAGGAAGTGGTCTGTGAGACTACTGCCTGTTCCGAAAAAATATTTTCGCTAATATTCACATTAGGGGACCCCTTCCTGTTTGTGAATGGGTTAACACCAATTTGAAATTGGAACTAACTGTGTTTTGTGAACGTGAATGTGGTCACAAAAGAATCATACATCGCACTCCGACTTGCAATTAGGAAGAGAAGACGCTTTCCGAATTCCGACTCGCTAATCTATTTTGTGATTCAGTAAATAGATTACCAAATCACAAAATAGGGTGTGACAATTCCAAAATGCTTTTTTCTTGACACAAAAGGCCGATTCTGCGAATTGGGCCGTTTGCGTCAAGAAAACAGCTATGTACACCTGGCCCTTAGTAACTTAAAAAAGACAGAACAAGACTCTTAGGTGTAGACCGGAAGCAGGGGTTGAGAAGTCTGTTTTCCCCTGGCTTCTATGGCATTGGTCCTCCCTAAAAAGCTCGTAGAGGCTGGGAGCCGTGAAGTATACCTGTGTGCAAATAACTGCCCCATTGTGAGGTAGAGAAGTTGGCCGGTGTTAGACCTGACAGCCTTAGGGTAGTCACCCCTAACTTTTTGCCTGCCTCCCTCCTCGTTTTGGATACTGTTCTTGCTGGTTTTTAGACTCTGCGCACTTTACCACTGCTAACCAGTGATAAAGTGTATATGCTCTCTCTCTGTAAACATGGTAACTTTGGATCATACCTGATTGAACTATTTAATCTACTTATAAGTCCCCAGTCATGTGCACTCCAGGTGCCTAGGGCATATAGATTAAATACTACTAGTGGACCTGCAGCACGGATTGTGCCACCCACTTAAGTAGCCCCTTTTCCTTGTCTCAGGCCTACCATTGCTAGGCCTGTGTGTGCAGTTTCACTGCCACCTCGGCTTGGCATTTAAAAGTACTTGCCAAGCCTAGAACTCCCCTTTTTCTGCATATAAGTCACCCTTAATGTGTGCCCTGGGTATCCCCTAGAGCAGGGTGCTGTGTAGGTAAAAGACAGGACATGTACCTGTGTAGTTATATGTCCTGGTAGTGTAAAACTCCTAAATTCGTTTTTGCACTACTGGGAGACCTGCTCCCTTCATAGGCTAACATTGGGGCTGCCCTCATACACTGTTGAAGTGGCAGCTGCTGATCTGAAAGGAGCAGGGAGGTCATATTTAGTATGGCCAGAATGGTAATACAAAATCCTACTGACTGGTGAAGTCGGATTTAATATTACTATTCTAGAAATGCCACTTTTAGAAAGTGAGCATTTCTTTGCACTTAAATCCTTCTGTGCCTTACAATCCACGTCTGGCTAGGTTTAGTTGACAGCTCCTTGTGCATTCACTCAGACACACCCCAAACACAGGGTACTCAGCCTCACTTGCATACATCTGCATTTTGAATGGGTCTTCCTGGGCTGGGAGGGTGGAGGGCCTGCCCTCACACAAAGGACTGCCACACCCCCTACTGGGACCCTGGCAGACAGGATTGAACTGAAAGGGGACCTGGTGCACTTCTTAGCCACTCTTTGAAGTCTCCCCCACTTCAAAGGCACATTTGGGTATAAAACAGGGCCTCTGCCCTACCTCATCAGACACTTGCTGGAGAAGAAACCGGAACCAGAAACTACATCCTGCCAAGAAGAACTGCCTGGCTGCTCAAAGGACTCACCTGTCTGCTTTCTACAAAGGACTGCTGTCTTGCTGTTGCCCTGCTGCCTTGCTGAACTCTTGTCTGGCTGTGAAAGTGCTCTCCAAGGGCTTGGATAGAGCTTGCCTCCTGTTCCTTGAAGTCTCAGGACCAAAAAGACTTCTTCCTTTCACTTGGACGCTCCGTGCGCCGAAACTTTCGACGCACAGCTTGTTTCGCGGCGAGAAAAACGCCGCACACCGACGCTGATCGACGCGACGCCCTCGGGGCGATCGAGACTTCGACGCACAACCTCGCAAGGACAAAGCCGCTCGACTTTCCAGGAGAAATCGACGCGACGCCCACCGTGAGTGCGAAACTTTGACGCACGGCCTCGCAAGGACAACGCCGCCCGACTTCCAAGGAGAAATCGACGCGACGCCTGCCGTGAGACCAAAGTTTCGACGCACGGCCTCGCAAGGACAACGCCGCCCGACTTCCAAGGAGAAATCGACGCGACGCCTACCGTGAGATCGAAACTTCGACGCGCAGCCCCGCAGAACGACGCGCAGCCGGAAAACAAGCAGGAGAATCCACGCACAGACCCGGGACATCTGGTAATCCCCGCGATCCACAAAAAGAGACTGTCTGCGCGCCGGAAAACGACGCCCGACTTCCCCGCGTGGAAAAGACCGACGCAAGTCTGTGTGTGCTGAGGAGAAATCGACGCACACACCCCTTTTTCCACGCATCTCTTCTCCTGTGGCCCTCTGAGGAGATTTTCCACCAGAAACCAGGTACTTTGTGCTTGAAAGACACTGTATTGCATTCTAAAGACTTAAGACACTCTATATCACTTCCCTGTGATATTTCTACAATTTTCCATTGCAACTTTATTCTTTTTGACCTACAATTATCCTGATAAATATTATATATTTTTCTAAACACTGTGTGGTGTATTTTTGTGGTGCTATATGGTGGTATTGTATGATTTATTGCACAAATACTTTACACATTGCCTTCTAAGTTAAGCCTGACTGCTCGTGCCAAGCTACCAGAGGGTGGGCACAGGATAATCTTGGATAGTGTGTGACTTACCCTGACTAGAGTGAGGGCTTTTGCTTGGACAGGAGGTAACCTGACTGCCAACCAAAAACCCCATTTCTAACATTGGTGATCAGCGGTGAGGATAGGACTTGTATTTGTGCAGTGACATACAGTAGCTAAGTATTTCACTACATACCCACAGTTGAAGGTCAACTTGGTTTTTATCTCTTTTTGAAAATCCGTTTTTTCCTGACAATTTTCAAAAACTAAATCCTCACTCAACATGTCTCTGACTGGGTCTCAGACAGGGGACTTTGACCTAGTCCAGTTGGATACATACACGGTCAAACAACTAAGAGGATTCTGCAGGGCATTAAGGGTACCCACCCAAGGGGCCTCCAGAAAGGAGGACTTTCAAGTGGCGCTGAGGGCCTGGGCAGAAGCCCATTTAGAGGATGATGAGGAAGAGGAGCCAGAAAATGGCCCCTCAGAAGGATTTCCACTATCTATGGATGGTGTTACCACTGCAATTGTGCACCCTTCCAGACCAGGGAGCAGTGTCTCCATGCAAAGCCTGACCGCAGAGGAAAGGAGAGAAGAAAGGGAGTTCCAATTGCAAATGGCAAAACTGAAAATTGAGGCACAACAGGAGGAGAAGAGGGCAGAAAGAGAAGCCAAACAAGCTGAGGCTGAAAGAGCAGCCAAACAGATTGAAGCTGAAAGAACAGCCAAACAAGTGGAAGCTGAAAGAGCGTTGGCTGAAAAGAAACTATTGTTGGCTCATGAACTGAGTCTCAAGGAGCTGGAGATCAAGGCAAGACAGTCTGAATCCAGCAATAATGGTGGCAGCATACAGACAGGACCTGCTGGAGAAAAGAAGGTTCGTATACCCAAAAATGTGGTGCCCAGTTTTGTGGTGGGAGATGACATAGATAAATGGTTAGCTGCTTATGAAGTTGCACTAAGGGCTCATGAGGTTCCTGAAGGGCAATGGGGGGTAGCTATGTGGGGTTATGTGCCGCCATTGGGGAGGGACACACTTCTCACATTGGATCTACCGGATCAAAACACATACCCACTCCAGAAAGCCACTTTACTTGCCAAGTTTGGGCTGACCCCTGAGGGATACCGTCAGAGGTTCAGGGACAGCACCAAACAAACCACACAAACATGGGTAGATTTCTTTGATTTCTCTAGTAAGGCACTGAATGGATGGGTGCGGGGCAACAAAGTAGCAGATTATAAAGGTTTATATGACTTGATCCTGAGAGAGCATATGCTTAATGTTACTTATACCGATTTGCGCCAGCACCTAGTGGATAGCAAGCTGACTGATCCCAGGAAGCTTGCTGAGGAGGCGGACCTCTGGGTTAGCACCAGAGTGTCCAAAAAGGTACCTGGGGGGGACTCCCACAAAGGTGGTCAGGGTTCCCAACAGAAGAAAGAGGGGGGAGATAAACTTACAGATAAGGAACTCTCTAAAGGCCCCCAAAAGAATTCCCAGGGAGGGGGTGGCAACCCTTCCTTTTCCAAATTTGGGAAGAAACCAGGGACATTTGACAGGTCAGGAAAATCTAGCCCCAAATGCATGGAGTGTTACCAATATGGTCACTACAAAGGCGATCCACAGTGCCCCAAGAGGGCACCGTCCACTATCGGACAGGCACCTGGGTTGACTAGTGTAGCACTCGGGGGGGAGATGGACCCCACTAGCTTTGGGGAGCAGGTAGAGATTTCCCTAGTGTCCCTGGGAGAAGGAGAAATGATGTCCAAGGTCCACATGCCTAAAAATACTTCCAAGTACCGGCAGTGGGTCCTCATTGATGGGCAGAAGGTGGAGGCTCTGCGTGACACAGGAGCCAGTATGACTACTATCAAGAGTCAGCTGGTGTCCACAGAGCAGATAATTCCTAATACATTCCACCAGGTCATAGTCGCTGACAATCGCGAGAGTCACCTACTGGTGGCTCGGGTTCCCTTTGAGTGGGGGGGGGTCTCTGGTACTCTGAAAGTAGCTGTGAGTCCTGCCATGCCTGTAGATTGTCTGTTAGGCAATGATCTAGAGCATACTGTTGGAAAGAAGTAGAGCTCAGATCTCACCTGGAGATGTTAGGGTTACCTGAGTGGGTCTGCATGACCACCCGGTCCATGGCTGACCGAGAGGGAAGTCAAGGGCATCTGGAGCCTGGAACGATGGCCCAGGGAGCTGCCAAGAGGAGGGACGAGGGGCGCGGGAAACCGGCCCCAGAAGTTCCCACAGTGGCTGACGGGGCTCCTGAGGAGGAGACTCCCGAGCCAACTGGGGAAGACATTGCCACCCTAGGTGACTTACCGGAGCTTGCTGGCTGGCAAGTTGAGGGTGGACCCACCAGGGAGGAATTCTGCAAGGCGCAGAAAGAGTGTCCCACTCTAGAAGGGTTGAGGAAACAAGCCTTAAACCAGGCAGCAGGTGACGCCTCTGGCACTCACCACCTATATTGGGAGAATGATCTCCTCTACAGTGAGCTTAGGGTTCCGGTCTTTGGGGCAGCACGTGTGCTGGTGGTCCCCCAATGTTACCGAGCCTTCCTACTGGGTCTGGCTCACGACATTCCCCTGGCAGGACATTTGGGACAAGACAAGACCTTCAACAGGCTTGTCACCCACTTTCACTGGCCCAAAATGAGGACACACTCAGACAAATTCTGCAGGGCTTGTCCTACCTGCCAGGCTAGTGGTAAAGCAGGAAAGAGGGTTAAAACCCCCCTGATTCCACTTCCTGTCGTTGGCACCCCCTTTGAAAGGGTGGGCGTCGACATTGTTGGCCCCTTGGACCCCAAAACTGCCTTAGGCAACAGGTTTATCCTGGTTTTGGTGGACCATGCCACCCGGTACCCAGAGGCAATCCCTCTGAGGACCGTAACTGCATCGGTGGTAGCCAGAACCCTGATGGGGATATTTACCCGTGTGGGATTCCCCAAGGAGATAGTGTCTGACAGAGGCACTAACTTCATGTCCGCGTACATGAAGCATCTGTGGGATGCGTGTGGTGTAACCTACAAGTTCACCACACCCTATCACCCCCAGTCTAATGGGCTTGTGGAGAGATTCAACAAGACCCTGAAAGGCATGATTGGTGGCCTCCCTGAGGCCATGAGGCGTAAATGGGACGTCCTCTTACCATGCCTTCTCTTTGCTTACAGAGAGGTCCCCCAGAGGGGGGTAGGGTTCAGTCCCTTTGAGCTTCTCTATGGGTACCCCGTCAGGGGACCCTTAAGCATTGTCAAGGAGGGATTGGAGAACGCTCCAAAGACACCCCCTCAGGACGTGGTCAGCTACATGTTGGCCCTCCGCAATCAGATGACCCGCTTCTGGAAAGAGGCCCAAAGTAACCTGGAGGCCAGTCAAGAGGTGATGAAACAATGGTATGACCAGAAGGCCACTCTGGTAGAGTTTCAACCTGGAGACAAAGTGTGGGTAATGGAGCCAGTAGAGCCCAGAGCTCTCCAGGACCGCTGGTCTGGCCCATTTGAAATAAAGGAGCGGAAAGGGGAGGCCACTTACCTAGTGGACCTCCAAACCCCTAGGAACCCCCTAAGGGTGCTCCACGTGAACCGACTAAAAGCTCATTTTGAGAGGTCGGAGATCAACATGCTTCTGGTCACAGATGAAGGAATGGAAGAGGAGAGTGAACCTCTCCCGGACCTCCTCTCTGCCCAAGAAGGTGATGGGTCCGTAAGCGGGGTCATTCTGTCTGACTCCCTGACTCTAAACCAGAAAGGAGACTGCTATGAGCTGTTGGAGCAGTTCTCCCCCCTCTTCTCCCTTACTCCGGGACTGACCCACCTCTGTGTTCATGATATTGACACTGGTGACAGTCTCCCTGTGAAGAACAAAATTTACAGGTTGTCAGATAAGGTGAAGGCCAGCATCAAGGAGGAGGTCTCCAAGATGTTGACGCTAGGGGTTATTGAGAAGTCCAGTAGTCCCTGGGCCAGCCCAGTGGTGTTGGTCCCCAAGGCTACTGCCCCAGGCGCGAAGCCAGAACTCCGGTTCTGCGTGGACTACCGGGGTCTCAACTCAGTCACACGGACTGATGCTCACCCCATCCCCCGAGCTGATGAGCTCGTGGACAGGCTAGGCGCTGCCAAGTTCCTGAGTACGTTTGATCTTACTTCAGGGTACTGGCAGATCGCCCTGACTGAGGGGGCTAAGGAAAGGTCCGCCTTTTCCACCCCTGACGGCCATTACCAGTTCCGGGTGATGCCGTTTGGATTGAAAAATGCCCCCGCTACCTTCCAACGGTTGGTTAACGGGGTCCTGGCTGGCAAGGATGCCTTCTGTGCAGCCTACCTGGATGACATAGCTGTCTACAGTTCCAGCTGGGAGGAACACCTGCTCCACCTCGAGGAGGTGCTTCAGGCCCTGCAACAGGCAGGCCTGACCATCAAGGCTAGTAAGTGCCAGATTGGGCAGGGTTCCGTGGTGTACTTGGGACACCTAGTAGGTGGTGGCAAGGTGCAGCCACTCCAGGCCAAGATCGAAACTATCAAGGCCTGGCAACCACCTCGAACCCAGACTGAGGTGAGAGCCTTTTTAGGCCTCACCGGATACTACCGCAGGTTTGTCAAGGGCTATGGTACCATTGTGTCCCCCTTGACAGAACTCACGTCCAAGAAGCAACCTAGGTTGGTGAATTGGACAGAGGCTTGTCAGAAAGCCTTTGACGCCCTAAAGGAAGCCATGTGCACGGCCCCCGTGCTCAAGGCCCCTGACTACTCCCAGGAATTTATCGTGCAGACAGACGCTTCAGAGCATGGCATAGGGGCAGTCCTAGCACAGCTAAATGAGGAGGGCCAAGATCAACCGGTAGTCTTTATTAGCAGAAGGCTATTACCACGGGAACAGAGGTGGAGTGCTATTGAAAGAGAAGCTTTTGCTGTGGTCTGGGCACTGAAGAAGCTGAGGCCCTACCTGTTTGGGACTCACTTCCTAGTTCAGACAGACCACAGGCCCCTCAGATGGCTCATGCAGATGAGGGGTGAGAATCCAAAACTTCTGAGGTGGTCCATTTCCCTACAGGGGATGGACTTTACGGTGGAACATCGCCCAGGGGTTGACCACGCCAATGCTGATGGTCTCTCCAGGTACTTCCGCCTTAGCGATGAGAGCTCCCAGGAGGTCGGGTAGCTCTCCCCACTTTCAGCTGGGGGGGACACATGTTAGACCTGACAGCCTTAGGGTAGTCACCCCTAACTTTTTGCCTGCCTCCCTCCTCGTTTTGGATACTGTTCTTGCTGGTTTTTAGACTCTGCGCACTTTACCACTGCTAACCAGTGATAAAGTGTATATGCTCTCTCTCTGTAAACATGGTAACTTTGGATCATACCTGATTGAACTATTTAATCTACTTATAAGTCCCCAGTCATGTGCACTCCAGGTGCCTAGGGCATATAGATTAAATACTACTAGTGGACCTGCAGCACGGATTGTGCCACCCACTTAAGTAGCCCCTTTTCCTTGTCTCAGGCCTACCATTGCTAGGCCTGTGTGTGCAGTTTCACTGCCACCTCGGCTTGGCATTTAAAAGTACTTGCCAAGCCTAGAACTCCCCTTTTTCTGCATATAAGTCACCCTTAATGTGTGCCCTGGGTATCCCCTAGAGCAGGGTGCTGTGTAGGTAAAAGACAGGACATGTACCTGTGTAGTTATATGTCCTGGTAGTGTAAAACTCCTAAATTCGTTTTTGCACTACTGGGAGACCTGCTCCCTTCATAGGCTAACATTGGGGCTGCCCTCATACACTGTTGAAGTGGCAGCTGCTGATCTGAAAGGAGCAGGGAGGTCATATTTAGTATGGCCAGAATGGTAATACAAAATCCTACTGACTGGTGAAGTCGGATTTAATATTACTATTCTAGAAATGCCACTTTTAGAAAGTGAGCATTTCTTTGCACTTAAATCCTTCTGTGCCTTACAATCCACGTCTGGCTAGGTTTAGTTGACAGCTCCTTGTGCATTCACTCAGACACACCCCAAACACAGGGTACTCAGCCTCACTTGCATACATCTGCATTTTGAATGGGTCTTCCTGGGCTGGGAGGGTGGAGGGCCTGCCCTCACACAAAGGACTGCCACACCCCCTACTGGGACCCTGGCAGACAGGATTGAACTGAAAGGGGACCTGGTGCACTTCTTAGCCACTCTTTGAAGTCTCCCCCACTTCAAAGGCACATTTGGGTATAAAACAGGGCCTCTGCCCTACCTCATCAGACACTTGCTGGAGAAGAAACCGGAACCAGAAACTACATCCTGCCAAGAAGAACTGCCTGGCTGCTCAAAGGACTCACCTGTCTGCTTTCTACAAAGGACTGCTGTCTTGCTGTTGCCCTGCTGCCTTGCTGAACTCTTGTCTGGCTGTGAAAGTGCTCTCCAAGGGCTTGGATAGAGCTTGCCTCCTGTTCCTTGAAGTCTCAGGACCAAAAAGACTTCTTCCTTTCACTTGGACGCTCCGTGCGCCGAAACTTTCGACGCACAGCTTGTTTCGCGGCGAGAAAAACGCCGCACACCGACGCTGATCGACGCGACGCCCTCGGGGCGATCGAGACTTCGACGCACAACCTCGCAAGGACAAAGCCGCTCGACTTTCCAGGAGAAATCGACGCGACGCCCACCGTGAGTGCGAAACTTTGACGCACGGCCTCGCAAGGACAACGCCGCCCGATTTCCAAGGAGAAATCGACGCGACGCCTGCCGTGAGACCAAACTTTCGACGCACGGCCTCGCAAGGACAACGCCGCCCGACTTCCAAGGAGAAATCGACGCGACGCCTACCGTGAGATCGAAACTTCGACGCGCAGCCCCGCAGAACGACGCGCAGCCGGAAAACAAGCAGGAGAATCCACGCACAGACCCGGGACATCTGGTAATCCCCGCGATCCACAAAAAGAGACTGTCTGCGCGCCGGAAAACGACGCCCGACTTCCCCGCGTGGAAAAGACCGACGCAAGTCTGTGTGTGCTGAGGAGAAATCGACGCACACACCCCTTTTTCCACGCATCTCTTCTCCTGTGGCCCTCTGAGGAGATTTTCCACCAGAAACCAGGTACTTTGTGCTTGAAAGACACTGTATTGCATTCTAAAGACTTAAGACACTCTATATCACTTCCCTGTGATATTTCTACAATTTTCCATTGCAACTTTATTCTTTTTGACCTACAATTATCCTGATAAATATTATATATTTTTCTAAACACTGTGTGGTGTATTTTTGTGGTGCTATATGGTGGTATTGTATGATTTATTGCACAAATACTTTACACATTGCCTTCTAAGTTAAGCCTGACTGCTCGTGCCAAGCTACCAGAGGGTGGGCACAGGATAATCTTGGATAGTGTGTGACTTACCCTGACTAGAGTGAGGGCTTTTGCTTGGACAGGAGGTAACCTGACTGCCAACCAAAAACCCCATTTCTAACAGCCGGTAGTTGTTTATTTTGCTGCACTAAAAGAGGTGTCTGGGCCACTTTTGTTAAGGCATATTACATTGACTTCTGCACCCCCATTGCCCCTATGGATTTATTTTTAAATTTTCTTAAAAAATCATATAACCTGATCCCCTTTTCCAATTTTAGACACTTAGGTTTTGTTTTACTTATGAACTTTTCCATATGGTTTACTACAGTGGTTCTTAACATTTTGCCTTCTGGGGCCAACCACTTAATCATTACTGAAATCTGGGGACCTGTACTAAATCACTGTTGGAATTGGGGACCCCCGCTAAGTCATTACTGGAAACCAGGGACCACAGCTTAAGAAACTTAGTTGATCTGAACATCAGAACCTCAAAACCTCAATATGCAAAAAGTACTGAAACAAGCATTCAACAAACAGATATACAAATGTAAAAAAAACAGTAACATTGCGTATAACCTAAAAAATATGCCAGTTGCATGAGTGGCCTCTGTTACAGTGAGCTCAGGTCCTGTTTAGAACATACCCGAGTGTATGTCCTACACAGGACATACATGGTTGTATACCAGAATATTTCTGTTTTCTTTGATTTAGAATTAAAACATAAAAAAATGTGAATGTAATCAAGATGTTCTATTGTGTACTAACTACAGATTTAGGGCCTAATTTACGAGATTGGCAAGACCGCAGCAGTGGCGGCCGCCAAAAGACTGCCAAGTTGGCAGTCATTCAGACCACTGTATTATGAGTCACACAGCCAGGACTGCCAAAACTCAGCCAAAATACTGACACCGCCAGGACTCAAGAGGGCAGAAACAACCATTACCACCACCACCAGCTCTGCCAGCCCGCCAAAGATCCTTCTAACCTATTATGGCCCACAGATCACAATAGCGGTCCTTCCATGGTGGAAAACCAATGGCGGTGCGAACCACAGTAGTCGGCTGTCAGCACAGTTATACACTACACCACACTGGATAGTTTGAATTCCACATACTTGATACACATCCACATACCTGACACACCTACATATTACACTATAAATCACACCCCTTCACACACCAAAATCATTTGTAACCAGAACGCCACACACAGAAGACAGAGTGCCATTTAAAAATGCAGAACCATAGAAAAGGCACCCCTCCACATTCAAAATACCATTCACCCCAAACCTGCACACCATACACATTACACAAATTGTTTCTCCACGCATCAGACACCACCCGTCACCCACTCACAACACAGTACCTACACCTCCTCACCTTTTCTTTTTCCTTTTTAAAAGTCATCCACCACCAACATGTCCCCACAAAAACATCCCGCTTCACAGAGGATGAGGTGAGGGTCATGGTGGATGAAATCATCAGAGTAGTGCAACACCTATTTGGAGCCCAAGTCCAACAAACCTCTATTGCCAGGAAAATGGAGATGTGACACAGAATAGTTGACAGGGTGAATTCTGTAGGTATCTCTCCACGTACAAGGGAGGAAATCAGGAAGAGATGGAATGACCTCAGGGCGAAGGTATGTTCCATGTCTGCCAGGCACCAGCTGGCAGTCCTTGAGATTGGCAGTGGGCCCCAACCTCCTCCCCTCACGTTCAAATCATGGGTGGAGAAGGTCTTGGCCATCCTGCATCCAAAAGTTCAGTCTTGCATGCTCATTGATCACCCTTTGACAAATTGACAGCCAACCAACTTACCATCCCTGTGTCCAAATGTCCAAATACCCCTCTCTGGCATCTCACATGTCAACTAAACTCACCTAGGGTCACAGTGTCTGTGTGTATGACGTGGATAGTAGAGAGAGTGACATCATTTCAACTCCCAGCAGGCAGTGTTCCACCTTTGAGAAAACCAGAACAGTATACCATAATGAAAATAGCCGTGCATGTCAACTAAACAATCAACTGAAACCACCTGAATGCACCACAACTGTACAGTCTAGGGCAATGACAGCAATGCTATGGGCATATGCCAGTACAATACCACCAGCACGCATTTACAAATGTATCCTCTGCTAAACTGTCCTTTTACCTCCCATCACCAATTGAAATATACTTACTTGGGGGAAACACACATTTGTGAAGTGTGCTGTTCTTAGAGTAACTGATATATATGGCCAGTTGCAACGGATACTCCTAATTTGATGGACAGGTCTGTTTCCACTTTACTTTGAGCATCTGCCTGAAGACTCAATACTGAACTACTGCCAACTGGGAGGTAACATGAACAATGTGAAGCTACACAGCAGACAAGATATGAGTCTGTCAACAGACATCCAACCGCCAAGATACTCTGGCATCCTGTAGCAAAGTGTATGAGATAGGAATTCTCAGTATCTTATATATCTGCTCCCTAGAATTGAAAGCAAGTGTCACTGTCATATCAGGGATTAAGCAAAGTTTGACTGTTTATGGCACAAAGGATACATATCCGGCAAAAGTAGAAACCATATGTTGCCTAGCCATTGGGACCATGGAGAGGAAACCTGAGACAGACACTTCTCCCCTTGGATAAAGCCCGCAGCGAGGAGAACACTCCTGGATGAGAGGATAATGAGGACGACTCTGGTACATCAGGGACACTTGTGTAGTCTACAACTGTCAGCCTCACCCTGCCTACATCGAGTCCTCCCAGCCCTGTTGCTTTTAAATTTCAGGCAACCATTTGCCCCCAAACCTGTGTCCCAAGCACAGTTACTACCATCATGTGCCCCCCAGTACAGGTACTGGAGTCACCACTAGAAAACCCAGACAATGAAGGACCTGGCACCAGTGGCAGTGGGCAACTTGTGCCAGGGGCACAGGCACGTGAGGGTAGGGTGTGTGGGAGGTATGGGGTGGGCCAGTGGATTGAGGCTGCTAGGAATACAACCGGCCAGGACACCATCTCCCATGTCTTGGGAGCTTACCAACAGTCCCAAGGTAGGATGAGCCAAGTACTTGCCATGATGGGGGAGATAAAGCAGTTGCAGAGGGACAACCACCAGGAAGTCATGCAGCAGTGGGAGGCCCAAAATGCTCAGCTGGCTGCCATAACTGGGGTGCTGAGAGACATTAACACTACCCTGAGTAGAGTATGTCCACAACAGCAGACCCCTTTTATTGGCCATGTAACATCAGCCCCTCTTCATCATCTATGGCAGCCAGTGGAATGGATGCTTTGACAGGGGAAGAACATGCCTCAGACACCCCTGCCTCTGTAGCTGAAGAACCCCCCCCGCAAACGTGGAGTACACCAAAACATCCAGGAGGTGCAGATGCCAAGACTTCAACCACTGCCAGGAAGTGATTCTCTACTCATTGGTTCAACTTGTGTGCCACTGATGCACACTGTTGACTGTTTTTTCAACTACTCTCCATTTTCATATGGTACAAGGACACTGGACTTCAGACTCTAAATGTTGTAGCCACTATCCATTTGATTATATCCACCATGTCTGAACCATTCACTGTTTACACATTTTAATTTGATCTCACTACTAAACCACAATATATGTTATAGAGTCCTTTTTTTACCATTCTAACGCCATTGTAGCATCATTTTTTGATGTTACTGTGGCGTTAGAAGGCCAAATCCCCGCACATATTTACAAAGTAGCGCAATGCATTCCTTTTACCACTTTATAACCCTTTCCACCACATTATGCCTGCACCAGGCATATTGAATGCAAAGAGGGCATTCCCCTGTTTTTCAGCACTTTTAACACCTGCTCAGAGTAGGCGTTAAAAGGGGGCATGCCATTGAATACAATGGGCCCCTATGTACTCTGCAGGAGTAGCACCTAAATTTTGGCGCTACTCCTGCAGAGTACATCAATAGCGTAAAACAATTTACGCTAGTGCCCCCTACCCTGCACAGTGGTGCACCATATTTTAAATACAATGCACACATTGTGGCAGTAGGGGGGTGCTAAAGGGCACAAGAAAAATGGTGCTGCACTGTGTGCAGCACCATTTTTCTTAAATATGCCCCTAAATCTGTTAAATCCCATCTCACATATACTGTTGAACGTCTTGACACAGACGTTCAGAAGCCTGCAATGAGGAAACACAGTGAAAGCTACATACAAGTAAGATAGTACCATTATCAAACCATTGAGAAGGTTGAGGTTATGGAATGCATAGGATGACATGTGTTATAGAAACACGACCATACACATGACACCATTGGACTGAGATTACATGGCAAACAGGTCTAGTGTGTGGAATAGAACACTGCTATCCCACTGGCCTGACATTCCGTGAATGGAACTCAGAAACCACCAATATAATGCCATATAGCACCTGGTTCTATCCATGTTCACTTCACATGTCAGACCTGCACAACCCACATGCCAGTAAACAAATCAGAATTGACCATATGAGGATGACATTGTGAAGAAATCTGCAAAGTAAAATTGTAAAAGAAAAGGTATAGGCTGGTAGTGGTAATGAAGACCTGTAAAGACATGTCCTAAATCCAATGGCAACACTGATTGTGCATTTTGACAAACATTAACAAAGGAGATCAACATGATACTCACAACGCCATGCACTATTTTCCATGCACACCTGAGCTATGTGATGCTAAGCAACAAATGACTTGTCCGATGGTCATACAAAGACCTTTCTCAAACATCATTAAGCCCACCAATACCTCACTGAGTCAATCATTTTACAGAACAACACATACCCCCAATTAGTCGAAGTACAGATTGATGAGATCGTCTCGAATGTCTCCACTTTCATCCTCATCACTGTCATCCTCACATGGCACTTCTGCATTCTCACCTGGTGGAACTGCTGCCTCCCCCTCATCTGGTATACATGGGATCTGATGTCTCAGGGCGAAGTTGTGATTTGACACACTTTGGCGGGTGAGCAGAGGAGGGCTCCAGCAGACCTATCAATGTATCGGAATCTTGCCTTCAGGAGTCCAAAGAGTCTGCTCCACAACATGCCTTATCTTTCTGTAGGCTTCATTGAAACAGACCTCCCCTGTCGTGGTTGGGTACCTCATTGGGGTCAACAACCAGGGAGACTAGTTGGACATTTATGTAGTAGAGGTTCTTCCTGTTCCAATACACCTACTCATTGCCATTTGGGGGAACCAAGGCTACATTGGTACCATCAATAGCTCCCACCACATGTGAAATGTATGCCAAAGCATGAAAAGCTGCCTTTAGATGAGACAAATCTTCACGTTGTGGAAATCGGATGTAGCTTTCCAGGTGTTTCAACAATTTAGACAGTATAGCATACAAGACCACACTGAATTTAGGCCGGGACATCCTTGCAATTAGGGCCATGCTATTTTGAAAGGACCCTGTGGCCAGGAAGTGCAGCACTGACAT
Organism: Pleurodeles waltl; assembly: GCF_031143425.1. Lineage (NCBI taxonomy): Eukaryota > Metazoa > Chordata > Amphibia > Caudata > Salamandridae > Pleurodeles > Pleurodeles waltl. The sequence continues at coordinate 213,569,157 of NC_090437.1, read as the reverse complement.
GACTTGTGCAATGGGTGGTATGCTATTGGGGTGACTAATGGCAGGCATCAGATCTGGCTCCAACTGATGACAGAGATCCATGACTGTCTGACTATCCAGGTAGTAAATCTGAATCAGGTATTGATCCTCCATGGTCTGCTAGTGGATGGTACACTGGAGGTCATCTGCCGATTCTCATGCCAGGGTAACTATGTGAGAGAAAATAATAAGGTATGTCTATCACTCTTAGTGTCCATTGTAGGTGTCAAGATACATATGTTGCACATAATCCACGGACATGCCATGTGATATAGTAAAAACATGGTACACCGGACATAGCTAGGGAAATAATGGGTCATGGCTGTAATCTCACCCCCTTTCTTCAATTATGACTTGGAAATGGATACACATGTCTGTGAGAAGGTAGCCTCTTTCTAGCATTGTTACCCCCACTTTTGTCCTGTTTGTGAGTGTATGTCAGGGTGTTTGTCACTGTTTTCACTGTCTCACTGGGATCCTGATAGCCAGGCCTCAGTGCTCATAGTGAAAACACTATGTTTTCAGTATGTTTGTTATGTGTCACTGGGATCCTGCTGGTCAGGACCCCAGTGCTCATAGGTTTGTGGCCTATATGTATGTGTCACTGGGACCCTGTCACACAGGGCCCCAGTGCTCATAGGTGTGCATGTATATGTTCCCTGTGTGGTGCCTAACTGTCTCACTGAGGCTCTGCTAACCAGAACCTCAGTGGTTATGCTCTCTCATTACTTTCAAATTGTCACTAACAGGCTAGTGACCAATTTTACCAATTTACATTGGCTTACTGGAACACCCTTATAATTCCCTAGTATATGGTACTGAGGTACCCAGGGTATTGGGGTTCCAGGAGATCCCTATGGGCTGCAGCATTTCTTTTGCCACCCATAGGGAGCTCTGACAATTCTTACACAGGCCTGCCACTGCAGCCTGAGTGAAATAACGTCCACGTTATTTCACAGCCATTTTACACTGCACTTAAGTAACTTATAACTCACCTATATGTCTAACCTTTACCTGGTAAAGGTTAGGTGCAAAGTTACTTAGTGTGAGGGCACCCTGGCACTAGCCAAGGTGCCCCAACATTGTTCAGAGCCAATTCACTGAACTTTGTGAGTGCGGGGACACCATTACACGCGTGCACTACATATAGGTCACTACCTATATGTAGCTTCACCATGGTAACTCCGAATATGGCCATGTAACATGTCTATGATCATGGAATTGCCCCCTCTATGCCATCCTGGCATTATTGGTACAATTCCATGATCCCAGTGGTCTGTAGCACAGACCCTGGTACTGCCAAACTGCCCTTCCTGGGGTTTCACTGCAGCTGCTGCTGCTGCCAACCCCTCAGACAGGCAGCTGCCCTCCTGGGGTCCAGCCAGGCCTGGCCCAGGATGGCAGAACAAAGAACTTCCTCTGAGAGAGGGTGTGACACCCTCTCCCTTTGGAAAATGGTGTGAAGGCAGGGGAGGAGTAGCCTCCCCCAGCCTCTGGAAATGCTTTGTTGGGCACAGATGTGCCCAATTCTGCATAAGCCAGTCTACACCGGTTCAGGGACCCCTTAGCCCCTGCTCTGGCGCGAAACTGGACAAAGGAAAGGGGAGTGACCACTCCCCTGCACCTCCCCTGGGAGGTGTCCAGAGCTCCTCTAGTGTGCTCCAGACCTCTGCCATCTTGGAAACAGAGGTGCTGCTGGCACACTGGACTGCTCTGAGTGGCCAGTGCCACCAGGTGACGTCAGAGACTCCTGCTGATAGGCTCCTTCAGGTGTTAGTAGCCTTTCCTCTCTCCTAGGTAGCCAAACCCTCTTTTCTGGCTATTTAGGGTCTCTGTCTCTGGGGAAACTTTAGATAACGAATGCATGAGCTCAGCCGAGTTCCTCTGCATCTCCCTCTTCACCTTCTGATAAGGAATCGACCGCTGACCGCGCTGGAAGCCTGCAAACCTGCAACATAGTAGCAAAGACGACTACTGCAACTCTGTAACGCTGATCCTGCCGCCTTCTCGACTGTTTTCCTGCTTGTGCATGCTGTGGGGGTAGTCTGCCTCCTCTCTGCACCAGAAGCTCCGAAGAAATCTCCCGTGGGTCGACGGAATCTTCCCCCTGCAACCGCAGGCACCAAAAAGCTGCATTACCGGTCCCTTGGGTCTCCTCTCAGCACGACGAGCGAGGTCCCTCGAATCCAGCGACTCTGTCCAAGTGACCCCCACAGTCCAGTGACTCTTCAGTCCAAGTTTGGTGGAGGTAAGTCCTTGCCTCACCTCGCTGGGCTGCATTGCTGGGAACCGCGACTTTGCAAGCTACTCCGGCCCCTGTGCACTTCCGGCGGAAATCCTTCGTGCACAGCCAAGCCTGGGTCCACGGCACTCTAACCTGCATTGCACGACTTTCTAAGTTGGTCTCCGGCGACGTGGGACTCCTTTGTGCAACTTCGGCGAGCACCGTTTCACGCATCCTCGTAGTGCCTGTTTCTGGCACTTCTCCGGGTGCTACCTGCTTCAGTGAGGGCTCCTTGTCTTTCTCGACGTCCCCTCTCTCTGCAGGTCCAATTTGCGACCTCCTGGTCCCTCCTGGGCCCCAGCAGCGTCCAAAAACGCCAAACGCACGATTTGCGTGTAGCAAGGCTTGTTGGCGTCCATCCGGCGGGAAAACACTTCTGCACGACTCTCCAAGGCGTGGGGGATCCATCCTCCAAAGGGGAAGTCTCTAGCCCTTGTCGTTCCTGCAGTATTCACAGTTCTTCAGCCTAGTAAGAGCTTCTTTGCACCAACCGCTGGCATTTCTTGGGCATCTGCCCATCTCCGAGCTGCTTGTGACTTTTGGACTTGGTCCCCTTGTTCCACAGGTACCCTCAGTCAGGAATCCATCGTTGTTGCATTGCTGATTTGTGTTTTCCTTGCATTTTCCCTCTAACACGACTATTTTGTCCTTAGGGGAACTTTGGTGCACTTTGCACTCACTTTTCAGGGTCTTGGGGAGGGTTATTTTTCTAACTCTCACTATTTTCTAATAGTCCCAGCGACCCTCTACAAGGTCACATAGGTTTGGGGTCCATTCGTGGTTCACATTCCACTTTTGGAGTATATGGTTTGTGTTGCCCCTATCCCTATGTTTCCCCATTGCATCCTATTGTAACTATACCTTGTTTGCACTGTTTTCTAAGACTATACTGCATATTTTTGCTATTGTGTATATATATCTTGTGTATATTTCCTATCCTCTCACTGAGGGTACACTCTAAGATACTTTGGCATATTGTCATAAAAATAAAGTACCTTTATTTTTAGTATAACTGTGTATTGTGTTTTCTTATGATATTGAGCATATGACACTAAGTGGTACTGTAGTAGCTTCACACGTCTCCTAGTTCAGCCTAAGCTGCTCTGCTAAGCTACCATTATCTATCAGCCTAAGCTGCTAGACACCCTATACACTAATAAGGGATAACTGGGCCTGGTGCAAGGTGCAAGTACCCCTTGGTACTCACTACAAGCCAGTCCAGCCTCCTACATTGGTTGTGCAGTGGTGGGATAAGTGCTTGAGACTACTTACCACTCTCGCCATTTTACTTTTCATAAGAGAAAAATATACAAAACAAGGTCAGTGTATATACACATAGCCAAAAAAGTTTTGCATTTCCTCTTTTCACTCTTTTCTAAGTGCTGAAAAGTACTTCTAAACTTTCAAAAAGTTCTTAAAAGTTTAAAAAGTTTTTTCTGTCTTTCCAAAAAGTTCTGAAAACTTTTTTCTCTTTTTCTATCACTTTAACTCTCTCTAAAAAATGTCTGGCACAGGAAAAAATGTTGAACTGTCCAAACTTGCATATGATCACCTTAGCTGGAAAGGAGCAAGGAGTCTCTGCATAGAGAGAGGTTTGAGTGTAGGGAAGAATCCTTCCTTAGAACTGTTAATTAATATGCTTAGAGTACAGGATAAGGCCATAAGTGCCCAATCTGTAGAAAAAGTAGCTAATGGTTCTCAATCTGATCCAGGGACTCCCCCAGGAAAAGGTTCAGGAAAGAAACTTCTCAGCCTGCCCATTACTAGACAGTCTAGCATAGTTGGTACAGAGGTTGAATCACACCATACTGATGGTGTGCTCTCACATTATACTGGTAGCCAAGCTGTTAGGGTGCCCTCTGTAAGGGACAGGTCTCCTTCTGTTCATTCCCATCATACCTCTGTATCTAGAAATGTCCCTCCCACCCACCCTGATGACAGATTGTTAGAAAGGGAGCTCAATAGATTGAGAGTGGAACAAACCAGACTGAAGCTCAAGAAGCAACAGCTGGATTTGGATAGACAGTCTTTAGAATTAGAGAAGGAAAGACAGAAGTTGGGTTTAGATACCCATGGTGGCAGCAGCAGTATTCCCCATAGTCATCCTGCAAAAGAGCATGATTCCAGGAATCTGCACAAGATAGTTCCCCCTTATAAGGAGGGGGATGACATTAACAAGTGGTTTGCTGCACTTGAGAGGGCCTGTGTTGTACAGGATGTCCCTCAAAAGCAGTGGGCTGCTATCCTATGGCTATCATTTAGCGGAAAGGGTAGGGATAGACTCCTTACTGTGAAAGAAAGTGATGCCAATAATTTTACAGTTATTAAGAATGCACTCCTGGATGGTTATGGCTTAACCACTGAACAGTACAGGATAAAGTTCAGAGAGACCAAAAAGGAGTCTTCACAAGACTCGGTTGATTTCATTGACCATTCAGTGAAGGCCTTGGAGGGGTGGTAACATGGCGGTAAAGTTACTGATTATGAAAGCCTGTATAACACAATCCTGAGAGAGCATATACTTAATAATTGTGTGTCTGATTTGTTGCACCAGTACCTGGTAGACTCTGATCTGACCTCTCCCCAAGAATTGGGAAAGAAGGCAGACAAATGGGTCAGAACAAGGGTGAACAGAAAAGTTCATACAGGGGGTGACAAAGATGGCAATAAGAAGAAAGATGGTGAAAAATCTCAAGATAAGCATGGGGATAAGGGTAAAACCAAAGATCCCACTTCAAAACTTAAACACTCTTCAGAGGGTGGGGATAAAACAAATTCTTCCTCTTCTTCCCAACCTGCACACATTAAAAAGCCTTGGTGCTTTGTGTGTAAAAATAGAGGCCATAGGCCAGGGGATAAGTCCTGTCCAGGTAAACCCCCTGAGCCTACCACCACTAATACATCAAGCTCTAGTGCCCCTAGCAGTAGTGGTACTAGTGGTGGGACTGCTGGCAACAGTCAAGCAAAGGGTGTAGTTGGGTTCACTTATGGGTCCATAGTGGAAACTGATGTAATCAGTCCCAAGACAGTTTCTGTCACACCTAGTGGCATTGGCCTTGCCACGCTGGCTGCTTGTCCCCTTACAATGGATAAGTACAGGCAGACAGTTTCAATAAATGGTGTTGAGGCCTTGGCCTACAGGGACACAGGTGCCAGTTTCACTTTGGTGACTGAAAACCTAGTGCTTCCTGAACAACACATCATTGGACAACAGTATAAGATTATTGATGTCCATAACTCCACTAAGTTTCTTCCCTTAGCTATAATTCAGTTTAGTTGGGGTGGAGTTACTGGCCCTAAGCAGGTGGTGGTATCACCTAGCTTGCCTGTAGACTGTCTCTTAGGTAATGACCTAGAGGCCTCAGGTTGGGCTGATGTAGAGTTTTATGCCCATGCAGCCATGCTGGGCATCCCTGAGGAATTGTTCCCTCTCATTTCAAGTGAAATGAAAAAGCAAAGGAGAGAAGGCCTGAAAACTCAGGATCCCTCTCCATCAACAGGTAAAAAGGGTATCACAGTATCCCCTAACCACCCTACCATTCAGGATACTATTCCTGTGGTGGGAGAAACCTCTCCTGGGGTGGCACCTGTTCCAAGGGAATCATCAGCTGGCAAAGCTGGACTCCCTGAGGTGGAAGTACCTCTCTGTGGGATAACTAACATTGGTGAGAAAAAGAGCACCATTTTAGTTAACATGGAGCATCCCTCCAACCCTCCCAGAGAAACTTTAGTGCAGAAACCCTGCACTACCTCACAACACTTAGGACAGCATCCCTGCCCTAGTGTGGAGCTCATAGGACAGCATCCCTGCCCTGCTCCAACTCAAAAGAAACAGCATCCCTGTTCTCTCTTCCAGCCAAATGGACAAAGTTTTTGCCCAGCTATGGCTTTACTGAGACAGCATCCCTGTCTGGCATTTCCATCATTACAAATAGGTTCAGTGGATAATTCCCACTGCTCTAAACTAAAACTTACTGATAGAAACTCTGAAAATACATCTTCACATTGTTGGTTAGCTAAAAAACTTCAAACAGAGTGGTTTACATCCCCACAGGGAAGTAACCATATAGTGGATGATAAAGGGAGTAACCAGTCTATTGCAGAGCTACTCTCTACTTATCACCACTTAGACAATAAAGTCTCAACTGGCCAAGGTTAGCCTTATTGTCCTTCGTTTGGGGGGGGGTTGTGTGAGAAGGTAGCCTCTTTCTAGCCTTGTTACCCCCACTTTTGGCCTGTTTGTGAGTGTATGTCAGGGTGTTTGTCACTGTTTTCACTGTCTCACTGGGATCCTGATAGCCAGGCCTCAGTGCTCATAGTGAAAACACTATGTTTTCAGTATGTTTGTTATGTGTCACTGGGATCCTGCTGGTCAGGACCCCAGTGCTCATAGGTTTGTGGCCTATATGTATGTGTCACTGGGACCCTGTCACACAGGGCCCCAGTGCTCATAGGTGTGCATGTATATGTTCCCTGTGTGGTGCCTAACTGTCTCACTGAGGCTCTGCTAACCAGAACCTCAGTGGTTATGCTCTCTCATTACTTTCAAATTGTCACTAACAGGCTAGTGACCAATTTTACCAATTTACATTGGCTTACTGGAACACCCTTATAATTCCCTAGTATATGGTACTGAGGTACCCAGGGTATTGGGGTTCCAGGAGATCCCTATGGGCTGCAGCATTTCTTTTGCCACCCATAGGGAGCTCTGACAATTCTTACACAGGCCTGCCACTGCAGCCTGAGTGAAATAACGTCCACGTTATTTCACAGCCATTTTACACTGCACTTAAGTAACTTATAAGTCACCTATATGTCTAACCTTTACCTGGTAAAGGTTAGGTGCAAAGTTACTTAGTGTGAGGGCACCCTGGCACTAGCCAAGTTGCCCCCACATTGTTCAGAGCCAATTCACTGAACTTTGTGAGTGCGGGGACACCATTACACGCGTGCACTACATATAGGTCACTACCTATATGTAGCTTCACCATGGTAACTCCGAATATGGCCATGTAACATGTCTATGATCATGGAATTGCCCCCTCTATGCCATCCTGGCATTATTGGTACAATTCCATGATCCCAGTGGTCTGTAGCACAGACCCTGGTACTGCCAAACTGCCCTTCCTGGGGTTTCACTGCAGCTGCTGCTGCTGCCAACCCCTCAGACAGGCAGCTGCCCTCCTGGGGTCCAGCCAGGCCTGGCCCAGGATGGCAGAACAAAGAACTTCCTCTGAGAGAGGGTGTGACACCCTCTCCCTTTGGAAAATGGTGTGAAGGCAGGGGAGGAGTAGCCTCCCCCAGCCTCTGGAAATGCTTTGTTGGGCACAGATGTGCCCAATTCTGCATAAGCCAGTCTACACCGGTTCAGGGACCCCTTAGCCCCTGCTCTGGCGCGAAACTGGACAAAGGAAAGGGGAGTGACCACTCCCCTGCACCTCCCCTGGGAGGTGTCCAGAGCTCCTCCAGTGTGCTCCAGACCTCTGCCATCTTGGAAACAGAGGTGCTGCTGGCACACTGGACTGCTCTGAGTGGCCAGTGCCACCAGGTGACGTCAGAGACTCCTGCTGATAGGCTCCTTCAGGTGTTAGTAGCCTTTCCTCTCTCCTAGGTAGCCAAACCCTCTTTTCTGGCTATTTAGGGTCTCTGTCTCTGGGGAAACTTTAGATAACGAATGCATGAGCTCAGCCGAGTTCCTCTGCATCTCCCTCTTCACCTTCTGATAAGGAATCGACCGCTGACCGCGCTGGAAGCCTGCAAACCTGCAACATAGTAGCAAAGACGACTACTGCAACTCTGTAACACTGATCCTGCCGCCTTCTCGACTGTTTTCCTGCTTGTGCATGCTGTGGGGGTAGTCTGCCTCCTCTCTGCACCAGAAGCTCCGAAGAAATCTCCCGTGGGTCGACGGAATCTTCCCCCTGCAACCGCAGGCACCAAAAAGCTGCATTACCGGTCCCTTGGGTCTCCTCTCAGCACGACGAGCGAGGTCCCTCGAATCCAGCGACTCTGTCCAAGTGACCCCCACAGTCCAGTGACTCTTCAGTCCAAGTTTGGTGGAGGTAAGTCCTTGCCTCACCTCGCTGGGCTGCATTGCTGGGAACCGCGACTTTGCAAGCTACTCCGGCCCCTGTGCACTTCCGGCGGAAATCCTTCGTGCACAGCCAAGCCTGGGTCCACGGCACTCTAACCTGCATTGCACGACTTTCTAAGTTGGTCTCCGGCGACGTGGGACTCCTTTGTGCAACTTCGGCGAGCACCGTTTCACGCATCCTCGTAGTGCCTGTTTCTGGCACTTCTCCGGGTGCTACCTGCTTCAGTGAGGGCTCCTTGTCTTTCTCGACGTCCCCTCTCTCTGCAGGTCCAATTTGCGACCTCCTGGTCCCTCCTGGGCCCCAGCAGCGTCCAAAAACGCCAAACGCACGATTTGCGTGTAGCAAGGCTTGTTGGCGTCCATCCGGCGGGAAAACACTTCTGCACGACTCTCCAAGGCGTGGGGGATCCATCCTCCAAAGGGGAAGTCTCTAGCCCTTGTCGTTCCTGCAGTATTCACAGTTCTTCAGCCTAGTAAGAGCTTCTTTGCACCAACCGCTGGCATTTCTTGGGCATCTGCCCATCTCCGAGCTGCTTGTGACTTTTGGACTTGGTCCCCTTGTTCCACAGGTACCCTCAGTCAGGAATCCATCGTTGTTGCATTGCTGATTTGTGTTTTCCTTGCATTTTCCCTCTAACACGACTATTTTGTCCTTAGGGGAACTTTGGTGCACTTTGCACTCACTTTTCAGGGTCTTAGGGAGGGTTATTTTTCTAACTCTCACTATTTTCTAATAGTCCCAGCGACCCTCTACAAGGTCACATAGGTTTGGGGTCCATTCGTGGTTCACATTCCACTTTTGGAGTATATGGTTTGTGTTGCCCCTATCCCTATGTTTCCCCATTGCATCCTATTGTAACTATACCTTGTTTGCACTGTTTTCTAAGACTATACTGCATATTTTTGCTATTGTGTATATATATCTTGTGTATATTTCCTATCCTCTCACTGAGGGTACACTCTAAGATACTTTGGCATATTGTCATAAAAATAAAGTACCTTTATTTTTAGTATAACTGTGTATTGTGTTTTCTTATGATATTGTGCATATGACACTAAGTGGTACTGTAGTAGCTTCACACGTCTCCTAGTTCAGCCTAAGCTGCTCTGCTAAGCTACCATTATCTATCAGCCTAAGCTGCTAGACACCCTATACACTAATAAGGGATAACTGGGCCTGGTGCAAGGTGCAAGTACCCCTTGGTACTCACTACAAGCCAGTCCAGCCTCCTACATGTCACTAAAAGTTTCTGTGATATTGATATTCTTACCAGGTTTCACATTTAATAGGCACAAATACTATCTATCTAATTGCCATTAGGGTACTGACTATGCCACTAATACAACATTACTTTTATCACATCAATATAACAACATTTCTATTAAATCTGCATATTCATACATGGTTGGTCAAAGCCAGCACTGAGCACTATAGCATAGATATGTTTAACAGCTTGTGGCGCAACATTAAATGAACTTCACAAACCTTCTAAGGACCTTAAAATGGCACCTGCCTGACCTGCAGTATTGGACAATAGGAAACGACGTACGTCCGCCGGCAGAAGTCATCATGGTGGTATGCGGATACTACTGCGGTGGATATTGCCATTGGAATACATTGCTGCCTTTGGCGGTCTAGGGCCAATGGGGATGTCCGCAGCTGGTGGCGGTGTCTTACATGGGGGACGTGACTGCCATCTCATGCTGCATCTCTCACTTGACTCCTGACACTGCTGCCTTAAAAGACTTCAATGACATGAGCTGCGTATTGCCTCTGGGAGCAATCATGCCAAGTCCTACAGGTAATAGGGCCCCTGTCTTCTCACCAGAGGAGCTGGAGAAGCTGCTGGAGGATGTACTAACCCTGGATGAAGAGCTCTATGGTTTACAAGAGGAGCAGGTAAATGCACCATGTGCACATATGTCTCATTATTTTAACTATACTTCGTTATACTAAGCAAAGGCTGAGGGACAATGTTTCAGATAGTGTCCTTAAAGTTTGTAGTGTATCAAGGTTGTGGTATAATGGGTGATGTCCCAGGCATGTACTTATGTTTGGTGACAGATTGTGAGTCCTAAGACATTGTGGCGAGTGTTTGATGTATATTTCCTGATCTACCTTGTGACTATAGCACATGGTTAGTGGAGTTGGTAAACCAGACTCCTACTGACAAATCATATTTTCATAGGTGTTTGCTGTCTGTTCATATGTGATGGCATGACAGCTGATGCTGTAGATGCATGTTGTCTGCCTGGGATGTTCAAGACAGTCTGTGTTTGGCTTGTTCTAACTATTTAGTAACCCTTCCTGTTTTATTTTGGTACATGTAAACACAGCATTCTTTTTTGTCTGTTTCATCCATGCAGGTTAACATCCATCAGAAGAAGGGGATTTGGCATGCCATTGCCAAAAACGTGTGGACCATGAGGATCCACAGCCAACGGAGCGCCCACTGTCAGAAGAGGAGGGAGGACCTGAGACGCAGGGCCTGGAAGACCGCAGAGGCCCTGCTGGGAATGTCCTCCCAACGAGGACAGGGTGCCCGTCGTACCCTGACCCTCCTAATGATCCTCAATCTGACTGTGGCCTACCCTGAGGTGGATGGGTGTTTGTTGGCAGCACAGAGCTTACAAGGGAGTAAGTACAGACCTAACACATGTTTGTCCCTTTACCAGGTGACTGAGTGATGTTACGGATTGCTAGCTCTGACATTGTGGTAAGTGAAAGTATCACAGATCTCCTGCTAACACATTGATGTACAGGCCCCATCTGTAGCACACAGGTGTGCACAAAGAAATCTATTTTGAAACATGCTACTGAGCTATGTTATCCCCTCAGTTCAATAGCATATAATGATGCACATATGTCAGAGTCATATGTGTACCACTATACAGCTTCTTCTATCCTGGTGATTGCTAATTCCCACTAAAAGGTCAATTCTCCCAATGTCATGATGATAAGGTGTGTAGGTCCTTGCTCTCTGTCTTCTGCAATGTCTCAAGGTTCCTGTCTATGTGCAACATAGGATCAGATATAATCAAGTCATCATTAGCTTACTCACAGTTTCTGAGAAGTGACAGCATAATGCGAGGCTATGATGTCCATCCGACATGTCACATGACATACAAGGTTAATATCTCCACGCCTCTTGCAAACTGATCCCCCTTGGTAAGTGAGGGATGTACATAGACATTTGTGATGTTTCATCGGGCTTAACAATATGCATGTTAGATACTATTAAGTTGTTGTCACATTTCTATGTATACACCTATATTTGTGTCAGAGGCTAGGACTGTTAGTTCCAGGCTAATGTTCTATCAGTGGAAAGTGGCTACCCAGCATTGTCCTTGGGCAAACGTTTGTAGGTATGATACATAGGCAATGGTAGCCTATTCACAGTTATATTCTTGACAGATATTTGTCAGCATCATGTGTCAATTGAAAGGTTCAGTCATGGAATCAACACTTGAGATAGTTATATCTACCTGATGTTGCTATGAATGATATCTCAACATAGACCTGGCTGTTTGGGAACCTAATGTCAGCAATGACACCTGTTAGAAATTGGATCTTTGTTTGGCAGTCAGGTTACCCTGTGTCTAAGCAAGGACCCTCACTCTAGTCAGGGTAAGTCACACACAATCCAAGCTATCTTGTGCCAACCCTCTGGTAGCTTGGTATTGAGTAGTCAGGCTTAACTTAGAAGGCAATGTGTAAAGTATTTGTGCAATAAATCATGCAATATCACAGTAGAACACCACAAAAATACACCACACAGAGTTTAGAAAAATATATATTTATCTGGTAAGATGGATGTCAAAATGATTAAGATGCAATAAATATATGTTAAAATATCACTGTAAAAATGATATCAAGTGTCTTTAGTCTCTTAAAAGCAACAAATGTCTCTTGCAAGGACAAAGTACCTGGTTTGCATCCAAAATCTCTGCAAGGAACCGCAGAGAAGGAGATGCATGGAAAACAGGGAGGTGTGCCTCGATTTCTTAGGCTGCACACGGCGATGCGCCGTTTATTTTTCACGCAGGAAAGGCTTTGCGTCAATTTCTAGCACTCGGACTTGGATCTTCTTCGGGTTGCAGGGTTTTTGGACGCCCCAGGGATGATGCGTTGAAATCCGGTGCTTGCAGGACAAAGTCTCAGGGCCTGCGTTGATCCAGTGGGCATTGCATGGAAATTTCTATTGCACGGCAGGAGCTGCATCAATTCCTATCAGGAAGTCGGGCTGCGTCATTCCGGCTCAGCTGTGCGCTGATCCAGTGGACTGTGTGTCAAATTTCTGGTTGTTACGCTGGCGCTGCGTCGATCTTCTCCTTGCGAAGTTGGGCTACGTAGTTAAGGTTCAGCGTGCAGTGATTTTCTCACCACGACTCAGGCTGTGCGTTGTTTCTGGCAGGCTGTGCATCGATTTTAGCCACACAGGGAATTCTTCTTGCAGGAATGAAGTCTTTTTGGTCCTGAGACTTCAGGGAACAGGAGGCAAGCTCTATCCCAGCCCTTGGAGAGCACTTCTCAGCACAACTAGAGAGCAGTGAGGCAGCAGAGCAATAGCAAGACAGCAGCCCTTCCTAGAAAAGCAGTCAGGTGATTCCTTTGGGCAGCCAGGCAGTTCTTCTTAGCAGGTTGCAGGTTGTGGCTCAGGTTCTTCTCAAGGAAGTGTCTGTGACAAGAGTGTCTTGTCAAGAAGTGTCTAAGTTGGTAGGGTCAAAGACCCTGCTTAAATTCCCAAATGTGCCTTTGAAATGGGGGAGACTTCAAAGAGTGGTTTAGAAGTGCACAAGGTCCCCTTTCAGTTCCATCCTGTCTGCCAGAGTCCTAGTACGGGGTGTTGCAGTCCTTTTTGTGAGGGCAGGCCACTGTCCTTTGACATGTAAGTGTCAGGCCCGCCACCCTCCCAGCCCAGGACGACCCATTTAGTATGCAGATGTATGCAAGTGTGACTGAGCATCCTGTGTTTGGGGTTGTCTGAGTGACTGCACAAGGGAGCTGTCAACTAAACCTAGACAGACGTGGATTGGAAGGCACAGAAGGATTTTAGTGTAGAGAAATGCTCACTTTCTAAACGTAGCATTTCTAAAATAGTAATATAAAATCCAAATTCACCATTAAGTGGGATTTTGTATCACCATTCTGGCGATACTAAATATGACCTGGCTACTCCTTTCAGATCAGGATCTACCACTCAAATTGTATATGAGGGTAGCCCTAATGCTAGCCTATGAAAGGAGCAGGCCTCACAGCAGTGTCAAATGAATTTAGGAGTTTTACACTACCAGGACATACAGAACACACATGTTCATGTCCTGCCTTTTACCTACATAGCACCCTACCCTATGGGCTACCTACGGCCTACCTTAGGGGTGACTTATATGTAGAAAAAGGGGAGTTTAAGGCTTGGCAATTACTGTTAAATGCCAAGTCAAAGTGGCAGTGAAACTGCACACACAGGCACTGCAGAGGCATGCCTGACACATGGTTAGGGGGCTACTTATGTGCGTACCACAACCAGTGCTGCAGCCCACTAGCAGCATTTAATTTACAGGTCCTGGCCACATGTAGTGCACCTGACTAGAGACTTACAAGTAAATTAAATAAGCCAGTTGGGTATGAGCCAATGTCACCATGTTTTAAGGAGAGAGCATATGCACTTTAGCACTGATTAGTAGTGGTAAAGTGCGCAGAGTCCTAAAGCCAGCAAAAATGAGGTCAGAAAAAGAGAAGGAGGAAGGCAAAAAGTTTGGGGGTGACCCTGCAGAAAGGCCATTTCCAACAACATCTATGTGATGCAGGTGTGGTAGTTCATATGCACATGTGATTAGTATTGTATGTGTATCCGGGCTTTTGGCTTGCATCATGGTTGATGTACCCGTCATGTTAGCATCACATGTGCTTTGGCTCTAAGAATCATCCACAGACAGATGTAAGGCTTGACGTCTGATGTGAGGGTAGTCACTCAGTAAGTGGCTCATTGATGGACTAATTGCAAGATTAGGTTGGTCTGATTGTCACCTTCCTGCACAGTACAGTGCAGGTACACTTTATCAATGTCAAGAAAATACATAATGGAATGGGGTAGAGCATAATAACATACAGTGAAATGGTGCATATTAGTGTGACGTCCAACAGAACAATGTAGAATGGAGTAGGGTAGAGTAGAGTAGCATACACTGGAGTGGCGTAGAGTGAAGTAGCATACAGTGGCATGGCATATAATAGAATAGCATAGTGGAGTGGGGTACAGGGAATGATGTACAGTGGAATTGCATATACTGGAGTAGCGTATGTCAGAGTGGCATACAGTGGAGTGGCGTAAACTGAAATGGCCTAGAGTGGAGTTACATACAGTATAATAGCATAGAGTGAACTGGTGTAGCGTGGAGTTGTGTAGTGTAATAATGTAGAGTTGAGTGGAGTAGAGCATTTGTTTTTAATTGTGCTATGAATTTGCTGTCGATCTGCAAATCAACATCAAAAATTAACAAAAAAAACATGCCATGGGCTGTGCACTTGTTTTACTAAAACTTGGGGGTTGGCCACATCCTGGGGACATGTTAAAAATACAAACAGGGCTCCCCTCCTAGGGCATTTTTATGCCCTGAGGACCACCACCTCCCTGGGGCTTAATTCATATTGTATGGGGCTCTGCGTGGCACTTGGTAGCCTGGTGAACCACCACCTCCCTGGGGTTTAATAAATTAGGAATGTGGGGGACATGTGGCTCCCCCCTCCAGCCCCGGGGACCACCACCTCCCCAGGGCTAAATAAATTGTGAATGTGGGGGGCCCAGATGCCTCTCTCCACAGCCCCGATGACCACTACCTCCTGAGGCTTGAATAAAATAGAATGTCGGGGGCTTCACAGCCCCCACACAGCCCCGGGGACCACCACCCCGATGCTGAATTTAAAATTTAAATAATGAAGTGTCAGTCACAGACCCCCAACTCTGGGGTCCACCACCTCCCCGGGGCTACTTAACATTGGAGGAAAGCCACACGGCCCCTTCAAGGAGCCATAGATGATCCTGGGACCGCCACCCCACTAGGGCCAGCTCCTGCTATGTTCCGGGGACCCACTCCCAGGACATAGCTGTTCGCTGTGACTTGGTGGAAATTTTGACATTACAAACACTTTATGGCACAGCACTCCACTCTACTGTATGAGATTCCACGCCAGTTTATAACAGTTTCCTCAACTCTTCGCTATTCCACTTCAATGTATGGCACCCCATTCTATGCTAATCCACTGTACCCTAACTGACTCTACCACACTCCACTGTACATCACTCCAGTCTATGCTATTCCACTCCATACCACTCCACTCTTCTACAATCTGCTGCATAGTACTACACTATATGTCACTTTTTATATACAACATAGGGTTTTTCGATACAACACAGGGTTTTTGGACGCCCCGGGATGATGCGTTGAAATCCGCCGCTTGGAGGACGAAGTCTCAGGGCCTGCGTCGATCCGGTGGGCATTGCGTGGAAATTTCTATAACAACGCAGGTGCTGCGTCGATTCCTCTTCACTCTACTGTACGAGACCCCAATTTATAACTGTTTACGGCCTACGCTATATATCGGTACACTCCACTCCATGCCACTCTACTCTACGACACACCAATATACTCTATTGTACTTTACTTCATGCTAGGTTACACCACTCCACTCGACTGAATTCTTCTTTATGAGACTTTTCCTCACGCAGCTCCACTCTAATCCACTATTTAACACTTTTCTATATGACACAACACTCTACTCTCTTGTAGAGGGAGCCCACTCCAATTTATAACAGATTAATACCTACCCTATGCCAGTTCACTCCACTCCATGTCACTCTACTCTATGACACACCAACACACTCTATTGTGCTTTACCCCATACTATGTTACATCACTCTACTGTGCTGTACAAGACTTTACCTCCCTCCAAGCTGCTATACAACAATCCACTCCACGCAACTCCACTGATCCACAAAATCCTACGCTATATATCGGTACACTCCACTCCATGCCACTCTACTCTACGACACACCAATATACTCTATTGTACTTTACTTCATGCTAGGTTGCACCACTCCACTCGACTGAACTCTTCTTTATGAGACTTTTCCTCACGCAGCTCCACTCTAATCCACTATTTAACACTTTTCTATATGACACAACACTCTACTCTCTTGTAGAGGGAGCCCACTCCAATTTATAACAGATTAATACCTACCCTATGCCAGTTCACTCCACTCCATGCCACTCTACTCTATGACACACCAACACACTCTATTGTGCTTTACTCCATACTATGTTACATCACTCTACTGTGCTGTACAAGACTTTACCTCCCTCCAAGCTGCTATACAACAATCCACTCCACGCAACTCCACTGATCCACAAAATGCAATACTCTATCCAACTATCTAAAATACTCTATTACACTGTATGTTATACTCCGTCAATTTACTACTGTCTATACCCCTTCACACCACGGTACAACACTGTACTACACAGTATGGCACTGTACAACACTCTACTCCACTCTACTCTATGAAACTGTAGTCCACTGTACAATACTGTGTGCAACTTTGTGTATGCCACTGCACCCCACTTAATTCCACTCTACTCTAACACAGTACTCCACTCTACTCCACTACTCCACTGTTTGGCACACCACTCTATCCCACATTTTGCCAGTGTACTCTTTCACACTGTATACCACTCCACTCTACCACACACTACAACACTGTAATGTAATGAATCTAGGGTTGTCTACTTCACTTTTCAATAATGGTCGACACCCCCCCCTATAGTCTAAAGAACAACACAGTACTTCAATTTATGACCCTTTATCCAACCGTACGATACACAACTCCACTCTACTTCACTCCACATTACTATAGTTTATTACATGCCACTCTATGACACTTTACTCCACTCTACACTAACCTACTCCAGTGTACTCGACTGCACGATACTGCACTTTACTACACTTTAACACTTCATCCCACTCTATGACACTGTACTATACTCAGCTCAATGCTGCTTTACTGTCTGACACTCTACTACACTGTATGCAACTCCACTCTACAACTATCTACTACACTAACACTCTATGGCCCGGTATGGTGCTCTACTCCACTCAATGCCCATCCTCTCTACACCACTATACTACACTGTATGACACTCGACGACACACGACTCAACCTCTCCCTATGATTTGCCACTCCACTATATGACAGAACTCCACCTTACTACACTCGCCTCCACTGTACTCTGCAATACTCTACTGGAGGATATTCCACTCTATGACACTCTACTTCACCCTAATCCACTCAAACACACTCCACTCCATTCTGTGAGTTTACAACACCCTCCTCTACTGTTTGACACGGCATTCCACTGCACAACTTACTGCTCCAGTTTTTGATACTTGACTTCACTATATGAGACACCATGCCATTACACTATATAACATTTTACTACACTGTACAATACTCTACTACACCCAATCTCAATTTCGATCTACAATACTCCAGTCTATAACAATAGTGTTTACAGTACTCTCATCTACTGTACTGTTCAATACTTCACATAACAACTGCGCACTCTAGAATTTAAAAAACATTTTCTTAAACATATTGAAAAAAGAAATTCAATGAAAAAACAAAGGGTAAAGTTTAGTTATTGTAAGGAAAAGGTACTTTCCCTATACAAACCAAATTTGTATTTAAAAATTCTAAAGTTATAGTTGTAACTTTCATTTACAATTTATCCACCATCTTCAAAATATTCTAAGTAGCTTATCTCATTACACACTTTTTTCTGCTTGCTCACCAGATACTCCACTCTACCCCCTCCTCTCTACCATTTTTCATTCTGTACCAATCTATGCCACTCCACTCCACGTTATTCTACTCTGCACCACACCACTTTTCAAAACTTTACTCTAAGCCACTATACTCTAAGCATTGCACACTCTTTCCAGCTTGATAACCGGAAACTCAACTCTACACCACTCCTCTCTATGCTTTTTCACTCTATACCACTCTATGCCACTCCACTCTGTGTTATTCTATTCTGCACCACTTCACTATGCAATTCTACTCTAAGCTGCTACAATCTATGCAACTCTGCCCTAGGCCACTCCACTCAACTTGAGTCTGTTCTAAGCTACTCGACTCTATGCTACTCTGTGCCACACCACTTTACACTATTCCACTCTATGCCACTTGGCTTTACACCTCTCTACATCCCTCCACTCTATGCTATTCCACTGTATGTAACTTCATTGTCTGTCACTCCACTCTACCCTAATCCACTCTATGTTACTCAACTCTATGCTATTTCACTCTATGCCGTTCTGTACTTCATGACTCCACTGTATGATATTATATTTTAGGCCACTGTGGGTTAAACTACTGCACTGTCCACCAATCCACTGTGTCCCACTACAATCTATGCCACTACACTCTACGCTACTCCAATCTACAATATTTCACTCCATGCCACTCTACTTTAAGCCACTCCATTGTACATCAATCAACTATATCCCACTACACTCTACACCAATCCATTTTACCACTCCACACTGCAGTGTTCCACTGTATGTCACTCCACTCTACACCACTCTACTGTATGACATTCCACTCTACCTCAATAGACTTCAGGCCACTCCATGGTATGATATTCCACTCAATGGCACTCCACTCTACACCATTTCACTGTGTGCCACAACATTGTATGCTATTCCACTCTACGTTACATCCCTCAATGCCACTCCACATAAACTATTCCAGTGTTCATGACTCAGCTCTACAGGACTCCACTCAGGGGCACTCCACTGTATGCCACTCCACTGTACCCAACTACAATCTAGCCTATGCCTGTCCACTAGACACCACTCCTTTCTCTGCCAGTTCACTGAATGCTATTCCACTTAATGCCACTTCACTCAATGCCACTCTATATACCAATCCAGTGTACACCAGTCCACTGTATGCTAGTCCACTCTACACCACTCCACTCTACACCACTTCCCTGTACTCTCCTCCACTCTATGATACCCCATGCTATGCTATTCCACTGTATGCCACTATTTCTATGCCACTCCACTCTATGCCTCTGAACTCTATGGTATTCCACTCTATTTCATCACATTGTATGTCACACAATTCTACTCAAATCCACTTTACACCACTCTGTACCACTACACTGTATGCTACTCCACTGTATGCCACTCCACTCTCCACCACTCCACTCTGTGCTATTTTTCTCTGTGCCACATGACCCTACACCACTCTGTTCCACTTCACTCTATGGTATTCTACTCTGTGTCTCTCCAGTTTATGCAACTCTACTTTAAGTCACTCAACTCTATGCAACTCTGCTCTTGGCAACTCCACTCTAAGCCATTCCACTCTACACCACTCTGCTCCACTGTACGCTGTTCCATTCTACACCACTTGACTCTACATCACTCTACACCCCTCCACTATATGCTATTCCACTCTATGCCACACCACTTCACTCTACCCTATTCTACTCTGTCACTTGACTCTATGCAGTTTCACTGAATGCCACTCCACTGTAAGCCACTCCACCACTCCACTGTATCCCACTGCAATCTTCACCACTCCACTCACTGCTATTCCAACTTATGACACTCTTTCTACACGACTCCATTGTATGCCATTCCACCATATCCCACTGACCTCTATGCCACTCCACTCAGTGCCACTCCACTCTATGCTATTCCACTGTATGTCACTCTACTCTATGCCATTCCATTGTAGGCCACTTACTCTATGGCACTCCACTCTATGCCACTCCACTCTATGCTATTGTACTCTATGCCACTTCACTGTGCAGCACTCTACTGTATGCCACTTAACTCTATTCCACTCTACTCTACCCAACTCTTATGCCACTCTATGCTAATCCACTCTATGCTATGCCACTCTATGCCACTCTGCTGTATGCCACTCCACTGTATGCTACTCCACTGTCTGCCACTGCACTCTACACCACTCCACTCTACATCACTCCACTTTACACCACTCTACTGTACGCCACTCCACTCAATACGATTCCACTCTATGCTATGCCATTCTAGATCACTCTACACCACTCCACTCTATCCATGATATTTCACCCTACTCCACTCTGCTGTATGGCACTCTATTATTCACCACTCCTCACTATGCGACTCCAGTCTGCGCCACTCCATTGTACTCTACTCCACTGTATACCATTCCACTCTGCGCTATTCCACTGTATGGCACTTCAGTCTACGCCGTCCACCCCACTCCACTCTATGCTAGTCCATTCTATGCAACTCCACTCTACTTCACTCTGTGACAGTGCACTGTCCTTTACTACACTGTACAATAATGTCCTTCACTGTACTATATAAAGCTCCACTTAACAACACTCCACTCGACAACAGTACACTATATGATCTGAAACATCTTATTATTACAAAATAAAAAATAAAATAAACATTAAAATTCAATGTGAAACCAAAGGTTAAACCTTTGTTATACTTTATTTATTCTTTCTATGCATACCAAACTTAAAGTAGTGAAACATTACAAATTCTAAAGTTATACTTCTACCTTAATGTTATATTTTGCACACCACCATTTAAGTACTTTAACTTGATTTATTTTGTCTTTGAAAACCAAACTTAGGGCCTAATTAGGAGTCTGGCAGTTCAAGGACCGCCAGACTCGCAGTGACGGTCATACCGTCGCACTCCAGGTGGTCTGACTGCCACATTACGACCCTGGTAGTCGGACCTCCATCACTGCCAGAAACACGATTCCCAACAGGCTGACGGCAGTGGGACTCGTGGCCAGCCACACAGCGCTGAACTCAGTGCTGCCATGCTGATGATGACTCCTGTTTCCGCCAGCCTTTCCATGGTGGGATCCCGTCATGGAAAGGTTGGCAGAAACGCAGTGCAGGGGACCACAGGGGGGGCCCTGCACTGCTCATGCCAATGGCATGGGCAGGGAAGGGGCCCCCTGCCCAGCACTCTCATAATGTTGCTTTGCAGACAGTGTACATTCTGAGGGTGCTATAGTGCTACGGTATTGGCCTCGTCTCCCTTGGGGGAGATTATACCAATATTGTAGCACTGATCCCTTCAGTGACTGGCAGGAATTTCATAATACGATTTTCTCACCTGACAGCCCGGCGGGAACATCGCAATACGTCCAGGGGGAAGGCAGCAGCGATGACGGCTGCCTCCTCCCTGCGAGTTTGGCGGTCGGAGTTTTCCAGCTGCCAAACTCGTAATCAGGACCTTAAACTCCCCAAACTTAGAAATTCTTGACCGTATAGTTGTTCCTTAAATGTATAGTTGACGCACCACCTTCAAATTGTTATAACACTTGCAACTTCAAACTCAGTGTAGTGAACTTGGAAGCCACACTACATTAACTATAACATGCCACTCTACCATGCACTGTGTTCTTACCAATTATTCGATTTGCAATGCTATCAGTCAGGGTTGTTATAAATGTTATAATTTCAGATGGTATAAGTGATGTAATACGAAAGGGTATAAGATGTGCATGGAGAGGGCGCAAGTTATAGTTACTTTAGGGCACAATTATAGTTAGTTGAGGTAACTATATCTGCTGAACTTCAGTGTTTTTTTATTGAGTTACAAATGTTACATTGTCACTGAGCTGTTCTTTTTTCTTCTTTTCTTTTCGTTTTTTTAGGTGTTGCCGCCCATCCTCCTCAAACTATCCTAATAACTAAAAAAAAAAAATGTACCCCAGGGGGTGGCGGGTCCCTTTAGGGACATCCCCAGCAGGGCTAGGAGGGAAGTGTATCCCTACCTTGCCACCGTTATCTTTTTGTTTACTTTTTCACAGTAACCAAGTCTTAAGATGACACATCTTTGCTAATGTGCTGGCAGTCAATCAGATCTTGAGATCTCTCGGCTCCACTGGTCATCCATGACCTGCAGTATCTATATTTTTACCTTAATTTCTATATTTTGTAAGCTTCATTTTTTTTAAACTACCCACACCAAATCACAAAAAACGCGTTTTCTGGGCCTTTCTGGCATAATTCCTTTAAGCCATTTGAGTTGCAGCTATGCCTAATTTTCCTATGAAAAACTGGATGGGTAAACTTTTTTTTAGACCCCTCCTTTTTTCAAGGCCCCGCTTGATTGAAACTGTCTAGGAAAAAGCTGAATTGGAAGGACGCTTTTAGGATAGCTTCATGAAAATTCGTCGAAGGGCATTAAAATTATGAGACAACCAAAAAATGCCTTTTCTGTGGAAAGAGATATATAGATGTGCTGTATGCGCGTTTTTATCTTTCTGCATCCAAACATATCACACATCAATCTGCAGCCTTTAAATTAAACCACAACAAAAAAACATATAGCTTAATCAAGCGAGGACCATTGAGTTTGTCAATGCTTGTTAGTAAATAGCACTGCCTCCAATTGTTTCTTAATTGTCAAGTTATTTAATGCTTTTGCTGCTTTGGTTGTACGTGGTTTATTTTGTAAAGTGCGTTCTTGTCATTGGTCCGTTCTTCTCTCAAGAAAGTTGTTAATAAGTAGATTTATTTACATAGCAGTTAAATAAAACACCATGCTAATGATGAAATAGCACAGCCCAAATGAATAATTCAAATGCATAAAAACAGGGTACATCAATTGTTTACAAGTGGTATATGTAACTAGTGTGTTGGCAGCACATGTTTTATCGGGGTTTTTACTTCATATGCAATGTGTTGTTTCTAATAGGTGACCTGTGTAAGTAGCATCTTCTGTGTGTGCTTTTCGAATATTTTTCATTTACATTGTTGCCTTTAACAATGAATAGTTCTCCTCTGCTCTAATTTCAATTGCCTGAAATAGAAACAACCCATCAGTTTATGAAACCCACTTAAAGCACTACTCGTTTGCATGGCAACGTTCTGCTCAGGCATGTTACAAAGCTTTGAAGTACATTATTTGAAATGTTCCACCAATACATCTATTTTCATACATTGTCCTCTGGTACATTTCCCCTAGATATACAGAAAAAAGAAGAAACCAGCTGTTTGCAGAATATGTGTGGGTGTGCCACCTGCTGAGGTAAAATGCTTTTCTATGTAAGGCTAATATGAAGGCACTTATCCCTGCAAATGCCAGAGCGCCTTATGCCACAAAATCAGACAAATCAACTTGCAGCATTACCTTATGGTAGACAACGATAGCTGAAAGCGTACTTCATAATTGTACAGCGGTACCTTTGGTAAACAAATATTTGAGGTCGTTATCAAGTCGCTTGACTCACTGCGAGGGCGTGCTTTTGAACCCATATTTTTAATTTTGTAAAGTTAAATGGTCAAGAATGTATTATGTCAACCTCTGTGCATGCCTTTCCAAAGAAGCAGAGCAATCGAAGCTGTGGATAACACAAAGCAGTGCAGAGCATAGTGTTGCATAAAGCGCTGTCGTTAAAGACGGTCCAGTTGTATCGGTCCACACCAAAAAAGTAAGGTAGTATACAGCTTTAGAGCTAAAGCCTTCGGCCCAGAATCACTAATATTTAGCCTGGGGTTCCTTCCCAAGTGTGATGCTAACCCGGCCCAAAGTGTTAGTGCGAGATTTATTCCACAAAGCAACTTGGTATTTACGTTGGAAAGATCCCCATAGTAACAAAGTTGTGGTGAACACTATTTTGCGTCCATTGGGCATTCCATGGGTGGTGCATGGGCATTCCCTTGGACCCACTCTTAGTATTGATGCAACCCCCTATCTACTAACATTGGTTTACCAGGATTAGCATCAAAGCTAAGCTCCTACAGGCAGAGTTAATGAGCAGAAATATGTTCATTTTACAGCACACACACAAGTGGCAAAAGTCTTAGAGGATAGTATATGTATGTACTGTAAGAGACACTTCCCGGTACAAAATATTTGCTTTAGAAAACTCATGCAATGTTTCACTATTCCGCATTGGTTGTAGTGGTGATGGCAACCAAAAGTGTGCGAGTGACAGGGGAATGAAAAAAATGTGCCATGTCTAATATGTGTGCATTGGTACATGGCAACCAAAATTGTGCAAGCACTGGTGGAGAGGGAAAAAAGTGTTGCATCTTAGCAGATATGGCACATTTTCTCTCTCTCTCTTTGAAGCAAGGCAGCACAGCAAAGTTGGTTGCTGCACTGACTTGCATTAAATGTTAGAAAATCAAGGTCTTAGTGCATACATTGGCTTTATCAGTCTACCATTATAACTGAGCTTATTACAGCAAATTCAACTTATTAGCACTTTCTCTTAAGAGGAAATCCAATGTAAGGGAAAAAACAGCTCTCTTTGTACAACCATGCAATGCTAACAATGACAAATTGGCATTCTGGGATTTTGTTTTAATTTGTATTTTTTATTTTCATTTACTATGAACAAACAGTTCATCAACGCTTCACTGACACAATCACATATTACCAGTCAAACAGTACATTACAGATCCTTGTCGGCCTTCTCCCCCCTTCACCACTTTCCCAGATGTTCTCAAACTTTATCTCACAACCCCTGCCCTTATATACCTCTCGTTCCAGTATTTTGCAACATTCCACTACTTCTTCTAATTTCCTGAATGATGGGGGTGACTCGCTTCCCCATATTTGGGCTATATGTCTTTTTGCTACCATAAACTCCAGATTCACCAGTATCTTCTGATATCTTGTTAGGTCTGAGGGTTCCCATGTTCACAGCAGGGCCATGAGGAGTGTCAGCTCAATGGGGGCTTGCTACTTGCTCCCAGAACTGGCGTATCCTAGGGCATTGCCACCAGATAGAGGAATGTGTCTTCTGCACCACACTTCCAGAGGCTCAAAGCATCTCCTGCCTTTCCAGTTATAGTGTAGTATGCCCTATGTAGGAGCTTCAGTTGGATCAGCCTATAGCTAGCGTTAATGGCCCCTTCTGTTGGGTAATTTAGCGCCTCCTGCCAGTCCTCGATTTCTGCGATGTCTTGTTCCCATCTGACTTTGAGGTGTGTCAGTGTTCCCTAAGTATTCTGCATTAGTGTGCGATACATCTGAGATATCAACTTGAGTCAAACCTGCCTGTCCAACAACCTCCTCTCTAATAGGGAGTCCTCCTGAGTCTCTTCTTCTTTGCCTATACTGCATGTGAGGGTGTGTTTTAACTACACAAGTTTCAGCCACTGTGCAGACAGCATCTGATATTCCTCTTGAAGGTGAGCAAAGGGGACCACCCTATTAGTGTCTCAATCATCTGCCAATGTGGATATAGCTATCCTATTCCAGCTTAAGAAGCCCCACAAGGCAGCCCCCTGTTGCAGCCTTGTGCTCTCCCAGAGAGGTGTGAGTCTCTTGCTCCATTCCATCTCCCTAAGAAAACGTCTCCAGAACTCTAGAACCATTTCTGTTGCAGGGCCTGCCCAATTGCTCAGTCTGCCTCCATGCAGTACTAGCACACGGCTTCGCTCCGCCAACCTCGCCCTCGCAACAGTCCCTCGCATTTAACGCACCACATCCGACGGCAGGTCCTTCTCCCACCTCGCCGCAAAAATCTGGAACTCCCTCCCCCACCAACCTATGCTGCCTTTTTGAGGCTTTCAATAAGGGTAGATATCACCTTCTCCAATTGTGTGCATAGCTTCACGAGGTCTTGGACAACCAGGTGCGCTGTTTCTAACTTGGTCTCTAACTTTCGGGCCCTCACCACTAGTTTTCTGTGCTCAGGTTGCAGAATGCCCACCTCATTTACCACCGCTGCTATTTGTGCATCACTGCAGTATGTTGTGCTAGGGGGTCATCCCCTAGGTCCTGGGGTTGGGCCTCTCTCCAATCTTCCTCTAGGGGCATTTATGATGTTATGCTGTTTGTTGGCTTGGGTTTCATCATGCTCACCTGAGTAATGTGGCAGTGGTTGATGCATGGGGCTACTACGTGCCCTGCTCTGACCGCCTAGCAATCTCTCTTACAGCAAACTCCCAAGACTCACACAGTGTCCTCCCTCCCCAGCTCAGAATATTGGTTCATGTATTAACAGTATTTGACTACCATGGCTGGAAACTCACTGTTCCCCCTTTAAGCCTTGTCTCAGGAGCAGGACCAGGGGGGGGCAACCTAGGGGTGGGTGTGAACTCCACTCTGCTGGCAGAGTTCACAGAGTTTTGGCTCTCTGCACTCCAAGCAGAGTGTGGATTTCAGCAAAAATCTATGCCATCCAGCTACAGAGTGGAGTTCACTAGCTCGCCGCTAACCCACCCCTAAATACGAAGCAACTTCAGTGTTGGTTTGAAAAGAGGCAGTACAACCATATTTTTGTGTTGCCCTTCTCAGTGCATCCTTTAATTGTGTAGCAAAAATGACTTGCTCTGCAAAAGACGGCCTACCCACCCAATAAGAAGCTGCTCATGCTGCTGTACTGGAAGAAAACGTCCACGCTCCAAAAGATGTTGGTCAGTTACATGCTGGTCGACTTTTTGGACAAAGTTACAGTAATGAAACTTTGCACTCGCACTGGAGAACCCGACTTGTTCTTTCGTTGTCCAACTGAGGGGAGGTGAGAGTGCCTACTGATTTCGTGACTATGATGAGACACTTTATGTGTAGAGACTGTCAAGGAAATGCCTGCCCATGTCTGGAAAACTAAAGGGAAGAATTGGTTCTGGTGTTCCTGTAATTTTGGAAGCAAAAGCGAGAGCTGCAGCACATGCATAAAGAGAAGATGCTACTATGCAACAGCAGACATGTTCAAACTATCTAAAAAGCAAGAAGTCTCACACCACATCTAGCATCCCAAATCTGCAGATGGGCTTAACATTCGGAGAAAAGTACGTCTTTAAAAAGCTGTGAAGGTACCGAACAATAAGTAGGAACATGATACTATCCTACATAAATATGCTTACCTCTACCATAAATACTATGGGATGTGTTCACAATCTCTCCCTCAAGCGCTGCTCCCATGCAATAGAGGTGTGTTCTTCAAGTCCAGCTGAGAGAATAACATCCTCTACTTCGTTAGAAATCAATGCCCAACAAAAACTTTACCATTTCCTGAATCTAATCTGAATGACAGGAAGCCAAACAGGAATAGCTGGGGGAACAATCCATTACATTGGTACCAGGCTTATTTTTGACCAGTCTGACCATGATTATAGAACATTTTGTTCTTTCTAGCTATGTCCTGGCCCACCTCCACACTCGCTGACCCCGCCCCGTCTGTACTAAGGATGACAGTGGCTACACTTTCTATGCACTTTGACCTCTGGCCAGGGTCCCAAATATCTTGCCTGTGATTGTTACCTGAACTCACCTGCAGGGGGAGTAATAGCAGAGCTGCCAGGATCCACAGTGCTTGGGTTGGAAACCATTGCCCACCTCCAGTAGACTGGCTGCAATACTGGAAGTCAAAACTAGTACTGCTGTTGATATCTGGGTGGAAACTCCCAGCCTTCTCGTGCCACATGGCGTGACGTGTCGTGGGGATCATTCTGACTCTCAGTCCAGAGAAATGCTCTGCACTAGGTAACCTGTCACTGCTCTGGCAGCAACACCTGCGTTCTGGATAGGGTGGAGGTGAGCTGCTCATGGTTCCTCCTTCGATTCACCTCTTTGCTTTCGGGTGGGCTGTGTAGGCAGTGCAGAAATGCTGGTGTGGGTAACAGCATGGTTTGTAGCTGCTCGGCAGGTCCAACCACTGCTGCCTCACCTTGCACCTTTACAGTAGTACTCAGTGTCTGTTATATGAATAGTACCGGGGGGCATTCTCCCTCACGTGGAACTCCATGGAATTTTATGGAGTTTTTCTGTAACTCTATGAGCTCCACACACCCCTAGTCCACATATCATTTGGAACTGACTGCGCACAATGCACATGCTCTAGGTCAGCCAAGTCCGGGGGCACACCACACATCTCAGTGGCAGGTGCCTGCAAAGCTAACACTTTTCAGCGTGTCCGGAAAGGGGAGAGATAAAACAGAGGGCCTCGCCTTCTCTTAATGCACAGCCCAGCCCAGAGATCATGAGTACATCGGAAAAATGCTTAACGTTTGTGCCCTCCCCTGGTCGCTAGGCCTCTGCAATGTCTGGTTCCTCCATGTACATCCCCAGACCAATCCTCCCTCAGGAATGCAACAGGCAGGCCGGGTTGGTAGGCACCTCTGTAGATCGAATGGACTGGACCTGCATCCAGCCATAGTTCAGTGGTGCCGTGCTTGGTGAGCACCATTGGGCGCCCTCTTGCCTGCTGCATCTAGGCCACAGCCTGGCTTTCTTACATTTTCATGCATTGTGTCCCTGGATCCCAGGAGGTCCCCACAGAAGTTCCTCTCATGTGTTGAGAATGTGTGCTCCCCCGGCTCTGTCTGTCCCACAGGTCTGAGCTCAGGGTAAACATCTCTGGGGCATTTCAAGTGGCAGGAGCTCAGCTGAGCATGTCGATTGCCATTGCCTGCTAGGCCAGCCCCTCTGGAATGTTTTTTAGCTGATGTCAGCTCAAGTTTTGAGATCAATTGTGATAAGCACAGAATGGCCCCTTAAACAATGCTTGTGAGGCCACTCATAGCACCAAAATGTTTAAATTCTTGACGAGCACTATTAACCACAAAGTCCCCACTGAAGTGATAGGTTCTTCCATGTATTGAGCCATGAAATATTTAGCATTTAACAAACAGTTAATTGCAAGAGACAGCTATCAATTGTTAGTCCATCAGAGAGATGGATCCATGACAGATTTTTAGAAAAATAATTAACTAAAAAAATTATTTTTATTTATCTTCACCTACTGAATATTTATCCCATGTGCATTGCATGAAATTTGGCATTGATCCAGTACTGAAGTACCATTTAAGTACACCAATACATTAAATGGCCTTTTAGCGAAAGACAAGAACTGGAATAAAGGATGCTTACAAACCTGCTCTAGCTGTATGTTAGGAAGACTTGGGCACAATTTTTTACGCTAAAGTAAAAGTTACTTTTCTTATCTCACTAAATTTCATTAGCAATCAATTTGTAAAGCACTACCTGTCACCCTTGAGGGTATCAAGGCGATGGCAAGGTCCAGTTTATTATTTAAATAGACAGATCTTCAGGGACTTTCAGAACTCTAGAAGAGATGGGGAGGTCCGTAGCTGAAAGGTTAGCTTGTTCCATGTCTTCGCTGCTATGTCATATGCGCAGAGCGGAGGTATCTGATGAGCTGATGGAGGATAAGATGGTGGTTGCGCATGGGTCTGGAGCTTGAACTGGCATATTTTCCATACAGGGAGCTAGTGAAGATCCCACGAGGTATGGGGTGATATGGTTTCATCTAGGGAGATCAAGGGCAAGACGGGCTGCAGCGGTATGAATGGTCTGTAGTCATCAGAGGAGGAGGTTAGCTGTGATCCCTGTGTAGAGAACATTGCCATAGTCAAGTTGGCTGGAGATGAGGGCCTGGGTGATAGTGAGACTGGAAGCTTTGGAGTAGCCATTTGAATACCTTACAAAGTATGCAAAGGATGAAGAAGCAGGAGGAGGAGACAAGGTTGACATGAGGGATCATGGTTAACTTGTTGTCCTGAATACTGCCTAGGTCCCTTGTGTGGTCAGTGGGGGTAGGAGTAGGTCTGAGTTCTGAGGGCCACCAAGATGTGTCCCATTGGGGAGCTTTAGTTTTGGAAACAAAAGCAGTTGTCCTTCATCCAGTTGGCAGCGTCTGTCATGCACTTGTGGAAGTTGGCCTTGGTGATGGTGGTGTCTTCGGAGGGAGAGGATGAATTTTGTGTCATTAGCATAGAATATGAGGTTGAGGCCATGGGTTTTGGCGATGCTGGCCAGAGGATTCATAAATGTTGATGAGGGTGGGGTGACAGAGGACCCATTGGCTACTACAAAGATGGTTTCCTTGGGTTTGAAGGTGAAGTAGGGCAAGGGGGACTTCTTGCATTCTTCCGGTGAGGAAAGAGGCTAACTACCTGATGGCAGCTCATTGGATGCCTATTTTGTGCAGCCTTGTGAAGAGTGTGAGGTGGGAATAAATGTCCAAGGGTGCCAAAAGGTCAGTCTCTGATAGGACTGGGTCTTTTAAAATCAACCATAGTCATATTTTCAGTGATAAACGATGTCAGAAAATATTTTGGAACCTTACAAGCTAGACCACAAGGGAATGAGATCAACTGTATTGTCCTGATTACATACTAATAATTAGGACCACATCCTTACACATTAGATGAGTCTACAAACAATAACAGGCAATTCAATGCGACTTTGCCCACTTTACTGTGATAAACCTTTCTGTGCACATGCAACCATATCCTGTAGTTACAGACTCAGGAAGACAACAGTCAAAGAGTGAGGGTGGGAAGAACTGCAATGAGCTATCATGTCTCAGAGTAATCAAGACTAACCATGAGTAATTTGGACATTACCGACTCATTAACTTGTTTGTTACAGTCTCCGAGTCTACTAAACAGCCATACAGTGACTCCAGGACTGTGAGCTTAGTCTCTGGAGGACATGACTAATACATATATCAAATAAATTAGGGAGATAATGCACTAGACTTCAAGTAAGTAATAATCTTACTTCATGAAAATAATATGCTCATAGGAAGAACCATTGTTTTACAGTGATTCAGAGCAAAATGTTTATGGTTATTGACAGAAAACAACAGAGGTGATAGAGGTCTCCCCCCCCCCCACTAAAATAGGGGAAGAGTTGCACCAGGACAAAGGGCTATATAAAACTTCAAAAAGAGGCACATCACACCACTGGAGATGGGTGGACCAGAAACCTGGCAAAACATTTATGACTCGGGGACACCTGATGAACCATAGGACAAAAAAGGAAATCAAAATGAACACCCAATCCTGATGAGGAATAATGTGAGTGGAACCCAGGCATCCAGCAGCTAAACACCACCTAGCAAAGAACCTGGAGCCCAAACGCAGGACCTAAAGACCTTAACAAAATTAAGGGCTATCCGACAGTCACAGGCCACAGAATGCAAAACATAATAAGCACCAAAGCGATCATGTGAAAAGTCAAGCCGGCGAGCACACCTGAGTCACTAACTAACCCAGAACACGGTAGTTGCAGCAAGGTCTATGGGGAATCCAGTGCATAGTGAAAGATCAAAGTGTTTAGGGACACCTCTGTCCCAAAATCACTCAGTCAGGGGATAGCAAAATCAAAGACTGTACATGGCACACAGCAAAACAATACTAGTAGAGTGAACAACATCTCCCAGTGGATACCCATTGCACTTTTGACAGAAACAGACTAATTGCAACTCATTAACAACTATTCTGTGTACCTCAGAAGGAGGAATTGCTAAACTGGTATACGGAGTTCCGACGTTTTGACCACTTGTTCAAAGTCATGATTTGGGTGCACCCAGTCATTAAGCAACACCACATAGTAATACATATTGCAAATAAATAAAAGGTGAGGGATTAAAAAAACCTGAAAAATAACCGTATTCAGGAAATATCCGAGGTGTGTCTGAGCTGCAGTAAGAAAAATGGTGTAGACAAGGTCACCGGACTCTAAAGCAAAAACACTCACAAGTAAAAGTGCTCAAAAATTGAATCAATACAAAAGACTGCTGTGTTCCACACTCATTTTGCAGGTCATACACCATTAAATATCTTAATTCCAAAATACTTATATATAAATACATCACTTAGATCTCTAAGAGGAAAGGGACACCAGACCGGTACTTTCCACTCTTCCTTTGGGCTATTCTGTAGATTAACTGGAGGTGGTAGGAAAATGACAGATCTGTCAGAGAAGACCTCGCAGGCTACATTAAGGAGCCATATTCCACACTCTGAAATAAACAGTAAACATATACTTTTGTATCATATAACACTTTGTGTTTATGATGTAAAATAGATTCTCAAGATAATGAGAGAAAAGTCTGCAAAAAGACGTTATGAGAATTAACTGAATGAACGTACCAACTATTGTTTATAAAAATCCCTAATGTATTACTTTACTCTCCCTATTAGTCTTTTAATATTATATAGCAATGCTTTCTGGTTGTAGAGTCATACAATGCATTATTTTAGGACTGATGACCTTCTGTTTATTGGTGCTTGTATCACTCATAGCTGCATATATCGCAGCATCCCATCTCCTTCTCTCTCTCCCTCTCTCTCTCTCTCTCTCTCTGCTGTCTCTTTCTCTCTCTCCATATATATATATAGTCAAAGGCTCAGGCCGAAACGCATTGCCATATTTGTTTGGATTTAGCACTTAGCAATTCGTATGTTACATTATGAAATAAAGAAGATACTTTCCGAACTGGATTGATGGTGCTGACGTCATTTATGCAGCGAGATTCTGGGGTTTGGTTCCCCTAAGCTATGGAAGTGACTTTTGACGAATATATATATATATATATATATATATATATATATATATATATATATATATATATATATATATCTGTATATATATATATATATAGAGAGAGAGAGAGAGAGAGAGAGAGATATCTATATATATATAAAGATATATATTCTTACCAGTTGAGAGGAGCTTATAGACCACATATTCACCATGACATACATATTGGGACACCTTACAATGCCAGTCATATCATGCATAGCAACTTTTGCCAAACACAATGCTTTCATATAAGAAATTTAAAATGTTAGAGTATGTTGCATTTGAGGTCAGTAGAACTGGAGGCATAGGTGGTAAATATAAGTTGTAATTTGTCACTTCTGGGCTGCAGTTATTAATAAGCAGTTGGAAGTGGAGGAAAATGTGCACATAAAATAAAACATTTAATTCAGCAACATTCTGCATTAGCAGAATGTTGGAGAACAATAGGTTATTGTACTCATGTCAAGGGTATAATGCTTACATTAATCTATATTAATGCTACAACACATTGAGATGCTAAAATATACCCCAGGACAAAGGTCCATAATTCACTGTGGTTTTGTAGGCAATGGCATCAACACTGAGGCTCCTGGCAATGGAAGGACTGACAGGGATCAGCTGAGGTTGGCAAGCTGAGAATGAAATGGAAGCCCTGGTTATGACTGCCTGGGTGAGCCTCTAGCTTGGACGAGATTAAGACACCCACTAAATGAGAAGCACCAAAACACAAAATGGCACTGACCAAACAGAGAAACCAAACACTGCAGAAATTAAACGCCCAACGGTAAGACAGAAAATAGTGCATCATACAAAAGGAGGGCACATTAAAAAATAACAAGAAGAGGTGTTAGTATCACCCATGTGGATGTGAATGTATCAAATTTAACTAACTACTGAAGAATGGACAGGCAAGTAAGCCATGTCAGCTACCAAGTCAATAACCTACAGGAAACAATGTTCCCAAAACATTTCAATTTGTGGAGCACTTGCAGAGCGAGTCAAGACTTTGATAGACTCTCTGGAGTCTGGGTTCAACAATGTAAATGAGGGACAGGGTACTACTCTACAGGTGTCACAAAAACTACAGCGCTCGCAGTGTCAAGTTAATTTCACAAAGCAGCCCTTAGAGAAAAAAACTGCAAAAGTAAATGCAGAAGACAGCAAAGAGCCCTACATAAAGCCCCACTGTTAGACCTGAAACTTGTCAACTGACTCAAGAATGGATCCCTTAGATGGCAAAGAGGAATAATACCCCATGTGGAAGGCCATTCAGAAGGAAGATCCAGAGTCTTTGGACTGCTCCATGTGGTCAGTTCATTAGGCAGATCACTAAGAGAACTATCTATATCGTTCAATAACACCCCCATATAATATGATTGGGGAGTCTGCCTACTTCTCACAGACATAACGGAAGCCAGTGTGCCAACAAGAGGTCTTTATAGGAGGAGTAAGGAACTGTAAATGGTCAGATCTAAGACACAAGTGTTCCATGTGTGTTAACTTTCTAAGAAGGCAAAACTGGAAAATTATCAAATAATGCAAACTCATGTCAGGTAGCCATGCCGAAGAATGTGTGACAAATGAGACGTGAAACAGGTACTGCCTTTCCTAACTGGTTCCAGAAAGGATGAGCAACACTTAACAGCTTGAACCTGTGGCAAGCAATAGCACGCAAACATGGTCAGGTAAAATGTTCCAGAGACACCATCATCCCAGAAACAAAGCAGCACTATGTGGAGCTGAAGCCCACTGAAAGAAAAATCAGGTAACATTGGGCCAGCCAATGCACAAGGTGCCTGAGGACCCCTGCAGACATGCATTCAGCATAGGTACCCATTGAGCAACAAACCAAAACTATAATGTATCAATCTAAAACAAAGAAAACTTAAATCTCCCACTGAAAGTGATAAAGTGTGGCTTGTGCTAATTGGGTGAGGCATGTGCAACACGCAAAGCATACATCTGCCAAGGCAGCTGTCCTGTGCTGCCAAAATCCTATATTGCCTACACAATCAACAATCAGTGCACTCTTGTAACTCATGTTTGATGTCACCATGAGGTCAGACCACAAAAGTAATTCCCAGATGGAGTCACAACACACCACCTAGCGTGTGGCACAGGAACCCTAGGTCAGCAGTTGTCTGGGTTGTTCATTGTAAAGCCTTTAAAAGGCACTATAACACCCCAAACCGGCTTTAGCATGGCACCTGAGGAGTAGCCACATGCAGTAAAAGGAACAAAGGTGGCATAGGTAAGTTGTAAAACGCCATATAGGACAGTTAACAGAAAATTATTCAAACACTAAGTGAGTGCACAACCACAAGGTGCAAGGAACATGACCCTACCCCCCTCACATTGTTGTGGGAAGTCACTGAACAAAAGAGTTATGTATGTACAAATGTGTATTCTAAAGCAACCTTCTATGTGAACAGTAGGAAGCAGTCATTGCAATCATAATCAGAGCATTAGGGAAAGTACATAACAAAAAACTAGAAACGAAAATAAATCCTTATTATATTAAAGCAAATCCTAATCGAATGCTACATCATGCTATTCTACAAAGGGAAAGGTGGCAGAAGCCATAATCCATAGGGCATCAGCCTGCAACAATGCATTCTGGGCTTCATGTTGAATCGCTTGGTAAACACGGGATTGACAACACTAGACCCTGTATTAGTGTGTCCAAGTGGTATTACCTCAACATTCCCACAGAGAAAAACACAGTTGCTGTGTCTTTTCTTTTAACCCTGACCCAGTCACTTTTTTCACGCTCTGCTTACCTCACCACCCTTTAGTTCACCAAGGCGTTTATACCAACTCTCTGGGAAAATCAGAAGAGCGCTGCCTTCCCTGCGAGAGAGTGTAGCCTACATCAGCTGTCATGTTGCAGAGATTCCTAATAATGAAGCATGCCATCTCTGGTGGGTGAGGGAATTCATCCTTAAAAAGGAATATCCCCGCTCAGCTAGGTTACATTCTCTTTAAGACCCAGGTGTTTTTTATTTTGTGAGTGATAATAATTAGGGGTGAAAAACTGCAGGTCTATAAATCTCTCCTGGTCCTCCTTGTTGTGTTGACATTACCTCAACATGACGAGGTAATTGCAGGTGTTGGTTCTGAAATGGGAAATAACATATAGCAGCCTGAATTACCAGGG
The DNA here is from genome assembly GCF_031143425.1 of Pleurodeles waltl. Taxonomy (NCBI): domain Eukaryota; kingdom Metazoa; phylum Chordata; class Amphibia; order Caudata; family Salamandridae; genus Pleurodeles; species Pleurodeles waltl. The sequence continues at coordinate 213,533,219 of NC_090437.1, read as the reverse complement.
GACTTAATACATTTTTTACAATGTTATCAGAGGAGTGGATGGTATTATCAGATGGGTCATTACAAGGTACAGATCCCTACTCAGTAATTTCAGGTAGGATTTGACACTGGGTAAGACTTGTAATCATGTGGAGTGGCATTATAATAAGTGTCTGTGTTCTTGTTTGGAGGGGACCTGGTCTCAAAGTCTGAGTTGCACTCTTCCTATTGGATCAGAACCAGGGCTGATTTGCATATCGCTGTTTCCTGCCTGAGATGAAATGGTGGGTAAAACAATGAAGTCAGATTTGAACCTGAGCAATGACTAGTGTCTGATATTCATTCAAGCATTTCACCTATCGCTTTTTTCTATTCCTCAGTGAGATGCCCTAAGTGTAACAGACATGCCCAGACATAGGTCCCATGTTCACTGTGGCACTGTACCCAAGATGCAGTCTGCTGAAGATGTTAAAATAGGCTGTATCCAGTTTGGGCTCGCTGATGTTAGAGATCGGAGGCATGGACTACCAATTCAGGCAGGACTGTTCGCATTGGAGCATTACCAGGGTTGATTTGCATAGAGGGGGAGGGGTTGTTTTGTTTTACCATTGTCACATTATTTATTTGTAGTTGGTTCCTGTGAGACATTTTCTTCTTCAGCTAGTCGTTCCTGGGAGAATAAATGAGCAAAAAATCCTAAACATTTTTTTAACGATTTAGAGTACCCCAAACCCTACATTCTGGAATTCGGTAGGAGCACACTTGCATAATAACATTTTCGACTGTGCCTATCCTTTACAGGACAGAAGATGGCAACATAAACTATGTTGTAGTAACTATTCTTCTTAACTACAGCATATACACTACTTCCAGGTAATAATTTCCAGTAATTACCTCGAAGTAATGACGGATGTTGCAGGACTCGTATTTGTCGGCTGTAGGTGTCAAACATTCCCTACCTTATGGAATTAAAGGGTGCTTTACACAACCTGGGATGTGAGGCGAGGAGTGTGTTTAAAGCATCCATGACATTGTTGGGATGCATACTTTGGGGAAAGGACGGTGGGGAATAATGGGGAACAATTTTGGTCAGATTATATAAATACATTTTACATTATCGTGCCCTTGGCCATTAGAGGAATCTTGTATATTCGCTCTAGGCAAATTGATTGGTTGAGAGAATGACTAAAGCGATAATAGACTGCTTTACAGTTGGTTTTGGTTGGTTTTGGTTGATAACAATTTATGGATGATGGTGTTGGCTGAAACCATGTGGCCTATGCATAATCCCCCTAACTCACAAATATGCAAATGTGGTGTCACCGTTTCAGTCATTAAAAAGGATGTTGCGTCATGCTACAATTTCACAATGTTGATTGAACCTACATAGGTTTGTGGTTATGATCACAGGAATGTGTCTGACTGGTGTGCAAGAGCCCAGCTCGATACATAGAGATGTAACATAAAAGCATTGGATAATTTGTGTCACTATAGAAAGGGAGACATGGTAAAAGTTAGAATCCCTGACTTACTGAAAAGAAAATGTTCAATTAAACATTAGTTTATTTAGGAAAGGGTAAACATAGATAATGTAAAAGTAAGGATTAAAAGCAGTTAATTGATGTACTCAAAAAATTACTCTTGTACAACAGCATAAAGAATTTTTCCAGACACTGCTAAAAATCATAGGCCCAGATTTATGTCAGCCTACCGTCATCCTAACGCCACATTACCGTCATTTTCGTTTTACGCTAATGTGGCGCTGGAAGGGCAAAAATGCTGCTCCATATTTACAAAGTGGAGTAATGCTTGCATTGCGCCACTTTGTAACCCCTTGCTCCACATTATGCCTGCACCAGGCATAATGTATGCAAGGGGGCTTTCCGGTGCTAGGGGGCTGAAAAATAGCCCTAAGAAATCTAAGAGATCTCTTTGCTTCATTTTTAGAAGCATTTTTGCGTTGTGGATGTGCCATATCTTTTGGCAGATACACAACTCAATATGTTATTTGTGAGTTACAAAGCCACGTAAATCAGATTTGTGTGGCTTTGCATAGGATCTTTCCCAAAAAGAAACACAAGGCAGAGCATACCGCTACCTTGTGTTAGTTTGTGTTATGGAGGTGTTGTTCCATAGGTGGAGCATGGGTGTTCCCATTTATCTACCTGTGGACGTTGGCATATTCTCAGATATACTAAAGCTATTAAACCTGGAAATGCATCAAAATGTTACACATCCCTGAACCAGGTTTAGCAATCAGAAATATCTTTATTTCTCCTTGTTACTTGCACTTTCTATTTATGCTGCATTCGGCAGCACACATTGGAAGAATAAAATGCCTTTAAGGACTTTTTATGCAGGAAGGTATCACTTCCACCATAGTGTAAGGGTGCCTGCAGTAGGGCAAGGCAGAGCATCGTGCTCCATCTGTACAAAACAGCAGATATACGCCATATCTAAGAAGATATTGTACATTTCTGCTACCTCCCTTTCACGCAACACAGAGCAGCAACTTTGCTTGCTGCCCTGCGTTGCATGTAAATCTATCCCATTGTGTGCATCATTGTTTGCCTAGAACGATAATTGCACAGGCATGGTATATTGCTGTCAACAAAAGCCCAACACTTTGGAAACAATAACATATGATGAACGATTCCTATTCTGGATCTGATTCGAAATTTATGTTCATAAATCTTAGTCACCTAAAGAAAGTAATTTCCCATTCCAACCATGTTTTTTAGTTAGGATAAATTAACTTACTGTTGGCTTGAGAGTCTCCCTTAGTATTCTATGCCTGTCCATGAAACTCTCAGTCGCACATGTCATATTTTTCTTACAGACATCAGCCAACTTTAAAGAGTGCAGTGTGACATTGTAGTTCAAACTCGACATAGAATTGGACACAACAGAAACTCAAAGTCATGGAGGGGGGGGGCAGATGAATTCTGTCAGATATGCGCCTAAACCCAGCTCCTCACAAATCACTTACTGCACAATCATTACCATATCTATATGTTACCAGCATAAGCTATTGCCTCCCGCCACACAACTTCTTTATGCTGAACAGCCACGGGAGCAGGTTTAACGAAGTTCTGAGAATCAAGGTTAGTTGTAATTCGATTGTGGTGAGCAAAAAGAAATATCTAGCATGCTGTAATCAGTTGACCATCCCAAAACAAATTATGGCATAAAAAATAATCGGTATCACTGTAGTCATCCTGGGCAAAAAAAAGTGGGAACTTGCGGGCCAGGATGAATAAAATTGATCTTGATGTTACAGCATCTCCATCTTTTTAACATATCGTTAAAAATTGCGCTTGTAGTTTACTTCTAAAAGAGTTAGGTTGTGAATTGTCACCCTTGACTGCTCTGCTCTTATTGTCAAATAATTCTGATAAATCACAAGGTTTGAAATCAAAACCACACATTACAAAATGCATACATTCAAGCTAAAACGTATAATAGATGTAAAATTAGAAGGGCCACAACATTAGAAAATCGTTATAAATGCACTCTAATTGGGCCCTAAGAATTCGAAGACCTGGGTGTAGTAGCCCATACACTCCCTTACGCATCAGCCCTGAGACAGACTTACTTGCTGCTCTTACATATAATGATTCCTTGGAGCTTGCTGGTGAGAGATCGAAGGAGAATGGGTATTAAGCTTGCTTGAATAGCGGTCGGTGGGATAGTACATTCAGTCTGCATATGTTGAGATTTTAATAAAGATTTGGAACGTTCTATCCATCAAATCGAGCCTCTACTCAATAGGTTTAGAGATGGCATCAAATAACCCTTTAACTTTAGAAATAATGCCCACAAAACTGGCAACACAATTCATTGCCTTGTTGTTTAGTTTTTAGAGAATACTTCTGATCCCTCTGTGCGCCTGCCAGCTTTTAGAAATTTAAAGGAGCACAGGCGTCTGCGGCACAGTAAGACTAAAGACATTAGTTACCTTTTTTATATCTGTGAATGAGCATGGTCAATTATTCTAATGTCAGCTTCGGTCAAAACGTTTTGATTTTAGTAAAACTGTATATAAAATACTCACCTATAGGGCCTTTCAACCAGTCCTCCATTATCTGTTGGTCTGGTATTATGTTGAACACATTGGTCTCCACACTACAGTATTCATCATTGGGCAGTGGACCAGCCCACGTCAGCCATTAGATAACTTCACTGTGAGTGGCAGCATTTTTTCCTTTCGCACGGAGCATATCCACACACAAAGTAGTTCACTTCAGTGGCTTTAACTGCTATGGAAATGTGTGGTTTTTGAGAACAAAAGGTATTTTGTTTTTATCCATTTTTTGTAGAAGAGCAAGGGCACTGCAGCGACAATAAAGTTTTGCAAAAGCCAAAACAAGACAAAGCAGGTGCTGGAAAAACAAAAAGACTAGAATCCAGTTCCAGAGCTATTGGTTTGGCAATGTTTGTTTTACTCGAATGAATGAACTTGAATGGGCGTTATCTTACAATTGAATCTTTACAAACTTCTGTGCCCACATCTGCCAGTGTCGAATGTTTAATTACAATACTCCTGAGACATCTGGGGGCATATTTATACTCTGTTTGCACCAAATTAGTGCCATTTTTTTTTACTCTAATTCGGTGCAAAACTAACTCCATATTTATACTTTGGTGCTAGACCCCTCTAGCACCAAATTTATGGAGTTAAAGTCATTTTTTGAAAGTGGAGACCTACTTTGCCTTAATGAGATGCAAGGTAGGCGTTCCCGTGCACAAAATGACTCTATGGCCTTAACGCTATTTTAGGGGCATATTTATACTCTGCGGCATATTTATACTCTGTTTGCACCGAATTAGTGTCATTTTTTTTTACTCTAATTCGGTGCAAAACTAACTCCATATTTATACTTTGGTGCTAGACCCATCTAGCACCAAGGCCCTGATTTAAACTTTTTTTGCACCGCATTAACGTCATTTTATGACACAAAAGTGGCGCAAACGTACAAAATATTGCCCCTTATTTATACTTTTTGCTGCAAAACTGCACTAACTCAGTTTTGCACCAAAAAGTTTAGCACCGGCTTGCACCATTTCTGTGCACCAGCCGGGCACCATATTTATGGAATGGTGCAAGCCGGTGCAAAGGGTAGGCTAGAGTTTTAAAAAATGACTTTAGTTGGGTGGGGCTGTCAGTATAGAAGAAGAGGGTTTAGCACCAAAAAATGGCTTTAGGCAGGTTAGAGTAAAAAAAAATGACTCTAACCAGATTAGCGTCATTTTATGGTGCTAAACCTACCATGCCACATGACTCCTGCCTTAGAAAAGGCAGGAGTCATGCCCACCACCCCATTGGCCAGCACAGAGGACAGGGGTCCCCTGGGCATGGCCATTGCACCCTGTGCCATGTATGGGGGCCCATTTCAGGGCCCCCTATGGCACTTTCAAAAATAAAATGCACTTACCTGTACTTACCTGGGATGGGGTCCCCCATCCTCGCAGTCCCTCTAGTGTGGGTGGGGGTGCCCCTAGGGCCTAGGGAGGGCACCTCTGGGCTTATTCCATGGTGTTCCACCATGGAAATAGGGCCACAGGTCCCCTAACGCCTGCCCTGACCCAGGTATTAAAAAATGGGGCAAAGCAAGCTTTGCCCCATTTTTTGACCCCTCCTCCCTACCTTGCACCATTTTTGCATGGGAGTATAAATATGGTGTTAAGGCCATAGAGTCATTTTTTTGCACGGGAACGCCTACCTTGCCTCTCATTAAAGCAAGGTAGGTTTCCACTTCCCAAAAATGACTTTAACTCCATAAATTTGGTGCTAGACGGGTCTAGCACCAAAGTATAAATATGGAGTTAGTTTTGCACTGAATTAGAGTTTTAAAAAAATGACGCTAATTCAGTGCAAACGGAGTATAAATATGCCTCTTAGCATCAAAAAATGATGCTAATCTGGTCAGAATCATTTATTTTGACTCAAAACTGCCTAACGTCATTTTGTTTTTCAGCTAACCTACCCTTTGCACCGGCTTGCACCATTCCATAAATATGGTGCCCAGCTGGTGCTAAAAAATGGTGCAAGCCGGTGCAAAACTTTTTGGGGCAAAACTGCCTCAGTGCAGTTTTGCACCAAAAAGTATAAATAAGGCCCCTGATCTCATTTCTGCCTTGAACATGTGCGCCCCACTCAAATTACTTCTCCGTGAAACTCAGGCCAGTGGCCAAACATATTCTTGTCCAGCACTGACACGGGTGACACATCCGCTGTTCCTGGAACCATTACGATTGAGAAATCGTAGTCAGACGAATCAGCCAAGGTAAATCGGCTAGTAATCTCTGCATATCATCCTCTGAATTGGCAATCGAGTCAATTATATTTTGATGTTTGGAAAACAGTTGTGAGAATTGTAGTGGGCAGCAGATCAGGTTCACATGCACGACGGGTTTTAATGCAGCCTCTGCAAAGTACTCACTCACCACACCCAGAATATTCTTCGGAATGAGGCCTGTGATTCCTTAGGTCCCTTGTATTGTCTCCCTATGTCTGCGCTCGGCCTCCAGGTGAGTGTGTCGCTCACTTGGTTCCCTGGAGCTAGGTGGCCCACTACAAGAACCAAAGTCATCAAGGGCTGTGTGAGATGGACACCATTGCCTCACTGCATAAGCAAATGTTTGTTTGAATGTGCCTGCAGTCCATAAAGCCAATTCTGGCACGGTGATATTTCTTCAAGGCAGAACTTCATTTTCAGAAGGTATAGTTTGGAACCAGTGGTTTGGAACCAGTGAGCAAGGCTTGCCTCTTCCTGCTGGTGAGCCGTGCTGTCTAAAATAATGCACTGTTTCAGAAAAATATTGGGATAAATGAATGAATCGACTTTATGCAGTACAGGGGCATCAAATACGCTGCTCTTCTCTGTGCCAAGACAGCAGAGACCATTTATCAAAACTGTGCACTTCCGGTGCAATTTTTAATTTAGTGACTTTTGTGGTTCACCCTGGCAAGCAACTTGGTCGTTGCTTGAGTAGGGTTTGACATCCATCAATCAATAACTCAATTTCTTACACATCCCACTTCTAGCAAGACTCATCGAAGACCAGTGCCACCAATGTAGAACTTTATAACAGCTCATTTTAAGTTGCACCTCTCGGAGAACTTTATCATGCTTCGTCATATATTCCTATCAGTCTTCCTCTTTGCACTCTATTTGTAGGAGGGTCGGCTGCTAACACTGTAATGCAGCTGAGGGGTGTCAAGGGGAAGTAGTCACTAAGAACTTTGTAGATGCCTAAAGCTACACATTTGAATGTTACTCATTTGTGGCTATATTGTAATAGTGTAGAGTCTGTCAAAATAGGGACTAGGGGTACTAGGGATACACTCAAACAGTGCCGCAGCCTCTAAAAGTCACAGAACATGAATCAGGAGAGGATTTGTGTCACCTGTATTTCATCAAAGGTTTTTAGCATATCATCCGCCAAAATGTGATCCACTGTTCTGACGTCTATGGACATAATACGCCACCAATATGTCTCGTCACCTGCTATGAAAGCAGTTATGTTTGCCCTAATTGGAGCACCTTTACAGAATGGTAGTTTTCTTTAGTATATTGTGTCCTTTTTGCCATGTATGTATTGTTGCTTGTACAATGGAGTTAGACGTGAGCTCACACCGTTTATCTGCCGGATATCACAGTCAAAGTCTATCCACCGCCTCCCACAATGGCTTCCCTATGTATGTCCAGTGTGGTGTGTCTAAATCATGGGGCATCATCTAGCTCACTTGTGCCCGTTGAAATGGTATCATTCAATGTGCAATAGTTATAGGCTGCCTCTTTATGCAGATTTTAGTAACTTACACAGTTTAAATTGTAATTTCCTTCCCCCCAGATGAATGGTTTAATGAGTTCATAAAATGCATGTGCTGGTATACGAAGTGAAAGTAGTGTGAAAATGTAGTGCAAATGGTACACACTGTTTATTTTGTATACCTTTATCCTTAGCCCATATGGACAGGCCTAGGGTTGACCGACATAAAAAGTCCTTCTTTAGTTTAGAGATCAATGGATCTCAAGTGTCCTCTAGCATATGTATTAACACCATGGGGCATATTTAAGAGTTTCTACCGCCATTCCAACACTACATTAGCATATTTATGAAGCTAATGTGGCATTAGAAGGCCAAAATTGCAGTGCCATAATTACAAAGTGGCGCAAATTGCGCCACTTTATAACCATTTGTGCTACGTTATTCCTGCTGGGATTGTTCAAGCAAATGATGCCTTTTACAGGTTTTCTCAGGAGTGTTCTTATTATCCCATTAGCAGTGAGATACTCGAATTTGCATCTGAAGGACTATATCTACTCTCTCATCCACCTGGCTGTTTAACACAAGATTGCCTACAATAAATAAGACAGAAAACCAGGAACTACATTTTAGTTTGCATTTCACAACTCTGGGCTTTGGCACGGCAACATAGGACACCATCAGCTATTTTATTCTTTTCTCAACCAACAACATGTTGCATTGTGGAGCTTGTAGTTTTTCTTTTACAGTTTTACCATACTCTTAAAACCCTAGCATTCAAAGTACTGTTGACTAAAATGCCAGAATTGGCCAATTGTCTGCCAGATTCCACAATTTTACAGTCACTCCATAAGCTGTATTTTAAAATTTTACAGCCAACTACTTCATTTAAAGAATTCTTGTTTCATGTATAAATCCAAAAGTCAACTCTGCTTGCATATTTTGTGAAGGTTTACTATTTCACTCATATAATACATTAAAACCAATGTTGGGATTGTGAATCATTTGTTCTCATATATAATGGAACATTTTATGCTGATCTACACAACACAATAAAGGTACAATATGGATGGCAGCAGCTCAACTTTCTTTAACACAAATAATAAAGTAAAGAAAGGTGGCAGTAGCAGAAGGAATACAACATGAGTCTCTCACACATAGCGGACAGGTGCAACACAGGCAGCTAATACACTAAAGAGGGAGTGAGGACTGTTATACAATTCCCATAAACATACAGGAAGTAAGAAATCCTGTAAGAAATACTCAAACCTCTGATGGAGTACCATGCATTCATGTATTCAGATAGAATGATGAACCCTCACATACCTTGTCTGGTATGCTTCAGCTATGGGCTTCATCTCGTAGACTGGGAAGCATTCAACAATACGGTACACTGGTTATTTAGTCTCCTGATTATGTTCTCCCTTTGTTAAATTGCCAGAGGTATATTAAAAATGTATGGAGGTGCACACAAAATGTAATTTACTGATGTCTCCCTACCACTAGATTAAAAACAGATGTGCTGAGAAAGAGACCCTACTTTTTTTACATCGACATGTTTCAGTGTACAAGTAGTACACTGTGGTGTCAGAAATCTTCCACATGAGTACAGGTATCTCACATCAAGAATTGTGAAACAAAAGTTACTTCATAGGGCATGCTTACCTGCTTCAGAGGAGAGGTTGGGGGACAATAGGGCAAATTACTCTAGGCCCCACCCCTTGAAGAGGCCCAGCAGTATGCTGTTGTAGAGGATGTCCGCATGTAAAGCATGTTTCAAGGGAAAGCCACTGTAAGCTTATCATCCCCTGAGAAACAGCACAAGCCCACGCTGTCATGCCACTCTCACAGCTGACAGAGTGTGGGAAGTGGGAGTGTATAGGCCTTGACACATGAACCCATGAATCCAATACCAAAGCATATCTTGGTTTGCTAATAAGGTAGTGGTAGCAAGGGGGTTAGTGTCAGGTCCCATAATTCTGAGTAGCCTTGTCTGTGTTGCTTCCTGTCTGGAAAAGCAATGCCATGGCAGCTGAGGAAAAAAGCTCTTAAATCAGCCTGGACTTAATTCCCTGCTTCAAATGCCTGTGACAAGCACTTTATTTAGAGCTGGGGTTGAATCTTTTATAAACAAACTGTGTTTTGGACTGTTTAACTTTAGCACCTTTGATTATATCACTACACTGAGTGGCCATTATTAGAATTAGTGAACCACACCCTTTTTGCTGTGACAGTTTTATAAATGACTCAAGAGCCAAGTCAGTTTTCTTATTTCTCCAATATAATCCTTTATGTTTATATATAATGCAACCTTGTAGTCTATGAAATAATATACAAGGACATTGATTTTCAGTGTGCATCCTGAAGTGAATGATTTGAAGGAGCTCTCAAATATGATGATCATGAAAAAGGAGGCCCTGGAAGAGAAGTACTCACGTAGGGTCATGCTGTCTGGTCAAACCTGGAAGTTAGCATTGGAACCAGGTTTCCTGATAAGGCATTGTGCAGTTATAATCCAAGATAGGTATCACGATCTAACTTCATTAGTGAATCAAGAGGCAAGTCAGTTGTCTTGTGCCACCTATACAAGTATTGTATATTTTGTATAGATGAAGCAACATTATAACATAGTACACCATATAGGAGAGAGGTGTTTGTACAGTGCACATCCTGAACTGAAAATGTTCAAGGTGCTGTCAAATGTGATGATCACAGAAAAGGATGCAAAGGCTGGAAAATTATTTTCCAAGGGTCAAGCTGTGAAGCTGCGAAGGAAACCAGGATCTCTGGGTCAGGCCCGCCCCCAGCTAGTTTTTGCCCTTGGTCCAACAAAGCTTGTGACTGGACTTGGCATGATAGGCAAGTACATTACAAATATCCTTTGTATTTTGATAATATGGAGCACAGCAATGAAAACATCCCTCTTCACAGAACAAGTACTCCTTGGGCAGAAAAAGTGCACACTTCTCAGCCTCAGAGGACAGGTACAGCAAGGGTACATCAGCACAAGACTTTATAATCAGCAGACCAGATTTACTTCCCCATAGCACCAGGACAGCATGGCAGTAGGAAAACAAGCTTCCCTCTCTCACAGAAGGCAATATGTGCAATCTTCCATTTCCCACTGAACATATTCAGCATGGCAGGCTTGTACTAGCTTTCAACTTTCACAGAATATGTATCTTTAAGGTGTGAGTGACATGTAGGTTACAGATCAATCTATGGACTGGGTGCTTAAGTCACCGAGATGAATGTATAGGTGGATGACTAAGTGAACATGCAAGATTTTATACCTTTCTCATAAGTCAGCATACTGAAAGTCCTGGTGCTGTCAGTTGGAGACCTACTGTTAGTGAAGCTTCTTTAGTGATCCATGTATTGATAAGTAGCCATGACCCAGAAGGTAATAGTTCATTTGGAGCAGCCGTCCTACAGCATAACTAACAATGCTCTTAACAAGCAGACAAGAGCCTGAGTGTGGATACCAAGCCGAAGATGGCGGATGCATGAGTCTGCTGCTCCCTGCCAGCCCACTAGAATCCCAAACCATTGTGGTTGATAGATGAGACAAACCATCCAATTACAGACATCTCAACAACCTAACAGCATATGCGGAGTAGTGGAACACCGAGCTGCTAGGAGATATGGCTCTCTGTAGCCCGTGAAGTGATCCCAATACTGTCTCATAAAATGACGGTCAGAGCCTGAGACCCTACACACTGGTGATGCAGCTGGTCCACCTCAGAGCTGATGTAGCCCCCAGGTCTCAGCGAGGACCTAAATCCCCGATCCTGACACTCGAGACCCCTCCGAATTGCATGTTTTCAGCGGCCTGAGAAGCCCCTCAATGGAGGCATGTGGGGCTGTGCTGAAGGCCACGCAGCAAGGGCTTTGGTAGCAGCAACTCAGTGCTCAGGATGGGGTGTGGCAGTGTCTGAGACTGCACAAAACAGACGATAAACAGAGATGCCCGGCGAAACCCAGTCTCCCCTCACACCTCCCCCAGGCAGCTCTGCAGATCATCAGTCCTGTGCAGGCACCCAGTAGGCTGGTTCTGAGGGCCACAAAAAGGTGGGCTAAAGGCGCGCTGCTGTGGTAGCCCGTCATTGCCAGGAAGAGAGATACATGCCCTGTCACCTAACTGTCAGGGGCCCTAAATGAACTGCACAGCTGACATGAGGGAGAGTGGGCACCTGGACTGTCAAGGTGTGTCGAGCCTCTAGAAACCCTCTTATTCAGTGGGTTGTGTGCCACTTTGCCAGACTTGTGCAGAGCAGGTGTTGGACCGGTGGCCAGGTGAGGCATAACAGGAACCCCTGCATTTCAGGGCCTGGACCAAGGCCCAGGAAGGAGTGGCAGGACTGTTGCAAGGTAGCAGATTCCCATAGATAGATTGCCCTGAATCTCGGAGAGTCTGGAAATTCCAGCCTGGGGAGCGGGGAATGCTTCCCTCACCAGTCATTGCTTGTGGACTAGGGTCCTCCTCTATCACACCTGGTGAGTGTTGAGGCCTTTTTCCCTCTGGCCTCATGTGGCAACGTGGACAATATAAAGGCTTTGAGACCTGCTGATCGCCCTCAGATTGGCTGAATGAAAAAGACAGCATAGGCTGACCTGGATCCCAGTCACAAAACCGGTCTGGAGAGTTGGTCCCTTATTATAAGACTGTCCCCTTGGCTGCTCCCCCTTATACTCCAACTCCGCATGGATCCATGGTTGAAGTGAAGACTGATGACCGTAGGCTGGGTGTGATTGAAATGGGTGGGCCCTGGCTGCATCCCGTTGACAGCTGTACAGTGCCTGCCTGGGGCTCAGAGGGTTGGGCACCTCATCCACCCCCTACAAAGTGAGACGTGAATAGTGACAAATTTACTGGGGAGGCCTGACATCAGACTACTATGCTTGTTCTCGCTACTTGTAACCAGACAGTCCTGCGAGAACCAACCTGCTAGGCCTTACTTAACACAAGGCTGGAGACACCTTGCGGTAGTCTTTATGACCTAGTGATTGCTGACACCCTTGAACCAGTGCCCTCCTGCCTGGAGACACACCTGCAAGGCTAGGGAGGGGCACACACCGAATTTTCTCCCCTATGGTACTGTTCTTTCTCTTATGTGTACAAGAAGACTTTCTCTAGATGCAGATATCACCTCAATGGGAAAACCAAGGGCCAAGCCAGCGGGAACGCTGTCAGAAATGAGAGGACATTCCTGGCCCCGTTCATGAACTCTGGGGAGCCTGGACATACGCTAGACCCAATCCACTTCCACTTAGACAAAATATTTGCTGGCTCAACGCATACCAAGGCCACTTCTAACAAGACACTAATACAATATCAGTGGGTCTGGGTCTGCTAAAAGCTGAGCACCATAAGTTGGTCCACCAAGTTAAAGAGGTGGAGACCTCTATGGGGGAATTGAGACCCAAAAGCCTGACACTTACTCATCAAATGGCACAGCTGGCATAGTGCAGACCCTTGAACACCATGCAGAAGATGCAGAGAGGCATAAAAACATAATAATATCTGGATGGTTGGCCTCCTGGACAGTACAGAGAGCAGGGATATGGTGTCCTATCTTGAACAATGTCTGAAGACAGAGGTAGTTCCAAACCAAATGATCCCCTTCTTTGCACTGGAGTGGGCCCAAAGACTGCCACCCCCGCCCTGTAGTAGCCAGGCTGCTTCAATACAGGGACAGAGACATTACCCTACAGAAAGCATGCACCAGTGGCCCTTTCACAGTGGCTAATAGCAAAATATCAGTCGTCCCAGATTTTACCACTGCTGTACAGGCCATCTGGACCTCTTTCTTGAAGGTTAAGAAAGCCCTCTGAGACGCAGGGTTACAATACTCCCTGATGTTCCCTTCCAAACTCTGGATAATTCTGGATGGTGCCATGCACTTCTGTGATGACCCTGGACAACATGGGACTTGCTGGAGGCATATAGCATGGGTACAGTCCTCTTGATGGTCTGCCCCAGACCTGACAATCCCTTGACACAGACCAAAGAAAAGCTCCCACAAGGGCCCATGTGGCAGATCCCTGAAGAGGCCATCTGTGTCGCAGACCGAACAGGAGAGAGCAGCTGCCCTACTGGCAGTGGCGGAGTTCGTGATGACACAAAAATCAGACTCAGAAATTGACACCCATTCTGAACGCAACTCTGCATTCTCTGATTCAGAGTCTTCCCAGGTGGATGGTGCTGAACTACCGAGTGACTCTGACGGTGTATGCATGCCACATGTCTGAATGTCTGACCAACGTCAGGCACTGACCTTTCTGTCCTGTAACATCGAGAGATAGGGCTTGACCTCAAAATTACATAACATCCATAATACTTAAGGAGCTGGGGGTGCAGGTGGCCATGTTCCAGGAAACACATCTTACCAGGGTTATGGTGCAGATGGTAATGTCAATTATATGTAAGAAAATGGGAGCCATGTCTGGTCCCCAAACCAGGATCCACTGCCAATGTATAACCAGTGAATTGGATCAATATCTTAATCCAGTTTCTGCCTTTATTTAACTGCTCCATGTTTCAACACACTTCTTTTTCCAGTCCCTGGGGAGGAAAGCCTGGATTGGCACCTGTTGAACTTACAGTGGAAAAAGGAGTGTGTTGCCTTGTTTGAGGTCCTGTGGCCGATGGGATTGGGGGAGCACTGGTCAAATGGGTTATGCTACTTTACACTAATCTGACTGTTTGGGTCAAAACGGGCACCACCATCTCCCTACAATATAAGCTATCAGGAGGCACCAGGCAGGGGTGCACTTTATCACCCCTTTTTGTGGGCCTTGGCCATTGAACTGCTGGCAGAACTTTTCCAGCTGGAGAACTGGGAAATTGAGGGCTGTGCACATATTATTTCCCTTTGCCCTGACAACATTTTACTTTACATAAGGGATCGACCATGGGTACTGCAGCTGTGTTGGGCCAACTGGGAGAGTTTGAAAAGGTCTCAGACCTTCTGGTCAATAGAGTCAACACCCATGTGTTCCCTATGTCCCCAGATGCCCAGAGGCCATTAGATCTACCTCCAGACTTGGCATGGTCCCTTTCTCATTCTTATACCTGAGTATTCAGGTCTTTCATTCCTTAGGTGTCCTGCGATAGGGTAACTTGGGAAATTAACTCTGATCCCCTAGGTCCTGCGTCCCCTTTCGGTGCTCCTTTAAGTTGCAGATCATGGTCTAGATCTCTGTGTGAAAGATGGTCATGCTCCCAAGGCTGCTCTATTTCTTCATCAACCTCCCAGTCAGGGTACTGGCCTCTTGGTTCTGGCAGCTAGACACGTTGCTACTTGAATTGATATGGGATGGGAGCTGCCACAGGGTATCCCTGAAGGTTCTCCGACACCCCCCAGATGAAGGAGGCCTCTGTGCCCCTGATTTTGAAGTGTACTTTTTGGCCTCACAGCTGCAGTCGATTACACAGTGGCTTGATCAAGCCCACTAAGAAGAGTTAGGTTTGATGGGACAGTTCATACACCCAGGTGCTCTATTAACAAATCTGCCTTGCCCAGCAGTAGAGATCCTGTGCCCCGGATTCCTGTTGACAGTTGCCCTGAAATGCTGGAGACACTGTGATAAGACCCAGGGGACACCTATATATACTCCAGCACTGCTGCTGGTGTGTCTCCCACACTGCAACCCTCTCTCCATTTTTATGGCCGGGCAGTTATCAGCCAGGATGGATGCAGGACTGGTGATGATGGATGAATGTTATCAGCAGGGCACATTGCTCCCACTGGAAGACCGGATGGCCCAATATGACATTTCCCCAGGACAATTCCTTACCTACAAAGCAACTACTCAAACATTTAGGGGCAGATTTAAGAGTCCCTAGCCCCTCCTTGCACCACATTAGTGTCATTTTTGTTTACGCTAATGTGGCCCAACGAGGCCAAAATGAGTGTGCCAAATTTACAGTGATGCAATGCATGCATTGCACCACTTAGTAAGCCTTTGCGCTACATTTGCCTGTGCCAGGCATAATGTATGCAAAGAGGGCATTCCCCTAATAGGGGGACTGAAAAAATGGCTCAAAGAAATCTACAAGATTTCTTTGTGTCATTTCTTTTGGCACTTTTAACGCCTGCTTAGAGCAGGCATTAAAAGGAGGCACATAGTTGTTTAAAATGGGCCTCAATGGGCTTTTCAGGATTAGCGTCAGCATTGTTTACACTAATCCTGCAAAGCTCTAAATTGGCAAAAACAATTTAGATTCTAGTTCCCTAACCACCACCATGGTGCGCTGTATCTTAGATACAGTGCGCACATGGTGGTGTTAGGGGTGTGCTACGGGGCGCAAGGAAAGTGGTTCTGCACTGGCTGCAGTGCCACTTTCCTTAAATCAGGCCCCTAGAGACCTATAAGCCAGGGAACAAGATGAATCAACAACCCATGCAATACTACAATTATTGGTGCCCTTGGGATCCACTAGACATTTAGTGATGTGGTTTTACCTCTAGCTCTCTGAGATGGTATGGAAAACTCTGTTGATGTTGCAATGACAGTGGTGGTGGGGGGAATCATGTTGTGAGAACTTACAGCTTTGGAGTGGCGTAGGTTATTGATGTACCCTAAGAGGATCTCCCGTAACATGAGGTTGAAGTATACCCAATTTACTTACATCCACACAACACATATGACCCCACACAGAATCCAGGGTGTTTATGGTGGGAGCCATGTCCTTGCCCAAGGTATAGATTCCTGGATGCAGACTTCATCCACATGACCTGACATTGCCTCTGGCTACACCCATTCTGGGATATGGTGGTGGACACCCTGAACACCACGCTGGAATGCCCCCTTGATAGCTCACTAGAGGCCTGCATACTGGGGTATTCCTAATACCACACATACTAAAGGTGGGAACTAGATTTATAGACCTGACCTTAGTACTGGCCAAAAGACAAATAGTGATGGCTTGGAAATCTGCCATGGGAGCAGTCGTGGGAACCTGGATGAAAGATGTAACCCAGTGGGCGAGAGCTGAGGAGAGGGCCCTGCTCAGGGAAGATTCAAGGGGAGTACTGTGGTGCCCAATAGAGGTTTTAGAAGCCTGTGGGCATCCAGACCGAGGTTTAGAAGAGGAACCTGAGCGTCAAGAAGAGCTGACTGAGAGGAGTTGAGCTGGCTCCTGTAGGAAAGTACCATCTTGCCTGGCATGTTACCCCCATTTTTTACTTGTGTGTCAGTTTGTTTTTGCCTGTCTCACTGGGATCCTACTAGCCAGGACTCCAGTGCTCATAGTTGTGGCTTTAATGTGTTCCCTGTGTGGTGCCTAACTGTGTCACTGAGGCTCTTCTAATCAGAACCTCAGTGCTTATTCTCTCTCTGTCTTTAAAATTGTCACTGAAGGCTAGTGACCCTTTTTACCAATTCTGATTGGCACACTGGAACACCCTTATAATTTCCTAGTATATGGTACCTAGGTACCCAGGGTATTGGGGTTCCAGGAGATCCCTATGGGCTGCAGCATTTCTTTTGCCACCCATAGGGAGCTCAGACAATTTTTACACAGGACTGCCACTGCAGCCTGAGTGAAATAACGTCCACGTTATTTCACAGCCATTTTACACTGCACTTAAGTAACTTATAAGTCACCTATATTTCTAACCCTCACTTAGTGAAGGTTAGGTGCAAAGTTACTAAGTGTGAGGGCACCCTTGCACTAGCCAAGGTGCTCCCACATAGTTCAGGGTAATTTCCCCAGACTTTGTGAGTGCAGGGACACCATTACACGCGTGCACTACATATAGTTCAATACCTATATGTAGCTTCACAACGGTAACTCCGAATATGGCCATGTAACATGTCTAAGATCATGGAATTGTCCCCCTATGCCAAATCTGATATTGGGGTGCCAATCCCATGCATCCCCGGGCTCCAGCATGGACCCCGGGTACTGCCAAACTAGCTCTCCGGGGTTTTCACTGCAACTACCACTGCTGCCAACCCACAGACAGGCTTCTGCCCTCCTGGGGTCTGGGCAGCCCAGTCCCAGGAAGGCAGAACAAAGGATTTCCTCTGAGAGAGGGTGTTACACCCTCTCCCTTTGGAAATAGGTGTTAAGGGCCAGAGAGGAGTAGCCTCTCCTGGCCTCTGGAAATGCTTTGAAGAGCACAGATGGTGCCCTCCTTACATAAACCAGTCTACACCAGTTCAGGGATCCCCAGCCCCTGCTCTGGCGTGAAACTGGACAAAGGAAAAGGGAGTTACCACTTCCCTGTCCATCACCACCCCAGGGGTGGTGCCCAGAGCTCCTCCAATGTGTCCCAGACCTCTGCCATCTTGAATGCAGAGGTGTTAGGGCACAATGGAGGCCTCTGAGTGGCCAGTGCCAACAGGTGACATCAGAGACCCCTCCTGATAGGTGCTTACCCGACTAGGTGACCAATCCTCCTCTGAGGGCTATTTAGGGTCCCTCCTGTGGGCTTCTTGTCAGATAACAAATGCAAGGGATCACCAGAGTTCCTCTGCATCTCCCTCTTTGACTTCTGCCAAGGATCGACCGCTGACTGCTCCAGGACGCCTGCAAAACTGCAACAAAGTAGCAAGAAGACTACCAGCGACATTGTAGCGCCTAATCCTGCCGGCTTTCTCAACTGTTTCCTGGTGGTGCAAGCTCTGGGGACTGTCTGCCTTTACCCTGCACTGGAAGCCAAGAAGAAATCTCCTGTGGGTCGACTGAATCTTCCCCCTGCTAATGCAGGCATCAAACTTCTGCTTCACCTGTCCTCTGGGTCCCCTCTCATCTTGACGAGCGTGGTCCCTGGAACACAGGAGCTGGATCCAAGTGACCCCGACAGTCCAGTGGTCCATCTGTCCAAATTTGGTGGAGGTAAGTCCTTGCTTGCCACTTTAGGTGGCAAGAAAAATCCTGTTAGGAGTTTACAACGCTTATAGCTTTAACTCGAGCAAACACAAGACCCATTGAATTGCAACTGCTTGTTTTAATTGTGACTTATATTTACCAGATGCTACAGTTTTCCCTTTTCTTTTTTACTACATTATATCTCGTAGGGTTTGAGAGACCTGTCTGGATGACAAAAAATGTTGGGGATTTTCAGCAAATAGTGCTTGGAGCTTTGCATAACAATCCGTTGTCTAAAACTAATCATCCATTATGAATATGTTATGCCTTGCTTGTTTATACAATATTGTACACCTGTTTACACTCTCGGGTGTTTGTTATAAATGTAAATAAAGAGATGTTAAAAAAAACACAAGCAGAAAAGAGCCAATCTCTTCAAAAAAGTTTCAAATACAAGTGTACCAGACACTGTGCAATCCAAGGCTTGGTGCTGCACCTCCTCAAAATGTTGAGAGCTGCCAGTGCTCACCAACACAGTAGACCACTTCTCTGAATGAGGTCTGGAGTGAATGTCAAAAAGTCATGTTGGCGAATCAGCACCTGTTTACTACATGATACAATTTCCAGCATTTGGAAACCTATTTAGTACATTGCAACAATTTCCCAAATTAGATTCCTGGATTAATCAATTTTCTATGCGAGTTGAGGATTGCCTTTCATTGTGATATGCAGAACGATCGCCATTTAATCTTTCATGTTACTCGGCGAGAGCGAGAGGACGCTATTAATCAGTGCGAAATGCTGTAAATGAATCATGTGTACAGTGATGTGTACATTTTGCGCGCATGAATAATGCTGCCCTTGTTTACCAGCCGATAACAGATCAGAGTGTCCTTTATTTCAGGACAATTGAATTTGACAGTAAATCAGTTACCCTCGTGCAGTATTCATGAGCGTCCGAAATATTTGTGTCATGCTAAAATATACTGCGATAAACCGATCATTATAATTTTTTCCCCTCTGACAGTGTTTCGGTCTTCTTGGAATAAACGGAGCAGGCAAGACAACAACCTTCAAAATGCTGACCGGAGATATTTCCGTGTCTGGTGGGGAAGCGTTCGTCAATGGATACAGGTAAGAAGCCCCTCACGGGTTCACGAAGTTGAAGAGGGGCAACACACATTTATGGAAACATTCTGCTCATTTTTTGTCATTTGGTATTTAGTTCCAGAAGCCTTAAACATTATATCGCTGTATTCTGTTTAGCTTTTATGAGGAAACGCAATTATGCACCAGATAGGGTGACCGGATTAGGAAAACTAAAAACCGGGAGATGTCCCGTAGATAAAAGCAGAACTACAATTTTCATGAGGCTCAAATTACGTGTTTGACAGCAGTCGGGAGCATAGACAACGGATGACAAGGAGTGACTCAGATATCAAGTTTACCATTTTTGTGGTAATAGCCTGGTGGCAAATTAAACACAAATTTGTGTCAATTGAGTTCTTTCCTGAAAATTGCTGCTAACCTACCCTGTAATGTACATATGAAGATACAGTGGCGGCTTGTACCGTAAACATTTGGTGGAGAACCCAACCAAATATTTAGGGTACCAGCCGCGTGTGGAATTACGACTGATTGCTCTGGGGTTGAGGACGAGGGCGATCACGAAATAAAATTGGAAAATAAAAATGAAAACCAAAAATGCACTTACCTCCTCTGGCGTGCCTTCTCTGGTCCTCATGGGCCCCTTGGCGCTCTGCTGCAGCAATGAAATTCTCCACACCAATCCAGACACTGCTTTCTTGCTGCTGATAATGTTCAGCAGTATGAGAGCAGTGGCAGGGTTACCTGGAGCAGGCTGTCTTGATTCTCCTGGAGGCAATAGGGGTCTGTGCCTACTGTCCACCTAGCCGTCTTAGACAACTGGGTGGAGAGGTCTACACTGCTTCTTCGGCTGGTCATCGCAAAACTGGGAGCTGAAATGACATGCATAGTGTAAACTGGTGGAGTGAGCACCACTCCCCTGCTACCAGTCAGCAGCAGAGGCCCCTACACAAACATTGCTCAGCTGGGGAAAGGGAAAAATGAAATGCTAATAAATCCATTTTATTTTTCAACTTTGTGGCAACGCTGGCAGCATGGGGGGTGATACTACTCTGTCCTAATGGAGGGGCCCCCACTGTGAAGATGGCTCTCCTTCTTTGCTTAGTGAACAGTCTTTCAACATGGGACAGATTTTACAGACAATTGACAGGACGGATGTTGAAAAACCTGGACTAGTTCAACAAAGGAAGACATCTGGTTGTCCTGGCTTCATACCAAAAGGTATGGGGTGGTCACAGGACACTTACACATGGTACCAGTTAAACAATCCTTTCTTCAAAGGCGAATTAAACAGAGAAAGAAATTATAAAACATCGTTACTCTTCACATTTAACAAACAAACTTACTTGACTCTGCACCCACAACAGAATATTGTCCTGTGTTCTCATATTTTAAGCATTCTACTTTAACACACCACCATCTCTCTCTCTCTCGACATTTGCAAGGTGCCAGGCTGCAGAGGCACACACGAGCTGTCAGTTGTTAAAAACACACAATACAGAGTATTGCCTCATGTCCCACAGTAATAATCACCCAGAGCTGGGTACAAAAAGCTTTTAGTGATGGGCTCTTAATTCTTGTCTTAAGTATGAGCTAAACAGGAATATCCAAACCTGATTCACAAACCGTTTTCTGTGAGTAGTTTGCAGGGCTCCAACAGGCTTACTCAAAAATATAGAGAACAGTGCTATCTTCCTGCAGGAAATTCATGAGTAAGCCACACTTAAACCTGGATGGAGAAGATGCTTTTTAAATCGTCTGAACATTTATGTGGCGGCCACACTTAAAAGCAGGAGTTATACAAGATCCTGTCCTTCATTGCCACTGAAGTAGGTTGATGTAATAGTGCAATACAAGCCTTGCCATGAATACGTGATCTTGAATACAGCATTGGTGTTTTCCATGAGGTTGTATTTTTTTGTATTAAAGCACAAATGTATGCTTGATAGGGTGCTTCATTGGGTCTTTGGTGCCTGAGTGGTTCTTTGATTGTAAGATATTCTTCTGCTTGCATGTTTGTTACATTTTGGGAATCATTCATGGTTGGATCGTTATTCAGCACTGGTTCTCTGATTACATCTCTGTTCTTTCCTCATAGTGCTTTTTGAAGTGTTTTTACAATAGCGTCTAATTTTGCCCTTACACACTCACAAAGAGTTACTTCGATGGCCCATCATACAAGTAGGTGGAGAGGAATTACCTCCTGCAATTCCACTCTGCTGGTTTCAAGTAAGTCGGGTGTTCCACAACTAGGGCCTGATTCACAAAGGCAAATATACACTTTAGTGTAAGTTTATGATTGTTTGCTATTCACAAAAGTATTTTACGAGTAGGATCTTTATGACTGAGGAGTTTCTGCACCAAAAAAGATAGGACAGTCCTATCTTTTCACATGCAGAGACTGCATTCGTAAAATGACTACTTGTAAAATACCTTTGTGAATAGTCAACAATCATAAACTTACACAAAAGTTTAACTTTACCTTTGTGAATAAGGCCTCTAGTTTTTCTGGGTGTGGGAGAACCTGACTCGATTTTACTGTGCAGTAGGTCTCAACAGTAAAATCACATATGGATTTCTGTGCAGAATCAGCCAAGCCTCTCAGTTTTTTTTCTACTGGGAGAAATATTATACAATGCTACCCCCTACCAGAAAGCGGCTTCTTATTCCCACCCCAAATTTCCCTCACCCTTCATTCTCCCCCACCGAGATCCTTCGATAAATTTTCTACCTGCTCAAAGAAGGTTGTCAATATATGTGTTAATCCTCACTTAATTGTAAAATCCAAATGGTTTTATAATCAGGAAAATAGGTTAGGCACGATAGTCCATTTTCATGTGCTTTTACTTTGGAAGATTTACCACACAGTAAAACAAAACTTTATCTAATTTTATTGTGCACCTATTACCGTGCAACTCAGAATGAGGGGCTATAAGTATTGACTTTTGTCCACGTTTGATTTCTTTTTAGGGGTTCATAGTACTTTTTAGGTCACAGCCTACCAGATGGTGCAGCTGCCTGGTTTTCTAAAGACTTCTTAAGAACTTTCAAAAAGATGACCTAGAAAAGCATTCCACTTATTGATTAGCAATGGCTTTGTGGTTTGTAACTCACACTTTCTGGCTTTCTATTTACTAGCTTTATTTACTTTAGGCTTTCCAGGTTTAGTTCATCCCTACTGCTGCCTAACCCAGGTTTGCTATATTCTTCCACAAACTCGCTTTCTGTAAACAGCCCTTTAAATCTGGTTCTTATCTTATCACATTTGCTGTGCATTCAAAGATAGAGGTCAAATGTCAGGATCTCTCTTACAGGGAGCTTGGTGTTTAGTTTAATTTTCTGACTACAAATTGAGATAATTTATGTGACAATCCTGTTGATTGCCCATGTAAGACAAGAAGGGATGATGATTTTTTTCTAGCACACAACAAAAAAATGAACTGTGCTTAAGTCGCTGAATATATCAGAATTTGTACGAATAAAGCACATTTTCTTTGTAATGCTGAAGTGTGATGGAAACAAATATTTGAATATGGTCAAAACACATCAACACTCTAGCTGCTGACATTTGCACACATTACCGTTTATGTACAGTAAAACTGTATTTCTGTGCAAATGTAATAGTCATTTAAATTGAAATGTGTTTCTATAATGGCAGTGCCCTACCACACCATGTATACTCCAAACTTCACAACTCCACTTAATCTAACCCAATCAACCCCACACCACTCCAATCTCCCCACAGCACCCCAATCTACTGCCCTCCAATCAAATCTTCCTGACTCTGCTCCTATCTACTCATTCTACCCGACTCTGCTCCAATCCACTCCAATCCAACACATTCCAATGTACCCCAATCCACCCCACTCCAATGTACCTTCGTTCAACCCACTCCATTCAAATCTACCTGATTCCATTGCAATCTACTGCACTCCAATTTACTTCACTCCACTCTATTTTACCCAACTCTATACCAATTTACCCCACTCCACTCCAAAGTCCACTGAAATCTATTCAAATCCTTTCCACTCATTTCTACCCCACTCCACTTCAATCTACTCCAGCCCCACAAGTTACTCCACTCCAATCTGCCACAATCTACCTTTCTCCAATCTACCACTATTTACCCCAACCCAATTTGCTCCAATCTACCCCACTCCACTCCAGTCTAACCCCTCCACCCCAATCCACCCCACTCCAATCTACCCCACTCCACTCAACCCAATCTACCCTTCTCCAATCTACAGTTTTCCAATCTTCATCACACTATGTACTTCT
Organism: Pleurodeles waltl; assembly: GCF_031143425.1. Taxonomy (NCBI): domain Eukaryota; kingdom Metazoa; phylum Chordata; class Amphibia; order Caudata; family Salamandridae; genus Pleurodeles; species Pleurodeles waltl. The sequence continues at coordinate 213,509,261 of NC_090437.1, read as the reverse complement.
ATGTAGTCCACTCCAATCTATCCCACTACACACTAGCCCACTCCAATCATCCCTCTTTAATCTACCCCACTCCAATCTATCCCACTCTAATCTACACCACTCCATTACAATTTACCATAATCTAATCCATCCAGTGTTTCCCACTGTACCCCATCCTAATCTACCCCACTCCACTCCACTGCAGTTTACCCCACTACACTCTGCTACAATATATCCCTATCCACTCCACTCGAATATATCCAATCCCACTCTGTCCCAATCTGTCCCACCCCAATCTACCCACTCCAATCCATCCAATCTATCCCACTCCACTCTACCCCAGTCTACCACAACTCATTCCACTCTACACAATCTGCCCCACTCCAGTTCACTCTAATCTACTACATACACTGAAATCCACTCACACCAGTCCAATCTAACCCACTCCACCCCAGTCCACCCTACTTCAATCTACCCTGTCCCACTTCACCCCAAAAACTCAACTCCAATCTTCCCCATCCATTCCACCTCACTCCATTTTACCTGCTCCAGTCTTCTCCAGTCTTCTCTATCCCACTCCAATCTACCCAAATCTACCCCACTCCAAACTATCCCACTCCTCTATATCTCACTACAATCTACCCTACTTCATACCAGTCTTCCCAACTTCACTCCAATATACCCCACTTCATTCTACCCACCCATTATACTTCCAATCTATCCCACGCCCAACTACCCCACTCCACCCTATTCTAGCCCACTCAACTTCAATCTACTCTTCTCCACTCCAGTGTACCCCATTCCACTCTGATCTACCCCCACTCCACTTTAATCTAGCCCCTCATCCCCCACTCCAGTGTACCCCCTTTACTCCAATCTACCCCAGTCCACTGCACACCACTCTCCCACAACCTAAATGACTCTGCTCCAATGTACCCAAATATATCTCAGTCCACACTTCCCTGATCTTCCTCACTCTAGTCTACCCCACTCCAATCTACCAAACTCCACCAAAATCTACTCCACTCCAACCCCAATCTACTCCACCTCAATCTACCCCACTCCAATCTACCCCTGTCCTCTCCACTCTACCCCAATCTACACATTCTACTCCACTACACCACTCCAGTCTACCTCACACCACTCCAATCTATCCGACTCCCCTAGTCTATCTCACTCCTCTCTACCACACTCCACTCTATCCAAATCTAACTCACTCCACTTCGCTCCAATCAACCCCACTCCAATCTACCACACTGCATCCAGATCTACCCCACTTCATCCATTCTAACCCAGTCCAGTCCACTCCAGCGTCCCCTACTCCAATATACCCCACCCCAATCTACTCCACTCTAGTCCACTCCAATGTACTCCACTCTACTCTACCCCACTTCAGCACACTCCACCCTACTGCAATCTACCCCACCCGACTCTACCCCACCTCTCTACCTCACTCCAACTTACCCCACTCCATTCTACCATACTCTACCACTCTACCCAAATATACCCCACTCCAAATCACTCCAGTATACCCTAATCTAATCTACCCAAATCCACTCCAATCTACCTCACTCCAGTCTACCCCAATCTTCTCCACCCTACCACACTCTAACCCACTCTTCCCCAATATACCCAGTCACCTAGTCTATCACACTCCACTCTACCACACTCCACTCTACCCAAATTCAACCCATTCCACTTCATTCCAATCTACCCCACTCCAATCTACCACACTCCACTCAAATCTACACCACTTCATTACAATCTAACCAAGTCCACCTCATTCTACACTCCCCCACTCCCCCAATCAACCCTACTCCAATTGGCCCTACTTGAATCTCTCCAACCCAATCTACACCACATAGTCAGCCCGCTCCAATCTGCTCAACTCCAATCTATGCTACCCCATTCTACCCCACTTCAGCCCACTCTACTCCACCTCACTGCATTCTGCCCAACACCACTCTGCTCCACCCCCTCTACCTCACACCAATCTACACCAGTGCAATCTACCCCACTCCACTCCAACCTAAGTCACACCAATCTACTCCATTCCATACTCCCAACTCCAATCATCCCTCTTCAATCTACCCCACTCCAATCTACCCTACACCATTCCAGTCTATCCCACTCCACTTTAATCTTCCCCACTACACTACACTCTTCCCAAATCTATCTCAGTCAACTCCAAGCTCGACGCCACCCCAATCCATCAAACTCCACTCCACACCACTCCACTCCAATCTACCCCACTCCACTCTACCCCAACCTATCCACTACAATCCACCCCACTGAACTGTACCACAATCTACTACACTCCATTCTACTCTACCCAATCTACTCCACTCTACTTCACTCCATACAACCACATACCACTCAAATGTACCCCACTCCCGTCCAGTCTAACCCACTTCACCCAAATCCTCCCATTCCACCATACACCAGTCTACCTTACCCCTTTTCACCCCAAACTGCCCTTCTAAAATCTACCCCATCCAATCCACCCCACTCCACTCTTCCTCAATCTACTCCACTTCAGTGTCAGTCTACTTCACTCCACTCCAGTCTACCCAACCCAATCACAATCTACCTCACAGCACTCTATTCAAATCCAACCTACTCCAATGAGTCCATCTTACTCCACTCCAGTGTACCCCACTCTAATCAACCCAAATTAATTCTACCCCACTCCACTCTAATCTACCCCACTCCACTCTAATCTACCCCCACTCTAACCTTCCCCATTCCAATCTAACCCACTTGAATCTACCCCAATCCACTCTTCCCCAATATACTCCACTCCATTTCAATCTACCCCAATATATCCCCATCCAACCACTCCCATTCCACTCCAGTCTACTTCAATCCACCCCAGTCTACCTGATTTCAATCTACCCCATTCCAATCTACTGTGCTAAACTACCCAACTCCCACACTTCAATCTACCCCAATCCATCCCACTCCATTCTACGCCACTCCTCTCTACACCAATCTACAACACTCGACTCTACCCCCAATCTACTCAATTCCACTCTACCCCACTAACTTTTAGCCATGCTGAGCAGCAGCCACACTGGTGTACAACATGGCTGAAACACAATCGCATGGACGAGACCTATTGGCTTTGCCAATGCATGTTTCTAACTGTAAAACTAACACTCTAAAAATTACATGTCTTCACTCATCCACAAGCCGTTCTTGTAAATTCAAACTATTTGTTGATGCGCTTTATTACAAGTGTTGTGGCTGTGTTGCAACACAGAATTGCTTCTTTGTGAAACCAGAGTGACAAGTTCCAGAAATACTATGGGGGCATGTTTATAAGAAACTGATGCATCAGTGCTGATGTGCCAACTTTCTTGCATTGTCCCTGCCCCACCTAACAACAATGGGCCAATAGTGTCAACATTTTTTACGCTATTGTGGCACTCTGCTGCACTAGCATCAACAATTTTGACGGGAGTGCAGCAAAGTGTAAGGATGCCCATAGATTTCTATTTCAGCTTTGAGCAGGCGTTAAAAATGACCCTAAAAATGGTGCAGTGAAATCTCTTAGATTTCACCTCGCCATTTGTGCGGGCCTCCTAATGCCAGAACGCCCCCTGCAAGGGGGTGCAAAGTGCCACAATGCAAGCATTGCGTCACTTTGTAGATACGGGCCAGCAAAAAAGCCTTTCTAACCTTAGTGTAAAAAAAATGGCACTAATGTGTTGCAGGAAGGCACTAGGGGCTTGTAAATATGCTACCAATAGACATACATATGATGACTTCGCCAATATAGTAAATCAGTTATAAATTGTTGGAAACGTGTGATTAAAGCAGGAAAATGCCTATACATGCACATTTAACTGTCATTCGAAATCATGTGCTTGCAATTACAGGTACAGAAAGTTTAGAAAGAATTTGTGACACAGTTACATAGCAGAGCAGGCACTTATCTATTTAGAGTGTAGTAGTTTTGAAATAGCACATAGGTCAAAGCTCTAAGGAACCCCCTGTATAATAGTTATAGCTATTGTGTTTCCATGCAAATCAGAAATGAGGGGCTTTTTTACTTGCTTGAATTAGGTATCATAGCAACCTTGCACTGCAAATGAACACCCTGAAACAGGTGAGGGGAACTGTAAGGTAAGAGTGATTTAGGCATTCTTTGATATACCATTTTTGGTCTGTTGAGCACAGAGGTGATCAAACTGTTAACAATACATGATGGAAGCTCAGACGTTAGTCATAAATTGCTAAACATAAAATGGTGGGGTAGTGTGGAAGATCAGCATGGCCATGCAAGTCCTGGCATGCTCATGTCAACCTTGTGCCATGCCACCTTGTTAGGTCCGGCTTTGTGATTCTGGATCTGGCAGACACTAAAAGGACCTGAGAAATCCATGGCATTTCAAGGGGATGAAGAATGCGGGTCTAGTATTTTAGTACTTAGTACTATCTTTCCTTGGGTGTTCAAGCAGCCCCAAGAAAAGGGAAATACTGCATAATCATTTGCTAGTACAGTGTGCCTATATCACATTAGTAATTAAATGATTAGGTTGTAGATTTAACAACTTTTGTCAATTTTAGTTAACTAGAGCAGGAATCAGTTGCTTTAGTCCCCATGGACAGGGTAACATTACAAAGAAGAGAACGCAGCCCATCTAAGTAAACTATAAAATACCAGACATTTTTAACATTAAACATGTCTTGTTTTAAGTGGTTTCAAGATGTCATTTAAATTTAGATTTGTTAGAAATGGGGTCTCCAGTTGGCAGTCAGTTTACACCCTGTCCAAGTAGGGATCATCACTCTAATCAGGGTAAGGGGAATACCCAGCTCAGATAACCCGTGCTCAACCCCTTGTTAGCCTGGCACGAGCTATTGGGCTTATATCAGAAGCACTATGTAAAGCACTTGCACATAACACACAGTCAAACAGTTAAAACACTACCAAAGGACACCTCACCATGTTTAGACAAATAGCCAATGTTATTATGGGTAAAACAAGACCAAGATGAGAAAAATCCCACATACTGTAATATAGATATGAATTTTACAAGAATTAACTTAAAAATACAGTTCCTTGAGGTTGATAGCTTCGTCTCGGGCTATAACAGCATCGTGAAAAACAAATCCAACAGTTCAGGCTGACCACAGGGTCACGGGCCAGCTACAGTGTTGTGGAGTAGTTGGAAGTGTAATGCATTGTGGTCCTCGTGATGAGATCTGAAGTGCCACGTCGCTGGCATTGGCAGGCGCCAGTGGTCGTCGGTTCTGGAGGTCGGTGCAGGGGTCGTCGGACCCTTGAAGTCACATGCATTGCCAATTGAACTCCACGCTGACAATGAAGTCAGGAGTGCTGGCGTTGATGACGTTGGGGCTGCAGTGCGAAGTGGAACGATGTGATGTACAGTGCCCGAAGGTCAGGGTGCAGGCAGCAGCTTGGTTACAGCACTCTGGTGTGTCGGTGATATCAAGGCTGCGGTGTGAAGCAGGGCAGTGCGACGTGCGGGTCTCCAGGTTGCAGTGCAGGCAGCCTCGTTGTCATTGCTCGAGTCAATGGTGCTGATATCAGTGGATCAGGACTGCGGTGCGGTATGGTGCTTCATGCACCTCCTGAGCGGTCTTCTCAGGCCACCATGCAGGCAAAGACACTGGTGTCAGCATAGAGGTTCGTCATTAGGGATACCAAGGTTGCGGTGTGAGCAAGGTGATGTGGAGTGCGTGCGGAGCCCACAGGTCACGATATAAGCAGTTGCTCGGTGCCAGAGTCAGGTGGAGGCGTCAGTAAGACCAAGGTTGCGGTGCGAAGCCGGGCACGGCTCCATGCAGCGGCATCAGGTCACAGTGCAGGCAGAGATGTGGTTGAAGGCGTGGTGGTGTTTTTTCTTCTGTTGCAGAACAAAACATACAGTTCCCAGTGCTGTAGGCAGATGAATCGGAAGTCTTTGATGTCCCTGAGACTTCTAACAGGAGGCAAGCTCTATTTCAAGCCCTTAGAGAAACTTCACAAACAGGGTATACAGCAATGTCCAGTCTTTGCCCTCTTTAAGGCAGAAGCAGCAACTGTAGGCCAACCCAGCAAAGCACACAGAGCAAAGGGGCAGTAGTCCTCCTCCTCCAGCTCTTCCACTCTTCTCCTTGGCAGAGGTTCGTCTTGATCCAGAAGTGTTCTAAAAGTCTGGGGTTTTGGGTTCTCTACTAATACTATTTTTTTCCTTTAAAGTAGGCTAACTTCAAAGGAAAGTCTCTGTTGTTCACAATATCCTGCCTTGCCCAGGCCTGGCCCCAGACACACTCCAGGGGTTGGAGACATCATTGTGTGAGGACAGGAATAGCTCTTTTAGGTGCAGGTGTCAGTTCCTCCCTCCCCAATCTAGCCCAGGAAGACTTATCAGGATATCAGGATATACAGGACACACCTCAGCTCCCTTTGTGTCACTGTCTAGAGGGAATTCACAAACAGCCCAACAGTCACTGACCCAGACATGGATTTAACAGGCAGGCAGAGGCACAGAATGGTTAAGCAAGAAAATGCCCACTTTTTAAAAGTGACATTTTCAAACAGACACTCTAAAAAACATCTCTACAAAAAGATATATTTTTAGATTATGAGTTTAGTGATCCCAAACTCCACATATCTATCTGCGCCCAATGGGAAACTGCACTTAAAAGATATTTAAATCTACAGGAGAGATAGGCCTTGCAATAGTGAAAAACGAATTTGACAGTATTTCACTATCAGGACATGTAAAACACACCAGTACATGTCCTACCTCTTGAGCACACTGCACTCTGCCCATGGGGCTACCTAGGGGCTACCTTAAGGGTGACCTACATGTAGTAAAAGGGAAGGTTTGGGCCTGGAAAGTGGGTGTACTTGCCAGGTTGAATTGACAGTTTAAAACTATTCACACAGACACTGCAGTGGCAGGTCTGAGACATGTTTGCAGGGCTACTCATGTGGGTGGCACAATCAATGCTGCAGGCCTATTAGTAGCATTTGATTTACTGGCCCTGGGCACCTATAGTGCACATTAGTGGGTACTTAATAGGGAATCAAATATGCACATCATGGATAAACCAGACACCAATCCGTTTACACAGGGAGCACTTGCACTACTTTAGCCCTGGTTAGCAATTGTAAACTGTGCATAACCAATAAACCAGCAAAATCATCTAAAACAAATAGGAGGAAGAAGGCAAAAAGTTTGGGATAACTCCGAAAAAAGGGCCATTTCTTACACAATTCACCACAAATTGAAGAATAATGAGGTAGCCTGTCCAGTTAGAAAAGTCAGGATTTTGGCATGACACAATATCCAGAACAGCTATTGAGTAAAATCTATTGCAGTTAGAAAATCATAACATTTTTCAAACAATAGACAATACCTATAAAACAGTAAGTTGAACTGGTTTGATACAGAAGCAAGTATGTCCTCAAACTGTAACAGGAAAAAGGAGCAATACCTGGTTAAGTGATTAATTGAATACACTGCACAGCTACCAGCATCAGAGAGTGGCGACAAAACTGACATACGTCCAAATGAGTATAGTAGAGGAGTATGAAAGATTGAATAATTGGGAAAGTATCACTAAATTAGGGCATCTTTACATTAACTCGCACATTTCAATGTATTTTGATCCACATGACGTGACAAGTAATCTCCTATAATAATTCAACAAAATGGGTCAAAGAGTTCATGCAAACCGGGTTTGAAAACATAGTGAGACACCATAATGTACAACGATCACAGGATCAGCTGGATCTATGAAAGGAACAAAAACACCATGTCTGAGCTCCTTAACCCCTCCCGGACATACAGCATAGCAAAGCGCATGAAGTTTATGCATATTTAACAAATTACACAAGAATTGCAAGGTAGATTATTTCCAAAGCGATTGAGAACTTTGTGGTAATCAGTATGGCAAACTGTAACTCCTTATGTAGTGTAAAGTCTCTCATTTTGTAAGCATCTCACTTAGTAGCGTGCCACCTATCCACAAAAAACTTCAGCACCTCATCAGAATAGTGGGTGATGTATAAATTATAGTAACACAAATGCAACGTTACTTAGGTTTTAAAACATACTGCACAAGAGAAATATAAGTAGCATTAATCCCTTCGCTGCCAGGCCTTTTCCCCCTCCTGTGCCAAGCCTTTTTTTGGCTATTTGGGGCAGTTCGCGCTTAGGCCCTCATAACTTTTTGTTCACATAAGCTACCCACGCCAAATTTGCGTCCTTTTTCTCCAACATCCTAGGGATTCTAGAGGTACCCAGACTTTGTGGGTTCCCCTAAAGGAGACCACAAAATTAGCCAAAATACAGTGAAAATGTAGTTTTTTTTAAAAAAATGGGAAAAAAGGGCTGCAGAAGGCAGCTTGTGGTTTTTTCCCTGAAAATGGCATCAACAAAGAGTTTATGGTGGAGAGATCACCACCTTCCCAGCTTTCAGGAACAGGCAGACTTGAATTGGAAAACCCAATTTTTCAAAACAATTGTGACATTTTACTGGGACATACCCCATTTTTACTATTTTGTATGCTTTCAGCCTCCTTCCAGTTAATGACCAAAATGGGTAAGAAACCAATGCTGGATCCCAGAAAGCTAAACATTTCTGAAAAGTGGTCAAAATTCTGAATTCAGCAAGGGGTCATTTGTGTAGATCCTACAAGGGATTCCTCCAGAAAATAACAGCTGAAATAAAAAAATATTGAAATTGAGGTAAAAAAACAGCCATTTTTCTCCACATTTTACTCTGTAACTTTTTCCTGCGATGTCAGATTTTTGAAAGCAATATACTGTTACGTCAGCTGGTCTCTTCTGGTTGCGGGAATATATAGGGCTTGTAGGTTCATCAAGAACTCTAGGTACCCAGAGCCAATAAATGAGCTGCACCTTGCAATGGGTTTTTATTCTATTCCGGGTATACAGTAATTCATTTGCTGAAATAGAAAAAGTGAAAAATAGGTATCAAGAAAACCTTTGTATTTCCAAACTGGCCACAAGATAAGGTGTTTAGGAGCAGTGGTTATTTGCACATCTCTGAATTCCGTGGTGCCAATACTAGCATGAGAATTACAGGGCATTTCTCAAATAGACGTCTTTTTTACACACTGCCTTACATTTGGAAGGAAAAAATGTTGAGAAAGACAAGGGGCAATAACACTTGTTTTGCTATTCTGTGTTTCCCCAAGTCTCCCGATAAAAATGGTACCTCACTTGTGTGGGTAGGTCTAGCACCCACAAAAGGAAATGGCTCAAAACACAGCGTGAACACATCACATTTTTTCACAGAAAACAGAGGTGTTTTTTATAAAGTGCCTACCTGTGGATTTTGGCCTCTAGCTCAGCAGGCACCTGGGGAAACCTAGCAAACCAGCACATTTTTGAAAACCAGACACCTAGGGGAATCCATGATGGGGTGACTTGTGGGGCTCTGACCAGGTTCTGTTACCCAGAATCCTTTGCAAACCTCAAACTTTGGCCAAAAAAACACTTTTTCCTCTCATTTCGGTGACAGAAAGTTCTGGAATCAGAGAGGAGCCACAAATTTCCTTCCATCCAGCGTTCCCCCAAGTCTCCCGATAAAAGTGGTACCTCACTTGTGTGTGTAGGCCTAGCGCCCACAAAAGGAAATGGCTCAAAACACAACGTGGACACATCAAAATGATCAAATATAAAACTACCTTTTTTTGCAGGGGGGCGCCTGAGTTTTTGGTCCTGGGCTCAGCAGCCTTCTAGGGCAACCTACCAAACCCAGACATTTCTGAAAACTAGACACCCGAGGGAGTCCAGTGAGGTGTGACTTGCGTGGATCCCCCAATGTTTTCTTACCCAGAATCCTCAGCAAACCTCAAATTTAGCTAAACAAATCACATTTTTTCCCACATTTCTGTGTGGGATCACTGCACTGGGACACATTTCATACCACCCAATGTTCCCCTCAGTCTCCCGGTAAAAATGATACCTCATTTGTGTAGGTGGGCCAAGTGTTTGTGAAAGGGAAGAGCCAAAAACATGTCGATATTAAGGGGGAACAAAGGAGGTCCAAAAGGCAGTTTGCAAAAAAACATTTTTAAGCTGACAAGTGCAGCAGAATTTTTATCGGTATAGATGAGACAATGCTGGGTAGTAGGAATTTTGTGGATTTCTGCAGATTCCGGAACGTTCCATCACAAAAATGTGGGAAAATGTGTGATTTCCAGCAAAGTTGGAGGTTTGCAGGGGATTGTGGGTACAAAAATGGTGCAGGGTGCATTTGAAACACACCAGTCTGGAATCACCCAGATGTTTAGATTTGAGATGTGTCTAGGTCTTGTGGATGTTTCTACATGGCAGCGTCCCAAATTCCATAAAGTGCAGCCCTCACCATTCCAAGTGGGACGATTTTGAGAGTAAGCCAAGTTCTTATGGCCCAAATGTAAAACTAAAACCCCAAATAATCAAATGCCTTCTTGCTTGCTGTGGGATAAGATGTTTTAGAGTGCGGGGGAGAGCTGAAAGACTGTTACACCCTTGAGTTGAGGTGGGGGCGTAACCAGGCCCATACTGGGTGGTAGCCACCACCCCAATATTTTTTTTTTTTTTTTAATTCCCTGGCATCTAGTAGACTTTCGGGACCCCCAGGGTGTGGATCAGGGTTAATTGCCCCATCTGCCCACTAGTGGGCAGAACAACTTTGGAAAAAAAACGTCCCTGGCCTCTGGTGGGCTTTCTGCCCCCCCCTTGGGGCAGATGGGCATTCCAAAAATAGGCCCATCTGCCCCCAATGGGGGGCAGATATGGCCAAAAGTAATGTGCTCCCATGGGGAGCGACCCTTACCCAAGAGGCTGCCTCCCTAAAGAAAACACATGCATACACACACACCAATCCCTGGTGCCTAATGGTCTAAATACAATTTGCCCCCCAGGGGAGCGACCATTGCCCAATGGGTCGCTCCCCACCTCTAAAAAAACAAAGAAAAAAAAATTGCCCTGGCGCCTAGAGGTTTCTGCCCCCTCTGGGGGCAGATTGGCCTAATAACAATAGGCCGATCTGCCCCCGGGGGGGCTGAAATGTCCTAGTATAAATTTGCCCCCCCCAAACCCCCCCGGGAGCGACCCTTGCCTATGGGGTCGCTCCCCTTGCGTGACATTGGCGCAAAAAGAAATCCCCGTGCCTAGTTGTTTCTGCCCCCCTAAAATCAGCCGATCTAATGGTCTAAATACAATTTGCCCCCGAAGGGGAGTGGCCCTTGACTAATGGGTCGCGCCCCATCTAAAAAAAAATAATAATAATAAAAAAAAAAATTGCCCTAGCGTCTAAAGGTTTCTGCCCCCCCTGGGGGGCTCATCGGCCTAATAACAGTAGAATGGCCTAAAATAAATTTGCCCCCCCAAATCCCCAACCCTCCCTGGAGCGACCCTTGCCCACGGGGTCGCTCCCCTTACGAGGGATTGGCGCAAAAAAAATAAATCCCCAGTGCCTAGTTGTTTCTGCCACCCTTGGGGGCAGACTGACCTAAAATCGGCCAGTCTAAATACAATTTGCCCACCAGGGGAGCGACCCTTGCCTAATGGGTCGCTCCCCATCTCTAAAAAAACAAAAAAAAATGAGTCCTGGCGCCTAGAGGTTTCTGCCCCCCTTTTGGGCAGATTGGCCTAATAACAATAGGCCGATCTGCCCCTGGGGGGCAGAAATGGCCTAAAATAAATTTGCGCCACCACACCCCACGCCGCCGGGGAGCGACTCTTGCCTATGGGGTCGCTCCCCTTGCGTGACATTGGCGCAAAAAAAAGAGATCCCCGGTGACTAATGGTTTCTGCCCCCTTTGGGGGCAGATTGACCTAAAACCGGCCGATCTGCCCCCAAAGGCAGCAGAATTGGCCTAAATAAAATTTTCCCCTCCAGGGGAGCGACCCTTGCCTAAGGGGTCGCTCACCATCTGTAAAATAACAACAAAACAAAAAAATCCCCGGTGCCTAGTGGTTTCTGCCCCCTTGGGGGCAGATCGGCCTAATTAAAATAGGTTGATCTGCCCCCCCAGGGGGGCAGAAATTGCCTAAAATAAATGTGCCCCCCAGGGGAACGACCCTTGCCTAAGGGGTCGCTCCCCTTGCGTGAAATTCACGAAGAAAAAAAAAACTCCCTGGTGTCTAGTGGTTTCTGTCCCCCTTGGAGGCAGATTGGTCTCATAAAAATAGGCCGATCTGCCCCCAGGTGGCGCAGAAAAGGCCTAAAAAAAATGCCCCCCCTGGGAGCGACCTTTGCCCAAGGGGTCGCTCCCTTATGCCAATTTCCACATAGAAAATAAATCCCTGGTGTCTAGTGGGCGTTTCAAAAGCCAGATTGCTTTACAATCCGGCTTTTGAAACGCTCAGAGAGACTTCAAAGGGAAGGAAATTAATTTCCTTCCCTTTGAAGCCTCTCCGGCCTCCTCCACGTGATCTTCTGAGAGCTTCCAGCGCGATGGAGGAGGCCTCTGTGATTGTCAGCGCGCGATGCGCGCCGACGTCACAGGGGGGGTGAGGGGTGGAATGGGAAGGTATTCCCCTTCCATCCATGACCGGGGTGTGTGGGTGGGGGCCCCATGGGGGGAGCGGTAGCGCTCCCCCCGGTTCCCGGGTGCAGGACAATGGTTATCTCGTCGAAGGCCCCCGGGAACCGGTGCCTTGGACGAGATCACCTCGTCCAAGGCACCGTACCGGTTAATATAAATTCCAAACTCCCTTAAATACTGGATATTACATCCTTGATTCTGAAAAATGGGGTCAAATGAGGAACAGCCCATTTCACCCCATAACAATAGTTATAGGTTCAGAATGTGCTGTTTTGGTCCTTAATCCTTCTAAATCCTAAAAGCACCAAACAAGAGTTCTACCCTCAAATCTTGCCCTTTGAGATATGATCGAGTTAGGATTTTTTCTTAGGAGTCTTTGCCTACTCACCTGACATGAGCATTAAATTATTCCAACCAAAATAGCGATGGTTCCCAGAGGTGTAAGGCAAAAGGATGGGTCCTCCCTACACAATTTGATAAGGGGGAAGATTCTCAAATCACATACAAAAATGTGAAGGCTTTTGGCTGGATTGTGCCCACTAAATTGTTGGGGGCTCCCACAAGGACTATGGGTCGCTGTTCAACGCAGGGGCTGCGGGGCTGCATAGGCCAGTGTTACACCCCTGACGGGACAAGACATATTGGAAAGATCAGCAATGAAAATGAGGAAGACTGTGATACTTAGCGGCACATTGCAGCACCACTTTCCTTGTGCCCCCTTAATGCCCCGTAATGCCACCATGTGTGCGCCGTATTTAAAATATGGTGCACCATGGCAGTAGTTAGGGGACCAGCGTCAACATTTTTTATGCTAGCCCGGCTCTTTGCAAGATTAGTCATATAAAAAGGAGAAATAATGTTCCGTTACTGCTATCCCTGAACATATCCTCAGTCTAGAACTTGGTCTGATTGAGTGTTGCATTTATGACACCACTAGGAAATGCACTGCATTTGCATAAGTGCAGCTTGAGTTGCAGGTGCTGCCCCTCGAGGGCCGCCAGTGTTAGATAGATTTGTTAGGCTCATTACAATGATTAGACATTTATCTGACAAACAGAATATGTGAAATTTTCCATCAAATTAATAGAATTTTAGAAGACAACTAATTTGTACTATTTAGGGATCAAAAGAGACATGGGGTCATATTTAAGAAAAGTGGCGCAACAAATGGTGCAAAGAAATCTCCTAAATTTCGTTGCACCATCTTTTCGGCCCCCCTAATGGGGGAATGCCCCTTTGCAGACATTGGTGGTCATTCTGACCCTGGCGGTCTTTGACCGCCAGGGCGGAGGACCGCGGGAGCACCGCCGACAGGCCGGCGGTGCTCCAATGGGGATTCCGACCGCGGCGGTAAAGCCGCGGTCGGACCGGCACCACTGGCGGGGTCCCGCCAGTGTACCGCCGCCCCATTGAATCCTCCGCGGCGGCGCAGCTTGCTGCACCGCCGCGGGGATTCCGACCCCCCCTACCGCCATCCAGATCCCGGCGGTCGGACCGCCGAGATCCGGATGGCGGTAGGGGGGGTCGCGGGGCCCCTGGGGGCCCCTGCAGTGCCCATGCCACTGGCATGGGCATTGCAGGGGCCCCCGTAAGAGGGCCCCTACATGTATTTCACTGTCTGCTGCGCAGACAGTGAAATACGCGACGGGTGCAACTGCACCCGTCGCACAGCTCCCACTCCGCCGGCTCGATTCCGAGCCGGCTTCATCGTGGAAGCCTCTTTCCCGCTGGGCTGGCTGGCGGTCTGAAGGCGACCGCCCGCCAGCCCAGCGGGAAAGTCAGAATTACCGCCGCGGTCTTTCGACCGCGGAACGGTAACCTGACGGCGGGACTTTGGCGGGCGGCCTCCGCCGCCCGCCAAGGTCAGAATGAGGGCCATTATGCCTGGTGAAAGCATAATGCAGCGCAAAGGGTTGCAAAGTGGCGCAATGCATGCATTGCGCCTCTTTGTAAATTTGGTGCAGCTTTTTTGGCCTTCTAATGCCACATTAATGTAAACAAATGACACTAATGTGGCGTTGGAATGGCACTAGGGGCTCTTAAATATGCCCCTTAGTATCTTCGCCCAGCACGTCAGTCACACCCAAGCAATGTTTACTTGCACCTATGGTGAACAGGCTGAAGTAGAACTTTACATGTTCAGTCAAATTAATTCATACCTGCCTCCTGGTGACCTACCATTTAACTCAGGATGATGACAGGAGGTGGTGACAAGCAGGAATAGCCAGCAGAAGAAGGGAAATGAAAACAAGCAGTTTTTGGAGTATTTAGACAAACTTTGGGCCTACCGGATTCCAGAAATCTTTAAAGAAATGTGTAACTTTTCATTTGCATGTTTCCCCTAACCATGTTAGGGCAGATATCAAGTTACTAGAAAGATTTTTGAGAGTACTCTTGGAAATCAGCAACAGTGACAGTTTACAGGAGTGTGCATCGATAATATTTGTGCATTCTCAATTATGCCCATTTTAAAGACAGTTCAGCAAGCACAACCCTGAAAAGTATACAACTGCGCCTGCCAAAATTGCTTCTGATTAGCTTCTGATTAGTGCAATTTCACTTTTTAAAAATGTATTTCCCCCACGGGGAAAGTATTTGTTTTGATTATTTTCCTAACCCCTCAAATATTTTGGTGGCTATCCATTCCCACTATGGAAAGGGATTTTCTCCTGCATCTGGCAGGAGCAGTTATTTAACTGTTTTGATGGTGTAAAATTGCTGAGAAAAGTTTCCAGATACTCAAAAACTCTTTATTTTGTGGCTTTTTAAAACAATTCCCATATCATCACTGTAGTGGAAAGCCAACTACCTCTCATAGGAAATGGGTAGTATGAATTGTTAATACAAAAGCAGCACTATCTAAGGTGGAGGGCACAACCGGGTACTTATTGACTAAGGTGGATTCAGACAGCCCATTTTAAAGCCGACGGATCTATTCCAGCTTAGTCAGTAATTACATGGATACCTTTAAAAATTGGTGTGAAATTTACAAACTTGTTTGTAAAGTACTGCCTGTTCAGATGGAATCTTTCAAGAAGCATATCTGCTTTTTTATGCTTGGGCAGAGGTAAATGGCCTAGATCCAGGGTTCACATCAGAAGTATGTTCAACTGGATTTTTCAGATCATAATCATTTTGTTTTTTAATTACCTCTCTCTCAGTAATAAAGAGGCCCCAACATGAATGAAATTGTCATTGGGTACTACTTCTGGACTCTGTTTATCTTGATCATATGAAGGAATGGTTGACAGATATTTTAAACATAAATTTAGAAAGTGCTCCAGTGGGAGTGATATGGGACGAAATGAAAGCAGGTATCTGGGGCAAAACAGTTAGCTTCAGCATACATTGTCAGAGAGCCAAAACCAATAAAATTAAGGAACAGTATGAGGAATTCACTAGGCTGGAATCACTTCATGTGAGACAATATTTAATGGGCCAAATGGATGATATGAGTCTTGTGAATATAGCCACTGTTAAGCAGATATTAATAACACATATACCAGAAAAGCTGCTGAAAAATATCAGCTTATACTGTAGGATGCTATGAGTACAATAACACTGTAGAGAAGCATCTGGCTCAGAGAACTAGGCACAAGGAGTCTGTGAATGATATCAAGGCAATTCAAGATAGCTCTGATCAGGCGGTGACAAGACCATGCAATATTATTAGAGAATCTGCAAATGAATACATTATCTTACCCCAGGAAGATCAGTTCTCTACATAGGATCTTATTAAACAATATCTGGAGCCAGTTGATGGGGTTACTTTAGTTGAGACAGACAGGTTAGCATTGACTCCCCATTAACTTTAGAGGAAGAAGAAGAGACATTGGATTCTTTGGCTTTCGGGAAAGCTGCAGGACCAGATATGATCCCTCTAGAATTTCATCATGCTTTCTTCTCAGTGTCCTCAGCTGACATAGTTGCCACTTTTTTGGAGGCACAACAGGGTTGTGCTACTCCAGAGTCTTGGGCAACTACTAATATTAAAACCCAGCTGAATCCAGGGTCTTATAGACCAATCACACTTATGAACATTGATGGCAAGAGCTATTCTAAAGTACTGGCATCTCTTTTAGACAGGATCATTGCTGCAATGACTTCTCCATTGCAACATGAGTTTGTTCCAGGTTCTGGCACGATAGACCATATAAGATAGGCTATAACACTATTTGATGTAGTGGAGATCAGGAAGAGTCCTTTGGTAATAATCTTGTTTAACACCGAGAAGGCTTGTAAATGCATTACCGGACAGTATCTTTGGGAAATACTTGAGTAATCAGGGGCAAGCCTGATTTCAGGCAGCCATATGCATAGTGCACCATTACCTGTTGGCAAAATGACAGCTAATATCATTGAGTCCGATACCGTTAAAATCACTAGGGGCACTAGGCAGGGGTGCCCTTCCTCCCCTTCACTATTTGTGCTTTACATTGACCCCCTGTTGTCCCAACATTACTGGCTCACTAGCAGCACCTCACCAGAAACACAATAGTAAAAGGTGATCTGTGGCAGCCTTTATGCATGGACTCAAGAATAAGACATCTCAGGGAGTGTCGTGGTTAAACGGAAATTACCCCTTTCTCACAGATATATCATGTCTCATACAAACACAGGTAATGACAAAGATGCAGTAAAGTTTCAATAGTTTTTATTTAACATAACTGCAATTTGCGGTAAGTTGCATGGGCTGCAATGATTAGGATAATGAATAATGCAAGAAACAGAATTGTGAAGATGAGAGTCATTATTACAAAGACCCCCACCATCTTGCAATGCATAAGAGAGACATACAAGATGTAATATGCCCTAATACCCTAATGTGAGAGGCCTAACCTCCTACCTAAAGGAGAGCTGGGTTTGTTAAACCTAATCTGCCAATGCCATGTCCATGAGAGGAGCCCCCAACCCTCGTTACCTTGGAATTAGGTCTCTATCTCGGACTCCGCAGGGACACGAAGACTAGGTCAGCCTCAAGACGACGTGCAGCATCGATATCAGCGATGGTGGCGATGCCCTCTGGTCGGAATCCCTCTTATTATCTGTCTAAAATGTGATGTATTTATGCAGATCTACAAGGACCCCTGACTTAGGTGTGTTCCCAAACAATAGATAACAGACATGCTTGGGACGGCAATTAATATAAACAATCCCTCGAAAGTATAGAGAGGGAAAATCCCTAAGTGTGAACACCTACTGTTTGTTTGTCTTTGTTGCTTGATCTTGACGCCTTAGCGCAGTGACACTGATAATGCAAAGCATAACAAGTGGCCCAACTATAAACAAGGCAGCCATCTTAGAAGAATTAAATAATTAAATGGGCTAAGACAGAGCAAGCTAAGTAGATTAAAAGTCACTAGGTGACGGGGGCACGAGTCTGCAAGCTAGAGGCTAAGCTAACTCCTGTTATCCCATTAAAACGAACTAGGATTTACTACAAATTATTACCCCACATTGGGCAAAATCAGCGCTGAGCTGGTGTGCATTGAAAGCCTGCATTTAACACTTTTTAGCCAATGCAACATTATCAAAATTCTGGTGTTTGCAAAAATTCTATAATTGTTAGAGTGATGATAATTAGACAGGAATGGCTGAAGAAGCTGGATAGACTCTGAGGGTGGTTTCATTTGGGAAAAGAAGAGGGTGAGATGAGCTCTGAGATATCTGGTTTTACCACTGGACAGAGGTGGCTGGGCAGTACCTAATTTTACCTATTACCGTTGGTAACAATGCTACTACATGTGGAGGTGTTGATCACCGACACTGATAACATGAACTCTCAAGTAACAAGTCTTCTCAATATATATATGCTGTCCTTGGGTAAGGAAGCTTGAGGCTCTTTTCTGAGAATCCTAGCACCTAGCTTCTACAACAAAGTCTTAGTATAAGATGATTGAGGCACCTAAAACAATCTGGCTTGTTTCCTCTAGTCTTCCACGACGGTCATTGTTGGCTCTGGAAGAAAGCAGTGGTTCGTAAAATACGGGATATCCTTGCTGGGGGTCAGATTTGTGGATCTGCAGCAGAAATAAGGGCTAGCCAAACATAGAGCCTGATTTAAGAAAAAGTGGAACTGCACGTAGTGCAACACCACTTTCCTTGGGCCCCTAAACGCCCCCCTTAACTAAGATACGTAGGTAGCTAGGGAAACTAGGGTCAAAATGTTTGACACTAGATCGGAGCTGTGCAGGACTAGCATAAAAAATGTTGACGCTAATCCTGCAAAGCCTATTGAGGCCCATTGAAAACAATGGTGTGCCTCCTTTTAACGCCTTCTCTGTGTTAAAAGTGCTGAAAAACAGGACGCAAAGAAATCTCTTAGATTTCTTTCTATTATTTTTTAGGCCCCTAACAGGGGAACGCTCCCTTTTCATACATTATGCTTGGTGCAGGAATAATGTAGCAAAGGGATACAAAGTGGCGCAATGCATGCATTGCACCACTTTCTAAATTTCGTGCATCGATTTTGGACTCTTTGGGCCAGATCAGCGTCAAAATATTGATGCTAATGTGGCACAAGGAGCCGCTAGGCGCTCTTAAATCGGACCCATAGTTTTTTTCAAAAATTTAGAAATAAGGGACTTTTACTTGAAACTTGTTAAGGTATAATCTTGTTAAATCAGAGCATTATAGTACAGAGCCTGAAGCCTTGGGGTAGTGGAAATATCAGGACTTCATGTAGGCCACTTATTGAACTTGATGGAAGTGACATAGACACCCAACTTGAGAAATGGGCTATCGGGTTGAACACCACTCCAGACAAGATTATTTTTCAGTTTTCTTTGAGTTTGGGGAGGGATACTCTGTTATGTGCGTGGCTAAGCGGTTAACTTTACAAGACACTGTTCAATCCATACTATACCCCTGTGGAGCTGTATAGCAGGGGAAACAACCTGATTCAAGCTGTCCTCAATTGGGGGACTGTACTGCAGATTTGGTCCATATGTTCTATTCCTGTGTAAATTAGCACTTTGAAATGCAGTAGATAAATATCTGATTTTCAAAACTCCAATTTCTGTTCCACCCTTTTAGAACTGGGGTCTCTAGTTGGCAGAGGTCTGCACCCTTGTCCAAATAGGGACCACAATCCTGATTAGGGTAAGTCACACATAATCCAAATTATCCTATGCCCACCCTCTGGTAGCTTGGCACTGACCAGTCAGGCTTAACTTAGAAGGCATTGTGTTAAGTATTAATAAACCATACAGTAACATAGTGAAAACACCACAAAAATATACCACACAGGTTTAGAAAAATATAAGATATTTATCTGGTTAAATTAAGCCCAAAACAATAAAGATTCATTTAAATACAAGTCGAAATATCACTTTTGCAAGATTAAGAAGAGTCTTAAGTCTTAAAAATCAACAATTGTCTCTTGTGTGCACAAAGTACCTGGTTTGCGTCAAAATTACACGCACAGAGACTGCAGAGGAGGAGATGTGTGGAAATATAAGGTGTGGGTCAGATTTTCCGACGCAGTCCAGACGATGCATTGTTTCTTTCCACGCTGCAAGGACTTTGTGTCAATTTCCGGTGCGCAATCTTGGGTCCTCACTGCGATGCAGGGTTCTTTTGGTGCCCAGAGACGATGCATGGAAATTCTCGGCATGCAGGATGAAGTCACAGGTGTTGCGTCTATCCGGTAGGTGATGTGTCAGAGTTTCTGATGCACAGCAGGTGCTGCATATATTCTTCACTCAGGAAGTTGGGCTGCGTCTTTCCGGCGCTGCTGTGCGTCGATCTGGTAGAGCTGTGTGTCAACATTCCTGTCGCAATGCAGGTACTGCATCGATTTTCACTCTGGAAGTCGGGCTGCATCATTCCAGTTTGGCTGTGCGACGATTTTCTCATTGCAGGACAGACTGTGCATCTTTTCCGGTAGGCTGTGCGTTGATTTTTGGCACACATGGAGATTCCTTGAAGAGAGGACGTTTTTTGGCCCTGAGACTTCAGAAACAGGAGGCAAGCTCAATCCAAGCCCTTGGAGAGCACTTCTCAGCAAAGTCAGAGGCCAGCAAGGCAGCAGGGCAACAGGAAGGCAGCAGTCCTTTACAACAAAGCAGTCCAGGGGAGTCATCATCATCATCAAACAAACCTTTATTCGGCTATTAGCCATAAAGGGATAATACAATCAAAACATCATATAATAACAAATAATCTAACAGATACTAAAATCAGTTGCATAAATAACAAGTAATACTCCTATAATCAATAAAGAATAATCAATTATAATAATTTCTTATACTAAAAAGTTACACATTTCTAACATTAAGTCCAAACCCAATGGAATACCACTGTTCTATTAACTTTCAAGATAGAAGGCCATTTGGCCATTTGATCAAGTCAATTACATGGTATAGAATAACATTCCTGAAATTGGGAAATAATTATATTCATTCCTTATATTAGAAAATTCTAAAATAACATCCTAATCAAATTAAATACCAGTGATCTATTAGCTTACAGGATGGGATGCCCGTTAGCCATTTGTTACACAATTAGGTTTGTCTATGGGTGTTTAATACATCTAGGTTCACTAGAACCTCAGGTCCTCCCTGTCCCTAGTATATGATGTGGCTAGGAGAAAGCAGCTTATTCCAAAAACAATAGATGGAGTAGTACTAGACCTTAATAGTCTTGCCGCTTCATTATAATTTCTGATTCCTAATTTCCTACAAATAGGTCGAATCCATTTTCTCCTTGGCTTATCATAGGCTTTACAAATTAATAGAACATGTTCCACCATTTCAGTAGACTCCATATTACATAATCTGCACTTAGAATCATGGATATTCTCGCTCTGGGGGCCCCATTTGGTGGTGAACGCCTTGATCTGGAGGATTTTATATCGAAACTTCATGAATAGTGCTTTTGCTCGCCTAGGCTGAATTGTATCTAGCCATTCCTCAGATCTTGGTGTTGGCTTAATATCCAAAAACTTCGAGGTCAATCTACCCAGATCCTTACTATGGAAAAGACTAATCGAGGAATAATCCCAGAATACTTGCGTTAACCGAATATTAGATTGTGTCGTAAGGGTATGGGGTTCGTCCCAAAAGGATTTAAGCCCTAGGTTATAAAACCAGGACCTTATATGGTGAAGCCAAGGAAGGGAAACTGATTTATCAAGATCCATTATCTCAATTAGTGCTTGCCTATAGTGAATCAAATCTGGAGTTGACCAAAGCCTACACCAATAAAGCAATGGCCTCAAAACTGCCATGTTACCTATTTGCTTCATATTTAAGTCGTACAAAAGAGGGACCAATGGAGTCGATGGTGGCAGTCCCAGTACCCCCCTCATGAAACAGTTTTCTTGGGATGCTAGTGAGGTTAGGTTTGCAATTCCCCAGAGTTTGGCGCCATATAAAGCAGCGGCCTGCGCTATATATCTATAGACCTTGAACACTGGTGAGACAATTTCAGTTCTTGAGTTTTTGTAATTATTGCTTATCGCCGTGGAGCTGTGGACCAGAGATGTTACAGCTTTGTTAATATGCGGCGTCCAGGACAACTTGGCATCCAGCAATATCCCTAGGTAATTAAAACTTTTAACTCGTTCCAATTCATGCCCATTGATCAGGATGCTTCTTTTAAGTGCTCTGTGGGGTTTAACAATCAAATATTTTGTCTTGTTTGTATTTATTTCTAGCCCCTTCAATATGCAATATTTAGTAAACATTCCCAAAAGAGTCTGTATGGTGTCATCTGCAAAAAGGAGAGCAGGAACTGGGTCTCCATTTACTCTTGGTGAGTCATAATTGCTCTGTTTAAGGTACTCAACCAAATCATTGATGTATAGTGAGAAGAGGGTTGGGGCAAGCACACAACCCTGCCTTACTCCCCTCTTAATGGGTACTGGATCTGTCAGCTCTCCATTTGGGCCCCACCGTACCTTTGCATAAGTATTTTCGTGCAGCCTCTTTATCTGGTGCAAAAGATTCCCCGGCATACCCTGTTTCCCTAACGCGGCCCATAGAGTGTCTCCTGGGACCAAATCGAAGGCCGCGCGCAAAACCACAAATGCGAGGTAGAGATGAACCTTCTTTAGTTTTGAATATTTCCACATTATGGATAATAGCCTGAAGGCCTGTTCAGTTGTACTTGTCTTCTGCCTGAAACCTGCCTGGTATATTGTCAAAATATTATTTTCCTCTATCCAGCTAGCTAATCTATTCAGCAGCTGCCTAGCATATATTTTTGGGATAACATCAATTAGGCTGATTGGCCTGTAATTCCCCGGGTCCTCCCTAGATCCTTTTTTATAGACTGGGATTATTCCCGCTCCTTCCCATGTCTCAGGAACTGGCTCTCCCCTTGCTATAACATTGCTAAGTAGATTTACGTAGGGTGCCCATACGTCTATATTATGTTTAAACAGATCCCCATAGATTTTATCCAGACCCGGGGCTTTGCCTATTTTAACCCCTTCGCTGCCAGGCCTTTTCCCCCTCCTGTGCCGAGCCTTTTTTTGGCTATTTGGAGCAGTTCGCGCTTAGGCCCTCATAACTTTTTGTCCACATAAGCTACCCACGCCAAATTTGCGTCCTTTTTTTCCAACATCCTAGGGATTCTAGAGGTACCCAGACTTTGTGGGTTCCCCAGAAGGAGGCCAAGAAATTAGCCAAAAAACAGTGAAAATTTCGTTTTTTTCAAAACAATTGGAAAAATGGGCTGCAGAAGAAGGCTTGTGGTTTTTTCCCTGAAAAGGGCATCAACAAAGGGTTTGCGGTGATAAAATCACCAGCTTCCCAGCTTTCAGGAACAGGCAGACTTGAATCAGAAAACCCAATTTTTCAACACAATTTTGGCATTTTACGGGGACATACCCCATTTTTACGATTTTTTGTGCTTTCAGCCTCCTTCCAGTCAGTGACAGAAATGGGCATGAAACCAACGCTGGATCCCAGAAACCGCAACATTTTTGAAAAGTAGACAAAAATCTGAATTCAGCAAGGGGTCATTTGTGTAGATCCTACAAGGGTTTCCTACAGAAAATAACAACTGAAAAAGAAAAATATTGAAATTGAGGTGAAAAAAACATCAATTTTTCTCTACGTTTTACTCTGTACCTTTTTCAAGCAATGTCAGATTTTCGAAAGCAATATACCGTTACGTCTGCTGGACTCTTCTGGTTGCGGGGATATATAGGGCTTATAGGTTCATCAAGAACTCTAGGTACCCAGAGCCAATAAATGACCTGCACCCTGCAGTGGGTTTTCAATCTATGCCGGGTATACAGCAATTCATTTGCTGAAATATAAAGAGTAAAAAATAGCTATCAAGAAAACCTTTGTATTTCCAAAATGGGCACAAGATAAGGTGTTGAGAAGCAGTGGTTATTTGCACATCTCTGAATTCCGGGGTGCCCATACTAGCATGTGAATTACAGGGCATTTCTCAAATAGACGTCTTTTTTACACACTGTCTTACATTTGGAAGGAAAAAATGTAGAGAAAGACAAGGGGCAATAACACTTCTTTTGCTATTCCATGTTCCCCCAAGTCTCCCGATAAAAATGATACCTCACTTGTGTGGGTAGGCCTAGCGCCTGCGACAGGATATGCCCCAAAACACAACGTGGGCACATCACAGAAAACAGAGCTGTTTTTAGCAAAGTGCCTACCTGTAGATTTTGGCCTGTAGCTCAGCCGCCACCTAGGGAAACCTACCAAACCTGTGCATTTCTGAAAACTAGAGACCTAGGGGAATCCAAGATCGGGTGACTTGTGTGGCTCGGACCAGGTTCTGTTACCCAGAATCCTTTGCAAACCTCAAAATTTGGCTAAAAAAACACATGTTCCTCACATTTCTGTGGCAGAAAGTTCTGGAATCTGAGAGGAGCCACGAATTTCCTTCCACCCAGCGTTCCCCCACGTCTCCCGATAAAAATGATACCTCACTTGTGTGGGTAGGCCTAGCGCCCGTGACAGGAAATGCCCCAAAGCGCAACGTGGACACAGCCAAATTGGTGAAGGAAAACAGAGGTGTTTTTTGCAAAGTGCCTACCTGTAGATTTTGGCCTGTAGCTCAGCCGCCACCTAGGGAAACCTACCAAACCTGTGCATTTCTGAAAACTAGAGACCTAGGGGAATCCAAGATGGGGTGACTTGTGTGGCTCGGACCAGGTTCTGTTACCCAGAATCCTTTGCAAACCTCAAAATTTGGCTAAAAAAACACATGTTCCTCACATTTCTGTGGCAGAAAGTTCTGGAATCTGAGAGGAGCCACGAATTTCCTTCCACCCAGCGTTCCCCCATGTCTCCCGATAAAAATGATACCTCACTTGTGTGGGTAGGCCTAGCGCCCGTGACAGGAAACGCCCTAAAGCGCAACGTGGACACAGCCAAATTGGTGAAGGAAAACAGAGGTGTTTTTTGCAAAGTGCCTACCTGTAGATTTTGGCCTGTAGCTCAGCCGCCACCTAGGGAAACCTACCAAACCTGTGCATTTCTGAAAACTAGAGACCTAGGGGAATCCAAGATGGGGTGACTTGTGTGGCTCGGACCAGGTTCTGTTACCCAGAATCCTTTGCAAACCTCAAAATTTGGCTAAAAAAACACATGTTCTTCACATTTCTGTGGCAGAAAGTTCTGGAATCTGAGAGGAGCCACGAATTTCCTTCCACCCAGCGTTCCCCCATGTCTCCCGATAAAAATGATACCTCACTTGTGTGGGTAGGCCTAGCGCCCGTGATAGGAAACGCCCTAAAGCGCAACGTGGACACAGCCAAATTGGTGAAGGAAAACAGAGGTGTTTTTTGCAAAGTGCCTACCTGTAGATTTTGGCCTGTAGCTCAGCCGCCACCTAGGGAAACCTACCAAACCTGTGCATTTCTGAAAACTAGAGACCTAGGGGAATCCAAGATGGGGTGACTTGTGTGGCTCGGACCAGGTTCTGTTACCCAGAATCCTTTGCAAACCTCAAAATTTGGCTAAAAAAACACATGTTACTCACATTTCTGTGGCAGAAAGTTCTGGAATCTGAGAGGAGCCACGAATTTCCTTCCACCCAGCGTTCCTCCACGTCTCCCAATAAAAATGATACCTCTCTTGTGTGGGTAGGCCTAGCGCCCGTGACAGGAAATGCCCCAAAGCGCAACGTGGACACAGCCAAATTGGGGACGGAAAACAGAGGTGTTTTTTGCAAAGTGCCTACCTGTAGATTTTGGCCTGTAGCTCAGCCGCCACCTAGGGAAACCTACCAAACCTGTGCATTTCTGAAAACTAGAGACCTAGGGGAATGCAAGATGGGGTGACTTGTGTGGCTCGGACCAGGTTCTGTTACCCAGAATCCTTTGCAAACCTCAAAACTTGGCTAAAAAAACACATGTTCCTCACATTTCTGTGGCAGAAAGTTCTGGAATCTGAGAGGAGCCACGAATTTCCTTCTACCCAGCGTTCCCCCATGTCTCCCGATAAAAATGATACCTCACTTGTGTGGGTAGGCCTAGCGCTCGTGACAGGAAATGCCCCAAAGCGCAACGTGGACACATCACATTTTTTGAAAGAAAACAGAGGTGTTTTTTGCAAAGTGCCTACCTGTAGATTTTGGCATTTAGCTCAGCCAGCACCTAGGGAAACCTACCAAACCTGTGCATTTCTGAAAACTAGAGACCTAGGGGAATGCAAGATGGGGTGACTTGTGTGGCTCGGACCAGGTTCTGTTACCCAGAATCCTTTGCAAACCTCAAAATTTGGCTAAAAAAACACATGTTCCTCACATTTCTGTGGCAGAAAGTTCTGGAATCTGAGAGGAGCCACAAATTTCCTTCCACCCAGCGTTCCCCCACGTCTCCCAATAAAAATTATACCTCACTTGTGTGGGTAGGCCTAGCGCCCGCGACAGAAAACGCCCCAAAGCGCAACGTGGACACAGCCAAATTGGTGAAGGAAAACAGAGGTGTTTTTTGCAAAGTGCCTACCTGTAGATTTTGGCCTGTAGCTCAACCGCCACCTAGGGAAACCTACCAAACCTGTGCATTTCTGAAAACTAGAGACCTAGGGGAATCCAAGATGGGGTGACTTGTGTGGCTCGGACCAGGTTCTGTTACCCAGAATCCTTTGCACACCTCAAAATTTGGCTAAAAAAACACATGTTCCTCCCATTTCTGTGGCAGAAAGTTCTGGAATCTGAGAGGAGCCACGAATTTCCTTCCACCCAGCGTTCCCCCATGTCTCCCGATAACAATGATACCTCACTTGTGTGGGTAGGCCTAGCGCCCGTGATAGGAAACGCCCTAAAGCGCAACGTGGACACAGTCAAATTGGTGAAGGAAAACAGAGGTGTTTTTTGCAAAGTGCCTACCTGTAGATTTTGGCCTGTAGCTCAGCCGCCACCTAGGGAAACCTACCAAACCTGTGCATTTCTGAAAACTAGAGACCTAGGGGAATCCAAGATGGGGTGACTTGTGTGGCTCGGACCAGGTTCTGTTACCCAGAATCCTTTGCAAACCTCAAAATTTGGCTAAAAAAACACATGTTCTTCACATTTCTGTGGCAGAAAGTTCTGGAATCTGAGAGGAGCCACGAATTTCCTTCCACCCAGCGTTCCCCCACGTCTCCCGATAAAAATGATACCTCACTTGTGTGGGTAGGCCTAGCGCTCGTGACAGGAAATGCCCCAAAGCGCAACGTGGACACAGCCAAATTGGTGACGGAAAACAGAGGTGTTTTTTGCAAAGTGACTACCTGTAGATTTTGGCCTGTAGCTCAGCCGCCACCTAGGGAAACCTACCAAACCTGTGCATTTCTGAAAACTAGAGACCTAGGGGAATCCAAGATGGGGTGACTTGTGTGGCTCAGACCAGGTTCTGTTACCCAGAATCCTTTGCAAACCTCAAAATTTGGCTAAAAAAACACATGTTCCTCACATTTCTGTGGCAGAAAGTTCTGGAATCTGAGAGGAGCCACGAATTTCCTTACACCCAGCGTTCCCCCACGTCTCCCGATAAAAATGATACCTCACTTGTGTGGGTAGGCCTAGCGCCCGTGACAGGAAATGCCCCAAAGCGCAACATGGACACAGCCAAATTGGTGATGGAAAACAGAGGTGTTTTTTGCAAAGTGCCTACCTGTAGATTTTGGCCTGTAGCTCAGCCGCCACCTAGGGAAACCTACCAAACCTGTGCATTTCTGAAAACTAGAGACCTAGGGGAATCCAAGATGGGGTGACTTGTGTGGCTCGGACCAGGTTCTGTTACCCAGAATCCTTTGCAAACCTCAAAACCTGGCTAAAAAAACACATGTTCCTCACATTTCTGTGGCAGAAAGTTCTGGAATCTGAGAGGAGCCACGAATTTCCTTCCACCCAGCGTTCCCCCACGTCTCCCGATAAAAATGATACCTCACTTGTGTGGGTAGGCCTTGCGCCCGTGACAGGAAATGCCCCAAAGCACAACGTGGACACAGCCAAATTGGTGACGGAAAACAGAGGTGTTTTTTGCAAAGTGCCTACCTGTAGATTTTGGCCTGTAGCTCAGCCGCCACCTAGGGAAACCTACCAAACCTGTGCATTTCTGAAAACTAGAGACCTAGGGGAATCCAAGATGGGGTGACTTGTGTGGCTCGGACCAGGTTCTGTTACCCAGAATCCTTTGCAAACCTCAAAATTTGGCTAAAAAAACACATGTTCCTCCCATTTCTGTGGCAGAAAGTTCTGGAATCTGAGAGGAGCCACGAATTTCCTTCCACCCAGCGTTCCCCCATGTCTCCCGATAAAAATGACACCTCACTTGTGTGGGTAGGCCTAGCGCCCGTGATAGGAAACGCCCTAAAGCGCAACGTGGACACAGCCAAATTGGTGAAGGAAAACAGAGGTGTTTTTTGCAAAGTGCCTACCTGTAGATTTTGGCCTGTAGCTCAGCCGCCACCTAGGGAAACCTACCAAACCTGTGCATTTCTGAAAACTAGAGACCTAGGGGAATCCAAGATGGGGTGACTTGTGTGGCTCGGACCAGGTTCTGTTACCCAGAATCCTTTGCAAACCTCAAAATTTGGCTAAAAAAACACATGTTCTTCACATTTCTGTGGCAGAAAGTTCTGGAATCTGAGAGGAGCCACGAATTTCCTTCCACCCAGCGTTCCCCCACGTCTCCCGATAAAAATGATACCTCACTTGTGTGGGTAGGCCTAGCGCCCGTGACAGGAAATGCCCCAAAGCGCAACGTGGACACAGCCAAATTGGTGACGGAAAACAGAGGTGTTTTTTGCAAAGTGCCTACCTGTAGATTTTGGCCTGTAGCTCAGCCGCCACCTAGGGAAACCTACCAAACCTGTGCATTTCTGAAAACTAGAGACCTAGGGGAATCCAAGATGGGGTGACTTGTGTGGCTCAGACCAGGTTCTGTTACCCAGAATCCTTTGCAAACCTCAAAATTTGGCTAAAAAAACACATGTTCCTCACATTTCTGTGGCAGAAAGTTCTGGAATCTGAGAGGAGCCACGAATTTCCTTACACCCAGCGTTCCCCCACGTCTCCCGATAAAAATGATACCTCACTTGTGTGGGTAGGCCTAGCGCCCGTGACAGGAAATGCCCCAAAGCGCAACGAGAAAACAGCCAAATTGGTGATGGAAAACAGAGGTGTTTTTTGCAAAGTGCCTACCTGTAGATTTTGGCCTGTAGCTCAGCCGCCACCTAGGGAAACCTACCAAACCTGTGCATTTCTGAAAACTAGAGACCTAGGGGAATCCAAGATGGGGTGACTTGTGTGGCTCGGACCAGGTTCTGTTACCCAGAATCCTTTGCAAACCTCAAAATTTGGCTAAAAAAACACATGTTCCTCCCATTTCTGTGGCAGAAAGTTCTGGAATCTGAGAGGAGCCACAAATTTCCTTCCACCCAGCGTTCCCCCATGTCTCCCGATAAAAATGATACCTCACTTGTGTGGGTAGGCCTAGCGCCCGTGATAGGAAACGCCCTAAAGCGCAACGTGGACACAGCCAAATTGGTGAAGGAAAACAGAGGTGTTTTTTGCAAAGTGCCTACCTGTAGATTTTGGCCTGTAGCTCAGCCGCCACCTAGGGAAACCTACCAAACCTGTGCATTTCTGAAAACTAGAGACCTAGGGGAATCCAAGATGGGGTGACTTGTGTGGCTCAGACCAGGTTCTGTTACCCAGAATCCTTTGCAAACCTCACAATTTGGCTAAAAAAACACATGTTCCTCACATTTCTGTGGCAGAAAGTTCTGGAATCTGAGAGGAGCCACGAATTTCCTTCCACCCAGCGTTCCCCCACGTCTCCCGATAAAAATGATACCTCACTTGTGTGGGTAGGCCTAGCGCCCGTGACAGGAAATGCCCCAAAGCGCAACGTGGACACAGCCAAATTGGTGAAGGAAAACAGAGGTGTTTTTTGCAAAGTGCCTACCTGTAGATTTTGGCCTGTAGCTCAGCCGCCACCTAGGGAAACCTACCAAACCTGTGCATTTCTGAAAACTAGAGACCTAGGGGAATCCAAGATGGGGTGACTTGTGTGGCTCGGACCAGGTTCTGTTACCCAGAATCCTTTGCAAACCTCAAAATTTGGCTAAAAAAACACATGTTCCTCACATTTCTGTGGCAGAAAGTTCTGGAATCTGAGAGGAGCCACGAATTTCCTTCCACCCAGCGTTCCCCCATGTCTCCCGATAAAAATGATACCTCACTTGTGTGGGTAGGCCTAGCGCCCGTGATAGGAAACGCCCTAAAGCGCAACGTGGACACAGCCAAATTGGTGAAGGAAAACAGAGGTGTTTTTTGCAAAGTGCCTACCTGTAGATTTTGGCCTGTAGCTCAGCCGCCACCTAGGGAAACCTACCAAACCTGTGCATTTCTGAAAACTAGAGACCTAGGGGAATCCAAGATGGGGTGACTTGTGTGGCTCAGACCAGGTTCTGTTACCCAGAATCCTTTGCAAACCTCAAAATTTGGCTAAAAAAACACATGTTCCTCACATTTCTGTGGCAGAAAGTTCTGGAATCTGAGAGGAGCCACGAATTTCCTTCCACCCAGCGTTCCCCCACGTCTCCCGATAAAAATGATACCTCACTTGTGTGGGTAGGCCTAGCGCCCGTGACAGGAAATGCCCCAAAGCGCAACGTGGACACAGCCAAATTGGTGAAGGAAAACAGAGGTGTTTTTTGCAAAGTGCCTACCTGTAGATTTTGGCCTGTAGCTCAGCCGCCACCTAGGGAAACCTACCAAACCTGTGCATTTCTGAAAACTAGAGACATAGGGGAATCCAAGATGGGGTGACTTGTGTGGCTCGGACCAGGTTCTGTTACCCAGAATCCTTTGCAAACCTCAAAATTTGGCTAAAAAAACACATGTTCCTCACATTTCTGTGGCAGAAAGTTCTGGAATCTGAGAGGAGCCACGAATTTCCTTCCACCCAGCGTTCCCCCATGTCTCCCGATAAAAATGATACCTCACTTGTGTGGGTAGGCCTAGCGCCCGTGATAGGAAACGCCCTAAAGCGCAACGTGGACACAGCCAAATTGGTGAAGGAAAACAGAGGTGTTTTTTGCAAAGTGCCTACCTGTAGATTTTGGCCTGTAGCTCAGCCGCCACCTAGGGAAACCTACCAAACCTGTGCATTTCTGAAAACTAGAGACCTAGGGGAATCCAAGATGGGGTGACTTGTGTGGCTCGGACCAGGTTCTGTTACCCAGAATCCTTTGCAAACCTCAAAATTTGGCTAAAAAAACACATGTTCTTCACATTTCTGTGGCAGAAAGTTCTGGAATCTGAGAGGAGCCACGAATTTCCTTCCACCCAGCGTTCCCCCACGTCTCCCGATAAAAATGATACCTCGCTTGTGTGGGTAGGCCTAGCGCCCGCGACAGAAAACGCCCCAACGCGCAACGTGGACACAGCCAAATTGGTGAAGGAAAACAGAGGTGTTTTTTGCAAAGTGCCTACCTGTAGATTTTGGCCTGTAGCTCAGCCGCCACCTAGGGAAACCTACCAAACCTGTGCATTTCTGAAAACTAGAGACCTAGGGGAATCCAAGATGGGGTGACTTGTGTGGCTCGGACCAGGTTCTGTTACCCAGAATCCTTTGCAAACCTCAAAATTTGGCTAAAAAAACACATGTTCCTCACATTTCTGTGGCAGAAAGTTCTGGAATCTGAGAGGAGCCACGAATTTCCTACCACCCAGCGTTCCCCCACGTCTCCCGATAAAAATGATACCTCACTTGTGTGGGTAGGCCTAGCGCTCGTGACAGGAAATGCCCCAAAGCGCAACGTGGACACATCACATTTTTTGAAAGAAAACAGAGGTGTTTTTTGCAAAGTGCCTACCTGTAGATTTTGGCATTTAGCTCAGCCAGCACCTAGGGAAACCTACCAAACCTGTGCATTTCTGAAAACTAGAGACCTAGGGGAATCCAAGATGGGGTGACTTGTGTGGCTCGGACCAGGTTCTGTTACCCAGAATCCTTTGCAAACCTCAAAATTTGGATAAAAAAACACATGTTCCTCACATTTCTGTGGCAGAAAGTTCTGGAATCTGAGAGGAGCCACAAATTTCCTTCCACCCAGCGTTCCCCCACGTCTCCCGATAAAAATGATACCTCACTTGTGTGGGTAGGCCTAGCGCCCGCGACAGAAAACGCCCCAACGCGCAACGTGGACACAGCCAAATTGGTGAAGGAAAACAGAGGTGTTTTTTGCAAAGTGCCTACCTGTAGATTTTGGCCTGTAGCTCAACCGCCACCTAGGGAAACCTACCAAACCTGTGCATTTCTGAAAACTAGAGACCTAGGGGAATCCAAGATGGGGTGACTTGTGTGGCTCGGACCAGGTTCTGTTACCCAGAATCCTTTGCAAACCTCAAAATTTGGCTAAAAAAACACATGTTACTCACATTTCTGTGGCAGAAAGTTCTGGAATCTGAGAGGAGCCACGAATTTCCTTCCACCCAGCGTTCCTCCACGTGTCCCGATAAAAATGATACCTCTCTTGTGTGGGTAGGCCTAGCGCCCGTGACAGGAAATGCCCCAAAGCGCAACGTGGACACAGCCAAATTGGGGACGGAAAACAGAGGTGTTTTTTGCAAAGTGCCTACCTGTAGATTTTGGCCTGTAGCTCAGCCGCCACCTAGGGAAACCTACCAAACCTGTGCATTTCTGAAAACTAGAGACCTAGGGGAATCCAAGATGGGGTGACTTGTGTGGCTCGGACCAGGTTCTGTTACCCAGAATCCTTTGCAAACCTCAAAACTTGGCTAAAAAAACACATGTTCCTCACATTTCTGTGGCAGAAAGTTCTGGAATCTGAGAGGAGCCACGAATTTCCTTCTACCCAGCGTTCCCCCATGTCTCCCGATAAAAATGATACCTCACTTGTGTGGGTAGGCCTAGCGCTCGTGACAGGAAATGCCCCAAAGCGCAACGTGGACACATCACATTTTTTGAAAGAAAACAGAGGTGTTTTTTGCAAAGTGCCTACCTGTAGATTTTGGCATTTAGCTCAGCCAGCACCTAGGGAAACCTACCAAACCTGTGCATTTCTGAAAACTAGAGACCTAGGGGAATGCAAGATGGGGTGACTTGTGTGGCTCGGACCAGGTTCTGTTACCCAGAATCCTTTGCAAACCTCAAAACTTGGCTAAAAAAACACATGTTCCTCACATTTCTGTGGCAGAAAGTTCTGGAATCTGAGAGGAGCCACAAATTTCCTTCCACCCAGCGTTCCCCCACGTCTCCCAATAAAAATTATACCTCACTTGTGTGGGTAGGCCTAGCGCCCGCGACAGAAAACGCCCCAAAGCGCAACGTGGACACAGCCAAATTGGTGAAGGAAAACAGAGGTGTTTTTTGCAAAGTGCCTACCTGTAGATTTTGGCCTGTAGCTCAACCGCCACCTAGGGAAACCTACCAAACCTGTGCATTTCTGAAAACTAGAGACCTAGGGGAATCCAAGATGGGGTGACTTGTGTAGCTCGGACCAGGTTCTGTTACCCAGAATCCTTTGCAAACCTCAAAATTTGGCTAAAAAAACACATGTTCCTCCCATTTCTGTGGCAGAAAGTTCTGGAATCTGAGAGGAGCCACGAATTTCCTTCCACCCAGCGTTCCCCCATGTCTCCCGATAAAAATGATACCTCACTTGTGTGGGTAGGCCTAGCGCCCGTGATAGGAAACGCCCTAAAGCGCAACGTGGACACAGCCAAATTGGTGAAGGAAAACAGAGGTGTTTTTTGCAAAGTGCCTACCTGTAGATTTTGGCCTGTAGCTCAGCCGCCACCTAGGGAAACCTACCAAACCTGTGCATTTCTGAAAACTAGAGACCTAGGGGAATCCAAGATGGGGTGACTTGTGTGGCTCGGACCAGGTTCTGTTACCCAGAATCCTTTGCAAACCTCAAAATTTGGCTAAAAAAACACATGTTCTTCACATTTCTGTGGCAGAAAGTTCTTGAATCTGAGAGGAGCCACGAATTTCCTTCCACCCAGCGTTCCCCCACGTCTCCCGATAAAAATGATACCTCACTTGTGTGGGTAGGCCTAGCGCTCGTGACAGGAAATGCCCCAAAGCGCAACGTGGACACATCACATTTTTTGAAAGAAAACAGAGGTGTTTTTTGCAAAGTGCCTACCTGTAGATTTTGGCATTTAGCTCAGCCAGCACCTAGGGAAACCTACCAAACCTGTGCATTTCTGAAAACTAGAGACCTAGGGGAATCCAAGATGGGGTGACTTGTGTGGCTCGGACCAGGTTCTGTTACCCAGAATCCTTTGCAAACCTCAAAATTTGGATAAAAAAACACATGTTCCTCACATTTCTGTGGCAGAAAGTTCTGGAATCTGAGAGGAGCCACAAATTTCCTTCCACCCAGCGTTCCCCCACGTCTCCCGATAAAAATGATACCTCACTTGTGTGGGTAGGCCTAGCGCCCGCGACAGAAAACGCCCCAAAGCGCAACGTGGACACAGCCAAATTGGTGAAGGAAAACAGAGGTGTTTTTTGCAAAGTGCCTACCTGTAGATTTTGGCCTGTAGCTCAACCGCCACCTAGGGAAACCTACCAAACCTGTGCATTTCTGAAAACTAGAGACCTAGGGGAATCCAAGATGGGGTGACTTGTGTGGCTCGGACCAGGTTCTGTTACCCAGAATCCTTTGCAAACCTCAAAATTTGGCTAAAAAAACACATGTTACTCACATTTCTGTGGCAGAAAGTTCTGGAATCTGAGAGGAGCCACGAATTTCCTTCCACCCAACGTTCCCCCACGTCTCCCGATAAAAATGATACCTCACTTGTGTGGGTAGGCCTAGCGCCCGTGACAGGAAATGCCCCAAAGCGCAACGTGGACACAGCCAAATTGGTGACGGAAAACAGAGGTGTTTTTTGCAAAGTGCCTACCTGTAGATTTTGGCCTGTAGCTCAGCCGCCACCTAGGGAAACCTACCAAACCTGTGCATTTCTGAAAACTAGAGACCTAGGGGAATCCAAGATGGGGTGACTTGTGTGGCTCAGACCAGGTTCTGTTACCCAGAATCCTTTACAAACCTCAAAATTTGGCTAAAAAAACACATGTTCCTCACATTTCTGTGGCAGAAAGTTCTGGAATCTGAGAGGAGCCACGAATTTCCTTACACCCACCGTTCCCCCACGTCTCCCGATAAAAATGATACCTCACTTGTGTGGGTAGGCCTAGCGCCCGTGACAGGAAATGCCCCAAAGCGCAACGTGGACACAGCCAAATTGGTGATGGAAAACAGAGGTGTTTTTTGCAAAGTGCCTACCTGTAGATTTTGGCCTGTAGCTCAGCCGCCACCTAGGGAAACCTACCAAACCTGTGCATTTCTGAAAACTAGAGACCTAGGGGAATCCAAGATGGGGTGACTTGTGTGGCTCGGACCAGGTTCTGTTACCCAGAATCCTTTGCAAACCTCAAAATTTGGCTAAAAAAACACATGTTCCTCCCATTTCTGTGGCAGAAAGTTCTGGAATCTGAGAGGAGCCACGAATTTCCTTCCACCCAGCGTTCCCCCATGTCTCCCGATAAAAATGATACCTCACTTGTGAGGGTAGGCCTAGCGCCCGTGATAGGAAACGCCCTAAAGCGCAACGTGGACACAGCCAAATTGGTGAAGGAAAACAGAGGTGTTTTTTGCAAAGTGCCTACCTGTAGATTTTGGCCTGTAGCTCAGCCGCCACCTAGGGAAACCTACCAAACCTGTGCATTTCTGAAAACTAGAGACCTAGGGGAATCCAAGATGGGGTGACTTGTGTGGCTCGGACCAGGTTCTGTTACCCAGAATCCTTTGCAAACCTCAAAATTTGGCTAAAAAAAACACATGTTCTTCACATTTCTGTGGCAGAAAGTTCTGGAATCTGAGAGGAGCCACGAATTTCCTTCCACCCAGCGTTCCCCCACGTCTCCCGATAAAAATGATACCTCATTTGTGTGGGTAGGCCTAGCGCCCGTGACAGGAAATGCCCCAAAGCGCAACGTGGACACAGCCAAATTGGTGACGGAAAACAGAGGTGTTTTTTGCAAAGTGCCTACCTGTAGATTTTGGCCTGTAGCTCAGCCGCCACCTAGGGAAACCTACCAAACCTGTGCATTTCTGAAAACTAGAGACCTAGGGGAATCCAAGATGGGGTGACTTGTGTGGCTCAGACCAGGTTCTGTTACCCAGAATCCTTTGCAAACCTCAAAATTTGGCTAAAAAAACACATGTTCCTCACATTTCTGTGGCAGAAAGTTCTGGAATCTGAGAGGAGCCACGAATTTCCTTACACCCAGCGTTCCCCCACGTCTCCCGATAAAAATGATACCTCACTTGTGTGGGTAGGCCTAGCGCCCGTGACAGGAAATGCCCCAAAGCGCAACGTGGACACAGCCAAATTGGTGATGGAAAACAGAGGTGTTTTTTGCAAAGTGCCTACCTGTAGATTTTGGCCTGTAGCTCAGCCGCCACCTAGGGAAACCTACCAAACCTGTGCATTTCTGAAAACTAGAGACCTAGGGGAATCCAAGATGGGGTGACTTGTGTGGCTCGGACCAGGTTCTGTTACCCAGAATCCTTTGCAAACCTCAAAACCTGGCTAAAAAAACACATGTTCCTCACATTTCTGTGGCAGAAAGTTCTGGAATCTGAGAGGAGCCACGAATTTCCTTCCACCCAGCGTTCCCCCACGTCTCCCGATAAAAATGATACCTCACTTGTGTGGGTAGGCCTAGCGCCCGTGACAGGAAATGCCCCAAAGCGCAACGTGGACACAGCCAAATTGGTGACGGAAAACAGAGGTGTTTTTTGCAAAGTGCCTACCTGTAGATTTTGGCCTGTAGCTCAGCCGCCACCTAGGGAAACCTACCAAACCTGTGCATTTCTGAAAACTAGAGACCTAGGGGAATCCAAGATGGGGTGACTTGTGTGGCTCGGACCAGGTTCTGTTACCCAGAATCCTTTGCAAACCTCAAAATTTGGCTAAAAAAACACATGTTCCTCCCATTTCTGTGGCAGAAAGTTCTGGAATCTGAGAGGAGCCACGAATTTCCTTCCACCTAGCGTTCCCCCATGTCTCCCGATAAAAATGATACCTCACTTGTGTGGGTAGGCCTAGCGCCCGTGATAGGAAACGCCCTAAAGCGCAACGTGGACACAGCCAAATTGGTGAAGGAAAACAGAGGTGTTTTTTGCAAAGTGCCTACCTGTAGATTTTGGCCTGTAGCTCAGCCGCCACCTAGGGAAACCTACCAAACCTGTGCATTTCTGAAAACTAGAGACCTAGGGGAATCCAAGATGGGGTGACTTGTGTGGCTCGGACCAGGTTCTGTTACCCAGAATCCTTTGCAAACCTCAAAATTTGGCTAAAAAAACACATGTTCTTCACATTTCTGTGGCAGAAAGTTCTGGAATCTGAGAGGAGCCACGAATTTCCTTCCACCCAGCGTTCCCCCACGTCTCCCGATAAAAATGATACCTCACTTGTGTGGGTAGGCCTAGCGCTTGTGACAGGAAATGCCCCAAAGCGCAACGTGGACACATCGCATTTTTTTAAAGAAAACAGAGGTGTTTTTTGCAAAGTGCCTACCTGTAGATTTTGGCATTTAGCTCAGCCAGCACCTAGGGAAACCTACCAAACCTGTGCATTTCTGAAAACTAGAGACCTAGGGGAATCCAAGATGGGGTGACTTGTGTGGCTCGGACCAGGTTCTGTTACCCAGAATCCTTTGCAAACCTCAAAATTTGGATAAAAAAACACATGTTCCTCACATTTCTGTGGCAGAAAGTTCTGGAATCTGAGAGGAGCCACAAATTTCCTTCCACCCAGCGTTTCCCCACGTCTCCCGATAAAAATGATACCTCACTTGTGTGGGTAGGCCTAGCGCCCGCGACAGAAAACGCCCCAAAGCGCAACGTGGACACAGCCAAATTGGTGAAGGAAAACAGAGGTGTTTTTTGCAAAGTGCCTACCTGTAGATTTTGGCCTGTAGCTCAACCGCCACCTAGGGAAACCTACCAAACCTGTGTATTTCTGAAAACTAGAGACCTAGGGGAATCCAAGATGGGGTGACTTGTGTGGCTCGGACCTGGTTCTGTTACCCAGAATCCTTTGCAAACCTCAAAATTTGGCTAAAAAAACACATGTTACTCACATTTCTGTGGCAGAAAGTTCTGGAATCTGAGAGGAGCCACGAATTTCCTTCCACCCAACGTTCCCCCACGTCTCCCGATAAAACTGATACCTCACTTGTGTGGGTAGGCCTAGCGCCCGTGACAGGAAATGCCCCAAAGCGCAACGTGGACACAGCCAAATTGGTGAAGGAAAACAGAGGTGTTTTTTGCAAAGTGCCTACCTGTAGCTCAGCCGCCACCTAGGGAAACCTACCAAACCTGTGCATTTCTGAAAACTAGAGACCTAGGGGAATCCAAGATGGGGTGACTTGTGTGGCTCGGACCAGGTTCTGTTACCCAGAATCCTTTGCAAACCTCAAAATTTGGCTAAAAAAACACATGTTCTTCACATTTCTGTGGCAGAAAGTTCTGGAATCTGAGAGGAGCCACGAATTTCCTTCCACCCAGCGTTCCCCCACGTCTCCCGATAAAAATGATACCTCACTTGTGTGGGTAGGCCTAGAGCCCGCGACAGAAAACGCCCCAAAGCGCAACGTGGACACAGCCAAATTGGTGAAGGAAAACAGAGGTGTTTTTTGCAAAGTGCCTACCTGTAGATTTTGGCCTGTAGCTCATCCGCCACCTAGGGAAACCTACCAAACCTGTGCATTTCTGAAAACTAGAGACCTAGGGGAATCCAAGATGGGGTGACTTGTGTGGCTCGGACCAGGTTCTGTTACCCAGAATCCTTTGCAAACCTCAAAATTTGGCTAAAAAAACACATGTTCCTCACATTTCTGTGGCAGAAAGTTCTGGAATCTGAGAGGAGCCACGAATTTCCTTCCACCCAGCGTTCCCCCACATCTCCCGATAAAAATGATACCTCACTTGTGTGGGTAGGCCTAGCGCCCGCGACAGAAAACGCCCCAAACCGCAACGTGGACACATCCAAATTTGTGAAGGAAAACAGAGGTGTTTTTTTGCAAAGTGCCTACCTGTAGATTTTGGCTTGTAGCTCAGCCGCCACCTAGGGAAACCTACCAAACCTGTGCATTTCTGAAAACTAGAGACCTAGGGGAATCCAAGATGGGGTGACTTGTGTGGCTCGGACCAGGTTCTGTTACCCAGAATCCTTTGCAAACCTCAAAATTTGGCTAAAAAAACACATGTTCCTCACATTTCTGTGGCAGAAAGTTCTGGAATCTGAGAGGAGCCACGAATTTCCTTCCACCCAGCCTTCCCCCACGTCTCCCGATAAAAATGATACCTCACTTGTGTGGGTAGGCCTTGCGCCCGCGACAGAAAACGCCCCAAAGCGCAACGTGGACACAGCCAAATTGGTGAAGGAAAACAGAGGTGTTTTTTGCAAAGTGCCTACCTGTAGATTTTGGCCTGTAGCTCATCCGCCACCTAGGGAAACCTACCAAACCTGTGCATTTCTGAAAACTAGAGACCAAGGGGAATCCAAGATGGGGTGACTTGTGTGGCTCGGACCAGGTTCTGTTACCCAGAATCCTTTGCAAACCTCAAAATTTGGCTAAAAAAACACATGTTCCTCACATTTCTGTGGCAGAAAGTTCTGGAATCTGAGAGGAGCCACGAATTTCCTTCCACCCAGCGTTCCCCCACATCTCCCGATAAAAATGATACCTCACTTGTGTGGGTAGGCCTAGCGCCCGCAACAGAAAACGCCCCAAACCGCAACGTGGACACATCCAAATTTGTGAAGGAAAACAGAGGTGTTTTTTTGCAAAGTGCCTACCTGTAGATTTTGGCTTGTAGCTCAGCCGCCACCTAGGGAAACCTACCAAACCTGTGCATTTCTGAAAACTAGAGACCTAGGGGAATCCAAGATGGGGTGACTTGT
This sequence comes from Pleurodeles waltl, assembly GCF_031143425.1. NCBI lineage: Eukaryota > Metazoa > Chordata > Amphibia > Caudata > Salamandridae > Pleurodeles > Pleurodeles waltl. The sequence continues at coordinate 213,469,324 of NC_090437.1, read as the reverse complement.
GTGGCTCGGACCAGGTTCTGTTACCCAGAATCCTTTGCAAACCTCAAAATTTGGCTAAAAAAACACATGTTCCTCACATTTCTGTGGCAGAAAGTTCTGGAATCTGAGAGGAGCCACGAATTTCCTTCCACCCAGCGTTCCCCCACGTCTCCCGATAAAAATGATACCTCACTTGTGTGGGTAGGCCTAGCGCCCGTGACAGGAAATGCCCCAAAGCGCAACGTGGACACAGCCAAATTGGTGACGGAAAACAGAGGTGTTTTTTGCAAAGTGCCTACCTGTAGATTTTGGCCTGTAGCTCAGCCGCCACCTAGGGAAACCTACCAAACCTGTGCATTTCTGAAAACTAGAGACCTAGGGGAATCCAAGATGGGGTGACTTGTGTGGCTCGGACCAGGTTCTGTTACCCAGAATCCTTTGCAAACCTCAAAACCTGGCTAAAAAAACACATGTTCCTCACATTTCTGTGGCAGAAAGTTCTGGAATCTGAGAGGAGCCACGAATTTCCTTCCACCCAGCGTTCCCCCACGTCTCCCGATAAAAATGATACCTCACTTGTGTGGGTAGGCCTAGCGCCCGTGACAGGAAATCCCCCAAAGCGCAACGTGGACACAGCCAAATTGGTGAAGGAAAACAGAGGTGTTTTTTGCAAAGTGCCTACCTGTAGATTTTGGCCTGTAGCTCAGCCGCCACCTAGGGAAACCTACCAAACCTGTGCATTTCTGAAAACTAGAGACCTAGGGGAATCCAAGATGGGGTGACTTGTGTGGCTCGGACCAGGTTCTGTTACCCAGAATCCTTTGCAAACCTCAAAATTTGGCTAAAAAAACACATGTTCCTCACATTTCTGTGGCAGAAAGTTCTGGAATCTGAGAGGAGCCACGAATTTCCTTCCACCCAGCGTTCCCCCACGTCTCCCGATAAAAATGATACCTCACTTGTGTGGGTAGGCCTAGCGCTCGTGACAGGAAATGCCCCAAAGCGCAACATGGACACATCACATTTTTTGAAAGAAAACAGAGGTGTTTTTTGCAAAGTGCCTACCTGTAGATTTTGGCATTTAGCTCAGCCAGCACCTAGGGAAACCTACCAAACCTGTGCATTTCTGAAAACTAGAGACCTAGGGGAATCCAAGATGGGGTGACTTGTGTGGCTCGGACCAGGTTCTGTTACCCAGAATCCTTTGCAAACCTCAAAATTTGGATAAAAAAACACATGTTCCTCACATTTCTGTGGCAGAAAGTTCTGGAATCTGAGAGGAGCCACAAATTTCCTTCCACCCAGCGTTCCCCCACGTCTCCCGATAAAAATGATACCTCACTTGTGTGGGTAGGCCTAGCGCCCGCGACAGAAAACGCCCCAAAGCGCAACGTGGACACAGCCAAATTGGTGAAGGAAAACAGAGGTGTTTTTTGCAAAGTGCCTACCTGTAGATTTTGGCCTGTAGCTCAGCCGCCACCTAGGGAAACCTACCAAACCTGTGCATTTCTGAAAACTAGAGACCTAGGGGAATCCAAGATGGGGTGACTTGTGTGGCTCGGACCAGGTTCTGTTACCCAGAATCCTTTGCAAACCTCAAAATTTGGCTAAAAAAACACATGTTCCTCACATTTCTGTGGCAGAAAGTTCTGGAATCTGAGAGGAGCCACGAATTTCCTACCACCCAGCGTTCCCCCACGTCTCCCGATAAAAATGATACCTCACTTGTGTGGGTAGGCCTAGCGCTCGTGACAGGAAATGCCCCAAAGCGCAACGTGGACACATCACATTTTTTGAAAGAAAACAGAGGTGTTTTTTGCAAAGTGCCTACCTGTAGATTTTGGCATTTAGCTCAGCCAGCACCTAGGGAAACCTATCAAACCTGTGCATTTCTGAAAACTAGAGACCTAGGGGAATCCAAGATGGGGTGACTTGTGTGGCACAGACCAGGTTCTGTTACCCAGAATCCTTTGCAAACCTCAAAATTTGGCTAAAAAAACACATGTTCCTCACATTTCTGTGGCAGAAAGTTCTGGAATCTGAGAGGAGCCACAAATTTCCTTCCACCCAGCGTTCCCCCACGTCTCCCGATAAAAATGATACCTCACTTGTGTGGGTAGGCCTAGCGCCCGCGACAGAAAATGCCCCAAAGCGCAACGTGGACACAGCCAAATTGGTGAAGAAAAACAGAGGTGTTTTTTGCAAAGTGCCTACCTGTAGATTTTGGCCTGTAGCTCAACCGCCACCTAGGGAAACCTACCAAACCTGTGCATTTCTGAAAACTAGAGACCTAGGGGAATCCAAGATGGGGTGACTTGTGTGGCTCGGACCAGGTTCTGTTACCCAGAATCCTTTGCAAACCTCAAAATTTGGCTAAAAAAACACATGTTCGTCACATTTCTGTGGCAGAAAGTTCTGGAATCTGAGAGGAGCCACGAATTTCCTTCCACCCAACGTTCCCCCACGTCTCCCGATAAAAATGATACCTCACTTGTGTGGGTAGGCCTAGCGCCCGTGACAGGAAATGCCCCAAAGCGCAACGTGGACACAGCCAAATTGGTGACGGAAAACAGAGGTGTTTTTTGCAAAGTGCCTACCTGTAGATTTTGGCCTGTAGCTCAGCCGCCACCTAGGGAAACCTACCAAACCTGTGCATTTCTGAAAACTAGAGACCTAGGGGAATCCAAGATGGGGTGACTTGTGTGGCTCGGACCAGGTTCTGTTACCCAGAATCCTTTGCAAACCTCAAAATTTGGCTAAAAAAACACATGTTCCTCACATTTCTGTGGCAGAAAGTTCTGGAATCTGAGAGGAGCCACGAATTTCCTTCCACCCAGCGTTCCCCCACGTCTCCCGATAAAAATGATACCTCACTTGTGTGGGTAGGCCTAGCGCTCGTGACAGGAAATGCCCCAAAGCGCAACATGGACACATCACATTTTTTGAAAGAAAACAGAGGTGTTTTTTGCAAAGTGCCTACCTGTAGATTTTGGCATTTAGCTCAGCCAGCACCTAGGGAAACCTACCAAACCTGTGCATTTCTGAAAACTAGAGACCTAGGGGAATCCAAGATGGGGTGACTTGTGTGGCTCGGACCAGGTTCTGTTACCCAGAATCCTTTGCAAACCTCAAAATTTGGCTAAAAAAACACATGTTCCTCACATTTCTGTGGCAGAAAGTTCTGGAATCTGAGAGGAGCCACAAATTTCCTTCCACCCAGCGTTCCCCCACGTCTCCCGATAAAAATGATACCTCACTTGTGTGGGTAGGCCTAGCGCCCGCGACTGAAAACGCCCCAAAGCGCAACGTGGACACAGCCAAATTGGTGAAGGAAAACAGAGGTGTTTTTTGCAAAGTGCCTACCTGTAGATTTTGGCCTGTAGCTCAGCCGCCACCTAGGGAAACCTACCAAACCTGTGCATTTCTGAAAACTAGAGACCTAGGGGAATCCAAGATGGGGTGACTTGTGTGGCTCGGACCAGGTTCTGTTACCCAGAATCCTTTGCAAACCTCAAAATTTGGCTAAAAAAACACATGTTCCTCACATTTCTGTGGCAGAAAGTTCTGGAATCTGAGAGGAGCCACGAATTTCCTACCACCCAGCGTTCCCCCACGTCTCCCGATAAAAATGATACCTCACTTGTGTGGGTAGGCCTAGCGCTCGTGACAGGAAATGCCCCAAAGCGCAACGTGGACACATCACATTTTTTGAAAGAAAACAGAGGTGTTTTTTGCAAAGTGCCTACCTGTAGATTTTGGCATTTAGCTCAGCCAGCACCTAGGGAAACCTACCAAACCTGTGCATTTCTGAAAACTAGAGACCTAGGGGAATCCAAGATGGGGTGACTTGTGTGGCACGGACCAGGTTCTGTTACCCAGAATCCTTTGCAAACCTCAAAATTTGGCTAAAAAAACACATGTTCCTCACATTTCTGTGGCAGAAAGTTCTGGAATCTGAGAGGAGCCACAAATTTCCTTCCACCCAGCGTTCCCCCACGTCTCCCGATAAAAATGATACCTCACTTGTGTGGGTAGGCCTAGCGCCCGCGACAGAAAATGCCCCAAAGCGCAACGTGGACACAGCCAAATTGGTGAAGAAAAACAGAGGTGTTTTTTGCAAAGTGCCTACCTGTAGATTTTGGCCTGTAGCTCAACCGCCACCTAGGGAAACCTACCAAACCTGTGCATTTCTGAAAACTAGAGACCTAGGGGAATCCAAGATGGGGTGACTTGTGTGGCTCGGACCAGGTTCTGTTACCCAGAATCCTTTGCAAACCTCAAAATTTGGCTAAAAAAACACATGTTCGTCACATTTCTGTGGCAGAAAGTTCTGGAATCTGAGAGGAGCCACGAATTTCCTTCCACCCAACGTTCCCCCACGTCTCCCGATAAAAATGATACCTCACTTGTGTGGGTAGGCCTAGCGCCCGTGACAGGAAATGCCCCAAAGCGCAACGTGGACACAGCCAAATTGGTGACGGAAAACAGAGGTGTTTTTTGCAAAGTGCCTACCTGTAGATTTTGGCCTGTAGCTCAGCCGCCACCTAGGGAAACCTACCAAACCTGTGCATTTCTGAAAACTAGAGACCTAGGGGAATCCAAGATGGGGTGACTTGTGTGGCTCGGACCAGGTTCTGTTACCCAGAATCCTTTGCAAACCTCAAAATTTGGCTAAAAAAACACATGTTCCTCATATTTCTGTGGCAGAAAGTTCTGGAATCTGAGAGGAGCCACGAATTTCCTTCCACCCAGCGTTCCTCCACGTCTACCGATAAAAATGATACCTCTCTTGTGTGGGTAGGCCTAGCGCCCGTGACAGGAAATGCCCCAAAGCGCAACGTGGACACAGCCAAATTGGGGACGGAAAACAGAGGTGTTTTTTGCAAAGTGCCTACCTGTAGATTTTGGCCTGTAGCTCAGCCGCCACCTAGGGAAACCTACCAAACCTGTGCATTTCTGAAAACTAGAGACCTAGGGGAATCCAAGATGGGGTGACTTGTGTGGCTCGGACCAGGTTCTGTTACCCAGAATCCTTTGCAAACCTCAAAACTTGGCTAAAAAAACACATGTTCCTCACATTTCTGTGGCAGAAAGTTCTGGAATCTGAGAGGAGCCACGAATTTCCTTCCACCCAGCGTTCCCCCATGTCTCCCGATAAAAATGATACCTCACTTGTGTGGGTAGGCCTAGCGCTCGTGACAGGAAATGCCCCAAAGCGCAACGTGGACACATCACATTTTTTGAAAGAAAACAGAGGTGTTTTTTGCAAAGTGCCTACCTGTAGATTTTGGCATTTAGCTCAGCCAGCACCTAGGGAAACCTACCAAACCTGTGCATTTCTGAAAACTAGAGACCTAGGGGAATCCAAGATGGGGTGACTTGTGTGGCTCGGACCAGGTTCTGTTACCCAGAATCCTTTGCAAACCTCAAAATTTGGCTAAAAAAACACATGTTCCTCACATTTCTGTGCAGAAAGTTCTGGAATCTGAGAGGAGCCACGAATTTCCTACCACCCAGCGTTCCCCCACGTCTCCCGATAAAAATGATACCTCACTTGTGTGGGTAGGCCTAGCGCTCGTGACAGGAAATGCCCCAAAGCGCAACGTGGACACATCACATTTTTTGAAAGAAAACAGAGGTGTTTTTTGCAAAGTGCCTACCTGTAGATTTTGGCATTTAGCTCAGCCAGCACCTAGGGAAACCTACCAAACCTGTGCATTTCTGAAAACTAGAGACCTAGGGGAATCCAAGATGGGGTGACTTGTGTGGCACGGACCAGGTTCTGTTACCCAGAATCCTTTGCAAACCTCAAAATTTGGCTAAAAAAACACATGTTCCTCACATTTCTATGGCAGAAAGTTCTGGAATCTGAGAGGAGCCACAAATTTCCTTCCACCCAGCATTCCCCCACGTCTCCCGATAAAAATGATACATCACTTGTGTGGGTAGGCCTAGCGCCCGCGACAGAAAATGCCCCAAAGCGCAACGTGGACACAGCCAAATTGGTGAAGAAAAACAGAGGTGTTTTTTGCAAAGTGCCTACCTGTAGATTTTGGCCTGTAGCTCAACCGCCACCTAGGGAAACCTACCAAACCTGTGCATTTCTGAAAACTAGAGACCTAGGGGAATCCAAGATGGGGTGACTTGTGTGGCTCGGACCAGGTTCTGTTACCCAGAATCCTTTGCAAACCTCAAAATTTGGCTAAAAAAACACATGTTCGTCACATTTCTGTGGCAGAAAGTTCTGGAATCTGAGAGGAGCCACGAATTTCCTTCCACCCAACGTTCCCCCTCGTCTCCCGATAAAAATGATACCTCACTTGTGTGGGTAGGCCTAGCGCCCGTGACAGGAAATGCCCCAAAGCGCAACGTGGACACAGCCAAATTGGTGACGGAAAACAGAGGTGTTTTTTGCAAAGTGCCTACCTGTAGATTTTGGCCTGTAGCTCAGCCGCCACCTAGGGAAACCTACCAAACCTGTGCATTTCTGAAAACTAGAGACCTAGGGGAATCCAAGATGGGGTGACTTGTGTGGCTCGGACCAGGTTCTGTTACCCAGAATCCTTTGCAAACCTCAAAATTTGGCTAAAAAAACACATGTTCCTCATATTTCTGTGGCAGAAAGTTCTGGAATCTGAGAGGAGCCACGAATTTCCTTCCACCCAGCGTTCCTCCACGTCTACCGATAAAAATGATACCTCTCTTGTGTGGGTAGGCCTAGCGCCCGTGACAGGAAATGCCCCAAAGCGCAACGTGGACACAGCCAAATTGGGGACGGAAAACAGAGGTGTTTTTTGCAAAGTGCCTACCTGTAGATTTTGGCCTGTAGCTCAGCCGCCACCTAGGGAAACCTACCAAACCTGTGCATTTCTGAAAACTAGAGACCTAGGGGAATCCAAGATGGGGTGACTTGTGTGGCTCGGACCAGGTTCTGTTACCCAGAATCCTTTGCAAACCTCAAAACTTGGCTAAAAAAACACATGTTCCTCACATTTCTGTGGCAGAAAGTTCTGGAATCTGAGAGGAGCCACGAATTTCCTTCCACCCAGCGTTCCCCCATGTCTCCCGATAAAAATGATACCTCACTTGTGTGGGTAGGCCTAGCGCTCGTGACAGGAAATGCCCCAAAGCGCAACGTGGACACATCACATTTTTTGAAAGAAAACAGAGGTGTTTTTTGCAAAGTGCCTACCTGTAGATTTTGGCATTTAGCTCAGCCAGCACCTAGGGAAACCTACCAAACCTGTGCATTTCTGAAAACTAGAGACCTAGGGGAATGCAAGATGGGGTGACTTGTGTGGCTCGGACCAGGTTCTGTTACCCAGAATCCTTTGCAAACCTCAAAATTTGGCTAAAAAAACACATGTTCCTCACATTTCTGTGGCAGAAAGTTCTGGAATCTGAGAGGAGCCACAAATTTCCTTCCACCCAGCGTTCCCCCACGTCTCCCGATAAAAATTATACCTCACTTGTGTGGGTAGGCCTAGCGCCCGCGACAGAAAACGCCCCAAAGCGCAACGTGGACACAGCCAAATTGGTGAAGGAAAACAGAGGTGTTTTTTGCAAAGTGCCTACCTGTAGATTTTGGCCTGTAGCTCAACCGCCACCTAGGGAAACCTACCAAACCTGTGCATTTCTGAAAACTAGAGACCTAGGGGAATCCAAGATGGGGTGACTTGTGTGGCTCGGACCAGGTTCTGTTACCCAGAATCCTTTGCAAACCTCAAAATTTGGCTAAAAAAACACATGTTCCTCCCATTTCTGTGTCAGAAAGTTCTGGAATCTGAGAGGAGCCACGAATTTCCTTCCACCCAACGTTCCCCCACGTCTCCCGATAAAAATGATACCTCACTTGTGTGGGTAGGCCTAGCGCCCGTGACAGGAAATGCCCCAAAGCGCAACGTGGACACAGCCAAATTGGTGAAGGAAAACAGAGGTGTTTTTTGCAAAGTGCCTACCTGTAGATTTTGGCCTGTAGCTCAGCCGCCACCTAGGGAAACCTACCAAACCTGTGCATTTCTGAAAACTAGAGACCTAGGGGAATCCAAGATGGGGTGACTTGTGTGGCTCGGACCAGGTTCTGTTACCCAGAATCCTTTGCAAACCTCAAAATTTGGCTAAAAAAACACATGTTCCTCATATTTCTGTGGCAGAAAGTTCTGGAATCTGAGAGGAGCCACGAATTTCCTTCCACCCAGCGTTCCTCCACGTCTACCGATAAAAATGATACCTCTCTTGTGTGGGTAGGCCTAGCGCCCGTGACAGGAAATACCCCAAAGCGCAACGTGGACACAGCCACATTGGGGACGGAAAACAGAGGTGTTTTTTGCAAAGTGCCTACCTGTAGATTTTGGCCTGTAGCTCAGCCGCCACCTAGGGAAACCTACCAAACCTGTGCATTTCTGAAAACTAGAGACCTAGGGGAATCCAAGATGGGGTGACTTGTGTGGCTCGGACCAGGTTCTGTTACCCAGAATCCTTTGGAAACCTCAAAACTTGGCTAAAAAAACACATGTTCCTCACATTTCTGTGGCAGAAAGTTCTAGAATCTGAGAAGAGCCACGAATTTCCTTCCACCCAGCGTTCCCCCATGTCTCCCGATAAAAATGATACCTCACTTGTGTGGGTAGGCCTAGCGCTCGTGACAGGAAATGCCCCAAAGCGCAACGTGGACACATCAGATTTTTTTAAAGAAAACAGAGGTGTTTTTTGCAAAGTGCCTACCTGTAGATTTTGGCATTTAGCTCAGCCAGCACCTAGGGAAACCTACCAAACCTGTGCATTTCTGAAAACTAGAGACCTAGGGGAATGCAAGATGGGGTGACTTGTGTGGCTCGGACCAGGTTCTGTTACCCAGAATCCTTTGCAAACTTCAAAATTTGGCTAAAAAAACACATGTTCCTCACATTTCTGTGGCAGAAAGTTCTCGAATCTGAGAGGAGCCACAAATTTCCTTCCACCCAGCGTTCCCCCACGTCTCCCGATAAAAATTATACCTCACTTGTGTGGGTAGGCCTAGCGCCCGCGACAGAAAACGCCCCAAAGCGCAACGTGGACACAGCCAAATTGGTGAAGGAAAACAGAGGTGTTTTTTGCAAAGTGCCTACCTGTAGATTTTGGCCTGTAGCTCAACCGCCACCTAGGGAAACCTACCAAACCTGTGCATTTCTGAAAACTAGAGACCTAGGGGAATCCAAGATGGGGTGACTTGTGTGGCTCGGACCAGGTTCTGTTACCCAGAATCCTTTGCAAACCTCAAAATTTGGCTAAAAAAACACATGTTCCTCCCATTTCTGTGGCAGAAAGTTCTGGAATCTGAGAGGAGCCACGAATTTCCTTCCACCCAACGTTCCCCCACGTCTCCCGATAAAAATGATACCTCACATGTTTGGGTAGGCCTAGCGCCCGTGACAGGAAATGCCCCAAAGCGCAACGTGGACACAACCAAATTGGTGACGGAAAACAGAGGTGTTTTTTGCAAAGTGCCTACCTGTAGATTTTGGCCTGTAGCTCAGCCGCCACCTAGGGAAACCTACCAAACCTGTGCATTTCTGAAAACTAGAGACCTAGGGGAATCCAAGATGGGGTGACTTGTGTGGCTCGGACCAGGTTCTGTTACCCAGAATCCCTTGCAAACCTCAAAATTTGGCTAAAAAAACACATGTTCCTCACATTTCTGTGGCAGAAAGTTCTGGAATCTGAGAGGAGCCACAAATTTCCTTCCACCCAGCGTTCCCCCACGTCTCCCGATAAAAATGATACCTCACTTGTGTGGGTAGGCCTAGCGCCCGCGACAGGAAATGCCCCAAAGCGCAACGTGGACACAGCCAAATTGGTGAAGGAAAACAGAGGTGTTTTTTGCAAAGTGCCTACCTGTAGATTTTGGCCTGTAGCTCAACCGCCACCTAGGGAAACCTACCAAACCTGTGCATTTCTGAAAACTAGAGACCTAGGGGAATCCAAGATGGGGTGACTTGTGTGGCTCGGACCAGGTTCTGTTACCCAGAATCCTTTGCAAACCTCAAAATTTGGCTAAAAAAACACATGTTACTCACATTTCTGTGGCAGAAAGTTCTGGAATCTGAGAGGAGCCACGAATTTCCTTCCACCCAGCGTTCCTCCACGTCTCCCGATAAAAATGATACCTCTCTTGTGTGGGTAGGCCTAGCGCCCGTGACAGGAAATGCCCCAAAGCGCAACGTGGACACAGCCAAATTGGGGACGGAAAACAGAGGTGTTTTTTGCAAAGTGCCTACCTGTAGATTTTGGCCTGTAGCTCAGCCGCCACCTAGGGAAACCTACCAAACCTGTGCATTTCTGAAAACTAGAGACCTAGGGGAATCCAAGATGGGGTGACTTGTGTGGCTCGGACCAGGTTCTGTTACCCAGAATCCTTTGCAAACCTCAAAACTTGGCTAAAAAAACACATGTTCCTCACATTTCTGTGGAAGAAAGTTCTGGAATCTTAGAGGAGCCACGAATTTCCTTCTACCCAGCGTTCCCCCATGTCTCCCGATAAAAATGATACCTCACTTGTGTGGGTAGGCCTAGCGCTCGTGACAGGAAATGCCCCAAAGCGCAACGTGGACACATCACATTTTTTGAAAGAAAACAGAGGTGTTTTTTGCAAAGTGCCTACCTGTAGATTTTGGCATTTAGCTCAGCCAGCACCTAGGGAAACCTACCAAACCTGTGCATTTCTGAAAACTAGAGACCTAGGGGAATGCAAGATGGGGTGACTTGTGTGGCTCGGACCAGGTTCTGTTACCCAGAATCCTTTGCAAACCTCAAAATTTGGCTAAAAAAACACATGTTCCTCACATTTCTGTGGCAGAAAGTTCTGGAATCTGAGAGGAGCCACAAATTTCCTTCCACCCAGCGTTCCCCCACGTCTCCCGATAAAAATTATACCTCACTTGTGTGGGTAGGCCTAGCGCCCGCGACAGAAAACGCCCCAAAGCGCAACGTGGACACAGCCAAATTGGTGAAGCAAAACAGAGGTGTTTTTTGCAAAGTGCCTACCTGTAGATTTTGGCCTGTAGCTCAACCGCCACCTAGGGAAACCTACCAAACCTGTGCATTTCTGAAAACTAGAGACCTAGGGGAATCCAAGATGGGGTGACTTGTGTGGCTCGGACCAGGTTCTGTTACCCAGAATCCTTTGCAAACCTCAAAATTTGGCTAAAAAAACACATGTTCCTCCCATTTCTGTGGCAGAAAGTTCTGGAATCTGAGAGGAGCCACGAATTTCCTTCCACCCAGCGTTCCCCCATGTCTCCCGATAAAAATGATACCTCACTTGTGTGGGTAGGCCTAGCGCCCGTGATAGGAAACGCCCTAAAGCGCAACGTGGACACAGCCAAATTGGTGAAGGAAAACAGAGGTGTTTTTTGCAAAGTGCCTACCTGTAGATTTTGGCCTGTAGCTCAGCCGCCACCTAGGGAAACCTACCAAACCTGTGCATTTCTGAAAACTAGAGACCTAGGGGAATCCAAGATGGGGTGACTTGTGTGGCTCGGACCAGGTTCTGTTACCCAGAATCCTTTGCAAACCTCAAAATTTGGCTAAAAAAACACATGTTCTTCACATTTCTGTGGCAGAAAGTTCTGGAATCTGAGAGGAGCCACGAATTTCCTTCCACCCAGCGTTCCCCCACGTCTCCCGATAAAAATGATACCTCACTTGTGTGGGTAGGCCTAGCGCTCGTGACAGGAAATGCCCCAAAGCGCAACGTGGACACATCACATTTTTTGAAAGAAAACAGAGGTGTTTTTTGCAAAGTGCCTACCTGTAGATTTTGGCATTTAGCTCAGCCAGCACCTAGGGAAACCTACCAAACCTGTGCATTTCTGAAAACTAGAGACCTAGGGGAATCCAAGATGGGGTGACTTGTGTGGCTCGGACCAGGTTCTGTTACCCAGAATCCTTTGCAAACCTCAAAATTTGGCTAAAAAAACACATGTTCCTCACATTTCTGTGGCAGAAAGTTCTGGAATCTGAGAGGAGCCACAAATTTCCTTCCACCCAGCGTTCCCCCACGTCTCCCGATAAAAATGATACCTCACTTGTGTGGGTAGGCCTAGCGCCCGCGACAGAGAACGCCCCAAAGCGCAACGTGGACACAGCCAAATTGGTGAAGGAAAACAGAGGTGTTTTTTGCAAAGTGCCTACCTGTAGATTTTGGCCTGTAGCTCAACCGCCACCTAGGGAAACCTACCAAACCTGTGCATTTCTGAAAACTAGAGACCTAGGGGAATCCAAGATGGGGTGACTTGTGTGGCTCGGACCAGGTTCTGTTACCCAGAATCCTTTGCAAACCTCAAAATTTGGCTAAAAAAACACATGTTACTCACATTTCTGTGGCAGAAAGTTCTGGAATCTGAGAGGAGCCACGAATTTCCTTCCATCCGAAGTTCCCCCACGTCTCCCGATAAAAATGATACCTCACTTGTGTGGGTAGGCCTAGCGCCCGTGACAGGAAATGCCCCAAAGCGCAACGTGGACACAGCCAAATTGGTGACGGAAAACAGAGGTGTTTTTTGCAAAGTGCCTACCTGTAGATTTTGGCCTGTAGCTCAGCCGCCACCTAGGGAAACCTACCAAACCTGTGCATTTCTGAAAACTAGAGACCTAGGGGAATCCAAGATGGGGTGACTTGTGTGGCTCGGACCAGGTTCTGTTACCCAGAATCCTTTGCAAACCTCAAAATTTGGCTAAAAAAACACATGTTCCTCACATTTCTGTGGCAGAAAGTTCTGGAATCTGAGAGGAGCCACGAATTTCCTTCCACCCAGCGTTCCCCCACGTCTCCCGATAAAAATGATACCTCACTTGTGTGGGTAGGCCTAGCGCTCGTGACAGGAAATGCCCCAAAGCGCAACGTGGACACATCACATTTTTTGAAAGAAAACAGAGGTGTTTTTTGCAAAGTGCCTACCTGTAGATTTTGGCATTTAGCTCAGCCAGCACCTAGGGAAACCTACCAAACCTGTGCATTTCTGAAAACTAGAGACCTAGGGGAATCCAAGATGGGGTGACTTGTGTGGCACGGACCAGGTTCTGTTACCCAGAATCCTTTGCAAACCTCAAAATTTGGCTAAAAAAACACATGTTCCTCACATTTCTGTGGCAGAAAGTTCTGGAATCTGAGAGGAGCCACAAATTTCCTTCCACCCAGCGTTCCCCCACGTCTCCCGATAAAAATGATACCTCACTTGTGTGGGTAGGCCTAGCGCCCGCGACAGAAAATGCCCCAAAGCGCAACGTGGACACAGCCAAATTGGTGAAGAAAAACAGAGGTGTTTTTTGCAAAGTGCCTACCTGTAGATTTTGGCCTGTAGCTCAACCGCCACCTAGGGAAACCTACCAAACCTGTGCATTTCTGAAAACTAGAGACCTAGGGGAATCCAAGATGGGGTGACTTGTGTGGCTCGGACCAGGTTCTGTTACCCAGAATCCTTTGCAAACCTCAAAATTTGGCTAAAAAAACACATGTTCGTCACATTTCTGTGGCAGAAAGTTCTGGAATCTGAGAGGAGCCACGAATTTCCTTCCACCCAACGTTCCCCCACGTCTCCCGATAAAAATGATACCTCACTTGTGTGGGTAGGCCTAGCGCCCGTGACAGGAAATGCCCCAAAGCGCAACGTGGACACAGCCAAATTGGTGACGGAAAACAGAGGTGTTTTTTGCAAAGTGCCTACCTGTAGATTTTGGCCTGTAGCTCAGCCGCCACCTATGGAAACCTACCAAACCTGTGCATTTCTGAAAACTAGAGACCTAGGGGAATCCAAGATGGGGTGACTTGTGTGGCTCGGACCAGGTTCTGTTACCCAGAATCCTTTGCAAACCTCAAAATTTGGCTAAAAAAACACATGTTCCTCACATTTCTGTGGCAGAAAGTTCTGGAATCTGAGAGGAGCCACGAATTTCCTTCCACCCAGCGTTCCCCCACGTCTCCCGATAAAAATGATACCTCACTTGTGTGGGTAGGCCTAGCGCTCGTGACAGGAAATGCCCCAAAGCGCAACATGGACACATCACATTTTTTGAAAGAAAACAGAGGTGTTTTTTGCAAAGTGCCTACCTGTAGATTTTGGCATTTAGCTCAGCCAGCACCTAGGGAAACCTACCAAACCTGTGCATTTCTGAAAACTAGAGACCTAGGGGAATCCAAGATGGGGTGACTTGTGTGGCTCGGACCAGGTTCTGTTACCCAGAATCCTTTGCAAACCTCAAAATTTGGCTAAAAAAACACATGTTCCTCACATTTCTGTGGCAGAAAGTTCTGGAATCTGAGAGGAGCCACAAATTTCCTTCCACCCAGCGTTCCCCCACGTCTCCCGATAAAAATGATACCTCACTTGTGTGGGTAGGCCTAGCGCCCGCGACAGAAAACGCCCCAAAGCGCAACGTGGACACAGCCAAATTGGTGAAGGAAAACAGAGGTGTTTTTTGCAAAGTGCCTACCTGTAGATTTTGGCCTGTAGCTCAGCCGCCACCTAGGGAAACCTACCAAACCTGTGCATTTCTGAAAACTAGAGACCTAGGGGAATCGAAGATGGGGTGACTTGTGTGGCTCGGACCAGGTTCTGTTACCCAGAATCCTTTGCAAACCTCAAAATTTGGCTAAAAAAACACATGTTCCTCACATTTCTGTGGCAGAAAGTTCTGGAATCTGAGAGGAGCCACGAATTTCCTACCACCCAGCGTTCCCCCACGTCTCCCGATAAAAATGATACCTCACTTGTGTGGGTAGGCCTAGCGCTCGTGACAGGAAATGCCCCAAAGCGCAACGTGGACACATCACATTTTTTGAAAGAAAACAGAGGTGTTTTTTGCAAAGTGCCTACCTGTAGATTTTGGCATTTAGCTCAGCCAGCACCTAGGGAAACCTACCAAACCTGTGCATTTCTGAAAACTAGAGACCTAGGGGAATCCAAGATGGGGTGACTTGTGTGGCACGGACCAGGTTCTGTTACCCAGAATCCTTTGCAAACCTCAAAATTTGGCTAAAAAAACACATGTTCCTCACATTTCTGTGGCAGAAAGTTCTGGAATCTGAGAGGAGCCACAAATTTCCTTCCACCCAGCGTTCCCCCACGTCTCCCGATAAAAATGATACCTCACTTGTGTGGGTAGGCCTAGCGCCCGCGACAGAAAATGCCCCAAAGCGCAACGTGGACACAGCCAAATTGGTGAAGAAAAACAGAGGTGTTTTTTGCAAAGTGCCTACCTGTAGATTTTGGCCTGTAGCTCAACCGCCACCTAGGGAAACCTACCAAACCTGTGCATTTCTGAAAACTAGAGACCTAGGGGAATCCAAGATGGGGTGACTTGTGTGGCTCGGACCAGGTTCTGTTACCCAGAATCCTTTGCAAACCTCAAAATTTGGCTAAAAAAACACATGTTCGTCACATTTCTGTGGCAGAAAGTTCTGGAATCTGAGAGGAGCCACGAATTTCCTTGCACCCAACGTTCCCCCACGTCTCCCGATAAAAATGATACCTCACTTGTGTGGGTAGGCCTAGCGCCCGTGACAGGAAATGCCCCAAAGCGCAACGTGGACACAGCCAAATTGGTGACGGAAAACAGAGGTGTTTTTTGCAAAGTGCCTACCTGTAGATTTTGGCCTGTAGCTCAGCCGCCACCTAGGGAAACCTACCAAACCTGTGCATTTCTGAAAACTAGAGACCTAGGGGAATCCAAGATGGGGTGACTTGTGTGGCTCGGACCAGGTTCTGTTACCCAGAATCCTTTGCAAACCTCAAAATTTGGCTAAAAAAACACATGTTCCTCACATTTCTGTGGCAGAAAGTTCTGGAATCTGAGAGGAGCCACGAATTTCCTTCCACCCAGCGTTCCCCCACGTCTCCCGATAAAAATGATACCTCACTTGTGTGGGTAGGCCTAGCGCTCGTGACAGGAAATGCCCCAAAGCGCAACATGGACACATCACATTTTTTGAAAGAAAACAGAGGTGTTTTTTGCAAAGTGCCTACCTGTAGATTTTGGCTTTTAGCTCAGCCAGCACCTAGGGAAACCTACCAAACCTGTGCATTTCTGAAAACTAGAGACCTAGGGGAATCCAAGATGGGGTGACTTGTGTGGCTCGGACCAGGTTCTGTTACCCAGAATCCTTTGCAAACCTCAAAATTTGGCTAAAAAAACACATGTTCCTCACATTTCTGTGGCAGAAAGTTCTGGAATCTGAGAGGAGCCACAAATTTCCTTCCACCCAGCGTTCCCCCACGTCTCCCGATAAAAATGATACCTCACTTGTGTGGGTAGGCCTAGCGCCCGCGACAGAAAACGCCCCAAAGCGCAACGTGGACACAGCCAAATTGGTGAAGGAAAACAGAGGTGTTTTTTGCAAAGTGCCTACCTGTAGATTTTGGCCTGTAGCTCAGCCGCCACCTAGGGAAACCTACCAAACCTGTGCATTTCTGAAAACTAGAGACCTAGGGGAATCCAAGATGGGGTGACTTGTGTGGCTCGGACCAGGTTCTGTTACCCAGAATCCTTTGCAAACCTCAAAATTTGGCTAAAAAAACACATGTTCCTCACATTTCTGTGGCAGAAAGTTCTGGAATCTGAGAGGAGCCACGAATTTCCTACCACCCAGCGTTCCCCCACGTCTCCCGATAAAAATGATACCTCACTTGTGTGGGTAGGCCTAGCGCTCGTGACAGGAAATGCCCCAAAGCGCAACGTGGACACATCACATTTTTTGAAAGAAAACAGAGGTGTTTTTTGCAAAGTGCCTACCTGTAGATTTTGGCATTTAGCTCAGCCAGCACCTAGGGAAACCTACCAAACCTGTGCATTTCTGAAAACTAGAGACCTAGGGGAATCCAAGATGGGGTGACTTGTGTGGCACGGACCAGGTTCTGTTACCCAGAATCCTTTGCAAACCTCAAAATTTGGCTAAAAAAACACATGTTCCTCACATTTCTGTGGCAGAAAGTTCTGGAATCTGAGAGGAGCCACAAATTTCCTTCCACCCAGCGTTCCCCCACGTCTCCCGATAAAAATGATACCTCACTTGTGTGGGTAGGCCTAGCGCCCGCGACAGAAAATGCCCCAAAGCGCAACGTGGACACAGCCAAATTGGTGAAGAAAAACAGAGGTGTTTTTTGCAAAGTGCCTACCTGTAGATTTTGGCCTGTAGCTCAACCGCCACCTAGGGAAACCTACCAAACCTGTGCATTTCTGAAAACTAGAGACCTAGCGGAATCCAAGATGGGGTGACTTGTGTGGCTCGGACCAGGTTCTGTTACCCAGAATCCTTTGCAAACCTCAAAATTTGGCTAAAAAAACACACGTTCGTCACATTTCTGTGGCAGAAAGTTCTGGAATCTGAGAGGAGCCACGAATTTCCTTCCACCCAACGTTCCCCCCCGTCTCCCGATAAAAATGATACCTCACTTGTGTGGGTAGGCCTAGCGCCCGTGACAGGAAATGCCCCGAAGCGCAACGTGGACACAGCCAAATTGGTGACGGAAAACAGAGGTGTTTTTTGCAAAGTGCCTACCTGTAGATTTTGGCCTGTAGCTCAGCCGCCACCTAGGGAAACCTACCAAACCTGTGCATTTCTGAAAACTAGAGACCTAGGGGAATCCAAGATGGGGTGACTTGTGTGGCTCGGACCAGGTTCTGTTACCCAGAATCCTTTGCAAACCTCAAAATTTGGCTAAAAAAACACATGTTCCTCATATTTCTGTGGCAGAAAGTTCTGGAATCTGAGAGGAGCCACGAATTTCCTTCCACCCAGTGTTCCTCCACGTCTACCGATAAAAATGATACCTCTCTTGTGTGGGTAGGCCTAGCGCCCGTGACAGGAAATGCCCCAAAGCGCAACGTGGACACAGCCAAATTGGGGACGGAAAACAGAGGTGTTTTTTGCAAAGTGCCTACCTGTAGATTTTGGCCTGTAGCTCAGCCGCCACCTAGGGAAACCTACCAAACCTGTGCATTTCTGAAAACTAGAGACCTAGGGGAATCCAAGATGGGGTGACTTGTGTGGCTCGGACCAGGTTCTGTTACCCAGAATCCTTTGCAAACCTCAAAACTTGGCTAAAAAAACACATGTTCCTCACATTTCTGTGGCAGAAAGTTCTGGAATCTGAGAGGAGCCACGAATTTCCTTCCACCCAGCGTTCCCCCATGTCTCCCGATAAAAATGATACCTCACTTGTGTGGGTAGGCCTAGCGCTCGTGACAGGAAATGCCCCAAAGCGCAACGTGGACACATCACATTTTTTGAAAGAAAACAGAGGTGTTTTTTGCAAAGTGCCTACCTGTAGATTTTGGCATTTAGCTCAGCCAGCACCTAGGGAAACCTACCAAACCTGTGCATTTCTGAAAACTAGAGACCTAGGGGAATGCAAGATGGGGTGACTTGTGTGGCTCGGACCAGGTTCTGTTACCCAGAATCCTTTGCAAACCTCAAAATTTGGCTAAAAAAACACATGTTCCTCACATTTCTGTGGCAGAAAGTTCTGGAATCTGAGAGGAGCCACAAATTTCCTTCCACCCAGCGTTCCCCCACGTCTCCCGATAAAAATGATACCTCACTTGTGTGGGTAGGCCTAGCGCCCGCGACAGAAAACGCCCCAAAGCGCAACGTGGACACAGCCAAATTGGTGAAGGAAAACAGAGGTGTTTTTTGCAAAGTGCCTACCTGTAGATTTTGGCCTGTAGCTCAGCCGCCACCTAGGGAAACCTACCAAACCTGTGCATTTCTGAAAACTAGAGACCTAGGGGAATCCAAGATGGGGTGACTTGTGTGGCTCGGACCAGGTTCTGTTACCCAGAATCCTTTGCAAACCTCAAAATTTGGCTAAAAAAACACATGTTCCTCACATTTCTGTGGCAGAAAGTTCTGGAATCTGAGAGGAGCCACGAATTTCCTACCACCCAGCGTTCCCCCACGTCTCCCGATAAAAATGATACCTCACTTGTGTGGGTAGGCCTAGCGCTCGTGACAGGAAATGCCCCAAAGCGCAACGTGGACACATCACATTTTTTTAAAGAAAACAGAGGTGTTTTTTGCAAAGTGCCTACCTGTAGATTTTGGCATTTAGCTCAGCCAGCACCTAGGGAAACCTACCAAACCTGTGCATTTCTGAAAACTAGAGACCTAGGGGAATCCAAGATGGGGTGACTTGTGTGGCACGGACCAGGTTCTGTTACCCAGAATCCTTTGCAAACCTCAAAATTTGGCTAAAAAAACACATGTTCCTCACATTTCTGTGGCAGAAAGTTCTGGAATCTGAGAGGAGCCACAAATTTCCTTCCACCCAGCGTTCCCCCACGTCTCCCGATAAAAATGATACCTCACTTGTGTGGGTAGGCCTAGCGCCCGCGACAGAAAATGCCCCAAAGCGCAACGTGGACACAGCCAAATTGGTGAAGAAAAACAGAGGTGTTTTTTGCAAAGTGCCTACCTGTAGATTTTGGCCTGTAGCTCAACCGCCACCTAGGGAAACCTACCAAACCTGTGCATTTCTGAAAACTAGAGACCTAGGGGAATCCAAGATGGGGTGACTTGTGTGGCTCGGACCAGGTTCTGTTACCCAGAATCCTTTGCAAACCTCAAAATTTGGCTAAAAAAACACATGTTCGTCACATTTCTGTGGCAGAAAGTTCTGGAATCTGAGAGGAGCCACGAATTTCCTTCCACCCAACGTTCCCCCACGTCTCCCGATAAAAATGATACCTCACTTGTGTGGGTAGGCCTAGCGCCCGTGACAGGAAATGCCCCAAAGCGCAACGTGGACACAGCCAAATTGGTGACGGAAAACAGAGGTGTTTTTTGCAAAGTGCCTACCTGTAGATTTTGGCCTGTAGCTCAGCCGCCACCTAGGGAAACCTACCAAACCTGTGCATTTCTGAAAACTAGAGACCTAGGGGAATCCAAGATGGGGTGACTTGTGTGGCTCGGACCAGGTTCTGTTACCCAGAATCCTTTGCAAACCTCAAAATTTGGCTAAAAAAACACATGTTCCTCACATTTCTGTGGCAGAAAGTTCTGGAATCTGAGAGGAGCCACGAATTTCCTTCCACCCAGCGTTCCCCCACGTCTCCCGATAAAAATGATACCTCACTTGTGTGGGTAGGCCTAGCGCTCGTGACAGGAAATGCCCCAAAGCGCAACGTGGACACAGCCAAATTGGTGAAGGAAAACAGAGGTGTTTTTTGCAAAGTGCCTACCTGTAGATTTTGGCCTGTAGCTCAGCCGCCACCTAGGGAAACCTACCAAACCTGTGCATTTCTGAAAACTAGAGACCTAGGGGAATCCAAGATGGGGTGACTTGTGTGGCTCGGACCAGGTTCTGTTACCCAGAATCCTTTGCAAACCTCAAAATTTGGCTAAAAAAACACATGTTCCTCACATTTCTGTGGCAGAAAGTTCTGGAATCTGAGAGGAGCCACGAATTTCCTACCACCCAGCGTTCCCCCACGTCTCCCGATAAAAATGATACCTCACTTGTGTGGGTAGGCCTAGCGCTCGTGACAGGAAATGCCCCAAAGCGCAACGTGGACACATCACATTTTTTGAAAGAAAACAGAGGTGTTTTTTGCAAAGTGCCTACCTGTAGATTTTGGCATTTAGCTCAGCCAGCACCTAGGGAAACCTACCAAACCTGTGCATTTCTAAAAACTAGAGACCTAGGGGAATCCAAGATGGGGTGACTTGTGTGGCACGGACCAGGTTCTGTTACCCAGAATCCTTTGCAAACCTCAAAATTTGGCTAAAAAAACACATGTTCCT
The DNA here is from genome assembly GCF_031143425.1 of Pleurodeles waltl. Lineage (NCBI taxonomy): Eukaryota > Metazoa > Chordata > Amphibia > Caudata > Salamandridae > Pleurodeles > Pleurodeles waltl. The sequence continues at coordinate 213,448,569 of NC_090437.1, read as the reverse complement.
CACATTTCTGTGGCAGAAAGTTCTGGAATCTGAGAGGAGCCACAAATTTCCTTCCACCCAGCGTTCCCCCACGTCTCCCGATCAAAATGATACCTCACTTGTGTGGGTAGGCCTAGCGCCCGCGACAGAAAATGCCCCAAAGCGCAACGTGGACACAGCCAAATTGGTGAAGAAAAACAGAGGTGTTTTTTGCAAAGTGCCTACCTGTAGATTTTGGCCTGTAGCTCAACCGCCACCTAGGGAAACCTACCAAACCTGTGCATTTCTGAAAACTAGAGACCTAGGGGAATCCAAGATGGGGTGACTTGTGTGGCTCGGACCAGGTTCTGTTACCCAGAATCCTTTGCAAACCTCAAAATTTGGCTAAAAAAACACATGTTCGTCACATTTCTGTGGCAGAAAGTTCTGGAATCTGAGAGGAGCCACGAATTTCCTTCCACCCAACGTTCCCCCACGTCTCCCGATAAAAATGATACCTCACTTGTGTGGGTAGGCCTAGCGCCCGTGACAGGAAATGCCCCAAAGCGCAACGTGGACACAGCCAAATTGGTGACGGAAAACAGAGGTGTTTTTTGCAAAGTGCCTACCTGTAGATTTTGGCCTGTAGCTCAGCCGCCACCTAGGGAAACCTACCAAACCTGTGCATTTCTGAAAACTAGAGACCTAGGGGAATCCAAGATGGGGTGACTTGTGTGGCTCGGACCAGGTTCTGTTACCCAGAATCCTTTGCAAACCTCAAAATTTGGCTAAAAAAACACATGTTCCTCATATTTCTGTGGCAGAAAGTTCTGGAATCTGAGAGGAGCCACGAATTTCCTTCCACCCAGCGTTCCTCCACGTCTACCGATAAAAATGATACCTCTCTTGTGTGGGTAGGCCTAGCGCCCGTGACAGGAAATGCCCCAAAGCGCAACGTGGACACAGCCAAATTGGGGACGGAAAACAGAGGTGTTTTTTGCAAAGTGCCTACCTGTAGATTTTGGCCTGTAGCTCAGCCGCCACCTAGGGAAACCTACCAAACCTGTGCATTTCTGAAAACTAGAGACCTAGGGGAATCCAAGATGGGGTGACTTGTGTGGCTCGGACCAGGTTCTGTTACCCAGAATCCTTTACAAACCTCAAAACTTGGCTAAAAAAACACATGTTCCTCACATTTCTGTGGCAGAAAGTTCTGGAATCTGAGAGGAGCCACGAATTTCCTTCCACCCAGCGTTCCCCCATGTCTCCCGATAAAAATGATACCTCACTTGTGTGGGTAGGCCTAGCGCTCGTGACAGGAAATGCCCCAAAGCGCAACGTGGACACATCACATTTTTTGAAAGAAAACAGAGGTGTTTTTTGCAAAGTGCCTACCTGTAGATTTTGGCATTTAGCTCAGCCAGCACCTAGGGAAACCTACCAAACCTGTGCATTTCTGAAAACTAGAGACCTAGGGGAATGCAAGATGGGGTGACTTGTGTGGCTCGGACCAGGTTCTGTTACCCAGAATCCTTTGCAAACCTCAAAATTTGGCTAAAAAAACACATGTTCCTCACATTTCTGTGGCAGAAAGTTCTGGAATCTGAGAGGAGCCACAAATTTCCTTCCACCCAGCGTTCCCCCACGTCTCCCGATAAAAATTATACCTCACTTGTGTGGGTAGGCCTAGCGCCCGCGACAGAAAACGCCCCAAAGCGCAACGTGGACACAGCCAAATTGGTGAAGGAAAACAGAGGTGTTTTTTGCAAAGTGCCTACCTGTAGATTTTGGCCTGTAGCTCAACCGCCACCTAGGGAAACCTACCAAACCTGTGCATTTCTGAAAACTAGAGACCTAGGGGAATCCAAGATGGGGTGACTTGTGTGGCTCGGACCAGGTTCTGTTACCCAGAATCCTTTGCAAACCTCAAAATTTGGCTAAAAAAACACATGTTCCTCCCATTTCTGTGTCAGAAAGTTCTGGAATCTGAGAGGAGCCACGAATTTCCTTCCACCCAACGTTCCCCCACGTCTCCCGATAAAAATGATACCTCACTTGTGTGGGTAGGCCTAGCGCCCGTGACAGGAAATGCCCCAAAGCGCAACGTGGACACAGCCAAATTGGTGAAGGAAAACAGAGGTGTTTTTTGCAAAGTGCCTACCTGTAGATTTTGGCCTGTAGCTCAGCCGCCACCTAGGGAAACCTACCAAACCTGTGCATTTCTGAAAACTAGAGACCTAGGGGAATCCAAGATGGGGTGACTTGTGTGGCTCGGACCAGGTTCTGTTACCCAGAATCCTTTGCAAACCTCAAAATTTGGCTAAAAAAACACATGTTCCTCACATTTCTGTGGCAGAAAGTTCTGGAATCTGAGAGGAGCCACAAATTTCCTTCCACCCAGCGTTCCCCCACGTCTCCCGATAAAAATTATACCTCACTTGTGTGGGTAGGCCTAGCGCCCGCGACAGAAAACGCCCCAAAGCGCAACGTGGACACAGCCAAATTGGTGAAGGAAAACAGAGGTGTTTTTTGCAAAGTGCCTACCTGTAGATTTTGGCCTGTAGCTCAACCGCCACCTAGGGAAACCTACCAAACCTGTGCATTTCTGAAAACTAGAGACCTAGGGGAATCCAAGATGGGGTGACTTGTGTGGCTCGGACCAGGTTCTGTTACCCAGAATCCTTTGCAAACCTCAAAATTTGGCTAAAAAAACACATGTTCCTCCCATTTCTGTGTCAGAAAGTTCTGGAATCTGAGAGGAGCCACGAATTTCCTTCCACCCAACGTTCCCCCACGTCTCCCGATAAAAATGATACCTCACTTGTGTGGGTAGGCCTAGCGCCCGTGACAGGAAATGCCCCAAAGCGCAACGTGGACACAGCCAAATTGGTGAAGGAAAACAGTGGTGTTTTTTGCAAAGTGCCTACCTGTAGATTTTGGCCTGTAGCTCAGCCGCCACCTAGGGAAACCTACCAAACCTGTGCATTTCTGAAAACTAGAGACCTAGGGGAATCCAAGATGGGGTGACTTGTGTGGCTCGGACCAGGTTCTGTTACCCAGAATCCTTTGCAAACCTCAAAATTTGGCTAAAAAAACACATGTTCCTCATATTTCTGTGGCAGAAAGTTCTGGAATCTGAGAGGAGCCACGAATTTCCTTCCACCCAGCGTTCCTCCACGTCTACCGATAAAAATGATACCTCTCTTGTGTGGGTAGGCCTAGCGCCCGTGACAGGAAATACCCCAAAGCGCAACGTGGACACAGCCACATTGGGGACGGAAAACAGAGGTGTTTTTTGCAAAGTGCCTACCTGTAGATTTTGGCCTGTAGCTCAGCCGCCACCTAGGGAAACCTACCAAACCTGTGCATTTCTGAAAACTAGAGACCTAGGGGAATCCAAGATGGGGTGACTTGTGTGGCTCGGACCAGGTTCTGTTACCCAGAATCCTTTGGAAACCTCAAAACTTGGCTAAAAAAACACATGTTCCTCACATTTCTGTGGCAGAAAGTTCTAGAATCTGAGAAGAGCCACGAATTTCCTTCCACCCAGCGTTCCCCCATGTCTCCCGATAAAAATGATACCTCACTTGTGTGGGTAGGCCTAGCGCTCGTGACAGGAAATGCCCCAAAGCGCAACGTGGACACATCAGATTTTTTGAAAGAAAACAGAGGTGTTTTTTGCAAAGTGCCTACCTGTAGATTTTGGCATTTAGCTCAGCCAGCACCTAGGGAAACCTACCAAACCTGTGCATTTCTGAAAACTAGAGACCTAGGGGAATGCAAGATGGGGTGACTTGTGTGGCTCGGACCAGGTTCTGTTACCCAGAATCCTTTGCAAACTTCAAAATTTGGCTAAAAAAACACATGTTCCTCACATTTCTGTGGCAGAAAGTTCTCGAATCTGAGAGGAGCCACAAATTTCCTTCCACCCAGCGTTCCCCCACGTCTCCCGATAAAAATTATACCTCACTTGTGTGGGTAGGCCTAGCGCCCGCGACAGAAAACGCCCCAAAGCGCAACGTGGACACAGCCAAATTGGTGAAGGAAAACAGAGGTGTTTTTTGCAAAGTGCCTACCTGTAGATTTTGGCCTGTAGCTCAACCGCCACCTAGGGAAACCTACCAAACCTGTGCATTTCTGAAAACTAGAGACCTAGGGGAATCCAAGATGGGGTGACTTGTGTGGCTCGGACCAGGTTCTGTTACCCAGAATCCTTTGCAAACCTCAAAATTTGGCTAAAAAAACACATGTTCCTCCCATTTCTGTGGCAGAAAGTTCTGGAATCTGAGAGGAGCCACGAATTTCCTTCCACCCAACGTTCCCCCACGTCTCCCGATAAAAATGATACCTCACATGTTTGGGTAGGCCTAGCGCCCGTGACAGGAAATGCCCCAAAGCGCAACGTGGACACAACCAAATTGGTGACGGAAAACAGAGGTGTTTTTTGCAAAGTGCCTACCTGTAGATTTTGGCCTGTAGCTCAGCCGCCACCTAGGGAAACCTACCAAACCTGTGCATTTCTGAAAACTAGAGACCTAGGGGAATCCAAGATGGGGTGACTTGTGTGGCTCGGACCAGGTTCTGTTACCCAGAATCCCTTGCAAACCTCAACATTTGGCTAAAAAAACACATGTTCCTCACATTTCTGTGGCAGAAAGTTCTGGAATCTGAGAGGAGCCACAAATTTCCTTCCACCCAGCGTTCCCCCACGTCTCCCGATAAAAATGATACCTCACTTGTGTGGGTAGGCCTAGCGCCCGCGACAGGAAATGCCCCAAAGCGCAACGTGGACACAGCCAAATTGGTGAAGGAAAACAGAGGTGTTTTTTGCAAAGTGCCTACCTGTAGATTTTGGCCTGTAGCTCAACCGCCACCTAGGGAAACCTACCAAACCTGTGCATTTCTGAAAACTAGAGACCTAGGGGAATCCAAGATGGGGTGACTTGTGTGGCTCGGACCAGGTTCTGTTACCCAGAATCCTTTGCAAACCTCAAAATTTGGCTAAAAAAACACATGTTACTCACATTTCTGTGGCAGAAAGTTCTGGAATCTGAGAGGAGCCACGAATTTCCTTCCACCCAGCGTTCCTCCACGTCTCCCGATAAAAATGATACCTCTCTTGTGTGGGTAGGCCTAGCGCCCGTGACAGGAAATGCCCCAAAGCGCAACGTGGACACAGCCAAATTGGGGACGGAAAACAGAGGTGTTTTTTGCAAAGTGCCTACCTGTAGATTTTGGCCTGTAGCTCAGCCGCCACCTAGGGAAACCTACCAAACCTGTGCATTTCTGAAAACTAGAGACCTAGGGGAATCCAAGATGGGGTGACTTGTGTGGCTCGGACCAGGTTCTGTTACCCAGAATCCTTTGCAAACCTCAAAACTTGGCTAAAAAAACACATGTTCCTCACATTTCTGTGGAAGAAAGTTCTGGAATCTGAGAGGAGCCACGAATTTCCTTCTACCCAGCGTTCCCCCATGTCTCCCGATAAAAATGATACCTCACTTGTGTGGGTAGGCCTAGCGCCCGTGACAGGAAATGCCCCAAAGCGCAACGTGGACACAGCCAAATTGGTGACGGAAAACAGAGGTGTTTTTTGCAAAGTGCCTACCTGTAGATTTTGGCCTGTAGCTCAGCCGCCACCTAGGGAAACCTACCAAACCTGTGCATTTCTGAAAACTAGAGACCTAGGGGAATCCAAGATGGGGTGACTTGTGTGGCTCGGACCAGGTTCTGTTACCCAGAATCCTTTGCAAACCTCAAAATTTGGCTAAAAAAACACATGTTCCTCACATTTCTGTGGCAGAAAGTTCTGGAATCTGAGAGGAGCCACGAATTTCCTTCCACCCAGCGTTCCCCCACGTCTCCCGATAAAAATGATACCTCACTTGTGTGGGTAGGCCTAGCGCTCGTGACAGGAAATGCCCCAAAGCGCAACATGGACACATCACATTTTTTGAAAGAAAACAGAGGTGTTTTTTGCAAAGTGCCTACCTGTAGATTTTGGCATTTAGCTCAGCCAGCACCTAGGGAAACCTACCAAACCTGTGCATTTCTGAAAACTAGAGACCTAGGGGAATCCAAGATGGGGTGACTTGTGTGGCTCGGACCAGGTTCTGTTACCCAGAATCCTTTGCAAACCTCAAAATTTGGCTAAAAAAACACATGTTCCTCACATTTCTGTGGCAGAAAGTTCTGGAATCTGAGAGGAGCCACAAATTTCCTTCCACCCAGCGTTCCCCCACGTCTCCCGATAAAAATGATACCTCACTTGTGTGGGTAGGCCTAGCGCCCGCGACAGAAAACGCCCCAAAGCGCAACGTGGACACAGCCAAATTGGTGAAGGAAAACAGAGGTGTTTTTTGCAAAGTGCCTACCTGTAGATTTTGGCCTGTAGCTCAGCCGCCACCTAGGGAAACCTACCAAACCTGTGCATTTCTGAAAACTAGAGACCTAGGGGAATCCAAGATGGGGTGACTTGTGTGGCTCGGACCAGGTTCTGTTACCCAGAATCCTTTGCAAACCTCAAAATTTGGCTAAAAAAACACATGTTCCTCACATTTCTGTGGCAGAAAGTTCTGGAATCTGAGAGGAGCCACGAATTTCCTACCACCCAGCGTTCCCCCACGTCTCCCGATAAAAATGATACCTCACTTGTGTGGGTAGGCCTAGCGCTCGTGACAGGAAATGCCCCAAAGCGCAACGTGGACACATCACATTTTTTGAAAGAAAACAGAGGTGTTTTTTGCAAAGTGCCTACCTGTAGATTTTGGCATTTAGCTCAGCCAGCACCTAGGGAAACCTACCAAACCTGTGCATTTCTGAAAACTAGAGACCTAGGGGAATCCAAGATGGGGTGACTTGTGTGGCACGGACCAGGTTCTGTTACCCAGAATCCTTTGCAAACCTCAAAATTTGGCTAAAAAAACACATGTTCCTCACATTTCTGTGGCAGAAAGTTCTGGAATCTGAGAGGAGCCACAAATTTCCTTCCACCCAGCGTTCCCCCACGTCTCCCGATAAAAATGATACCTCACTTGTGTGGGTAGGCCTAGCGCCCGCGACAGAAAATGCCCCAAAGCGCAACGTGGACACAGCCAAATTGGTGAAGAAAAACAGAGGTGTTTTTTGCAAAGTGCCTACCTGTAGATTTTGGCCTGTAGCTCAACCGCCACCTAGGGAAACCTACCAAACCTGTGCATTTCTGAAAACTAGAGACCTAGCGGAATCCAAGATGGGGTGACTTGTGTGGCTCGGACCAGGTTCTGTTACCCAGAATCCTTTGCAAACCTCAAAATTTGGCAAAAAAAACACATGTTCGTCACATTTCTGTGGCAGAAAGTTCTGGAATCTGAGAGGAGCCACGAATTTCCTTCCACCCAACGTTCCCCCCCGTCTCCCGATAAAAATGATACCTTACTTGTGTGGGTAGGCCTAGCGCCCGTGACAGGAAATGCCCCGAAGCGCAACGTGGACACAGCCAAATTGGTGACGGAAAACAGAGGTGTTTTTTGCAAAGTGCCTACCTGTAGATTTTGGCCTGTAGCTCAGCCGCCACCTAGGGAAACCTACCAAACCTGTGCATTTCTGAAAACTAGAGACCTAGGGGAATCCAAGATGGGGTGACTTGTGTGGCTCGGACCAGGTTCTGTTACCCAGAATCCTTTGCAAACCTCAAAATTTGGCTAAAAAAACACATGTTCCTCATATTTCTGTGGCAGAAAGTTCTGGAATCTGAGAGGAGCCACGAATTTCCTTCCACCCAGCGTTCCTCCACGTCTACCGATAAAAATGATACCTCTCTTGTGTGGGTAGGCCTAGCGCCCGTGACAGGAAATGCCCCAAAGCGCAACGTGGACACAGCCAAATTGGGGACGGAAAACAGAGGTGTTTTTTGCAAAGTGCCTACCTGTAGATTTTGGCCTGTAGCTCAGCCGCCACCTAGGGAAACATACCAAACCTGTGCATTTCTGAAAACTAGAGACCTAGGGGAATCCAAGATGGGGTGACTTGTGTGGCTCGGACCAGGTTCTGTTACCCAGAATCCTTTGCAAACCTCAAAACTTGGCTAAAAAAACACATGTTCCTCACATTTCTGTGGCAGAAAGTTCTGGAATCTGAGAGGAGCCACGAATTTCCTTCCACCCAGCGTTCCCCCATGTCTCCCGATAAAAATGATACCTCACTTGTGTGGGTAGGCCTAGCGCTCGTGACAGGAAATGCCCCAAAGCGCAACGTGGACACATCACATTTTTTGAAAGAAAACAGAGGTGTTTTTTGCAAAGTGCCTACCTGTAGATTTTGGCATTTAGCTCAGCCAGCACCTAGGGAAACCTACCAAACCTGTGCATTTCTGAAAACTAGAGACCTAGGGGAATGCAAGATGGGGTGACTTGTGTGGCTCGGACCAGGTTCTGTTACCCAGAATCCTTTGCAAACCTCAAAATTTGGCTAAAAAAACACATGTTCCTCACATTTCTGTGGCAGAAAGTTCTGGAATCTGAGAGGAGCCACAAATTTCCTTCCACCCAGCGTTCCCCCACGTCTCCCGATAAAAATGATACCTCACTTGTGTGGGTAGGCCTAGCGCCCGCGACAGAAAACGCCCCAAAGCGCAACGTGGACACAGCCAAATTGGTGAAGGAAAACAGAGGTGTTTTTTGCAAAGTGCCTACCTGTAGATTTTGGCCTGTAGCTCAGCCGCCACCTAGGGAAACCTACCAAACCTGTGCATTTCTGAAAACTAGAGACCTAGGGGAATCCAAGATGGGGTGACTTGTGTGGCTCGGACCAGGTTCTGTTACCCAGAATCCTTTGCAAACCTCAAAATTTGGCTAAAAAAACACATGTTCCTCACATTTCTGTGGCAGAAAGTTCTGGAATCTGAGAGGAGCCACGAATTTCCTACCACCCAGCGTTCCCCCACGTCTCCCGATAAAAATGATACCTCACTTGTGTGGGTAGGCCTAGCGCTCGTGACAGGAAATGCCCCAAAGCGCAACGTGGACACATCACATTTTTTTAAAGAAAACAGAGGTGTTTTTTGCAAAGTGCCTACCTGTAGATTTTGGCCTGTAGCTCAGCCGCCACCTAGGGAAACCTACCAAACCTGTGCATTTCTGAAAACTAGAGACCTAGGGGAATCCAAGATGGGGTGACTTGTGTGGCTCGGACCAGGTTCTGTTACCCAGAATCCTTTGCAAACCTCAAAATTTGGCTAAAAAAACACATGTTCCTCACATTTCTGTGGCAGAAAGTTCTGGAATCTGAGAGGAGCCACAAATTTCCTTCCACCCAGCGTTCCCCCACGTCTCCCGATAAAAATGATACCTCACTTGTGTGGGTAGGCCTAGCGCCCGCGACAGAAAATGCCCCAAAGCGCAACGTGGACACAGCCAAATTGGTGAAGAAAAACAGAGGTGTTTTTTGCAAAGTGCCTACCTGTAGATTTTGGCCTGTAGCTCAACCGCCACCTAGGGAAACCTACCAAACCTGTGCATTTCTGAAAACTAGAGACCTAGGGGAATCCAAGATGGGGTGACTTGTGTGGCTCGGACCAGGTTCTGTTACCCAGAATCCTTTGCAAACCTCAAAATTTGGCTAAAAAAACACATGTTCGTCACATTTCTGTGGCAGAAAGTTCTGGAATCTGAGAGGAGCCACGAATTTCCTTCCACCCAACGTTCCCCCACGTCTCCCGATAAAAATGATACCTCACTTGTGTGGGTAGGCCTAGCGCCCGTGACAGGAAATGCCCCAAAGCGCAACGTGGACACAGCCAAATTGGTGACGGAAAACAGAGGTGTTTTTTGCAAAGTGCCTACCTGTAGATTTTGGCCTGTAGCTCAGCCGCCACCTAGGGAAACCTACCAAACCTGTGCATTTCTGAAAACTAGAGACCTAGGGGAATCCAAGATGGGGTGACTTGTGTGGCTCGGACCAGGTTCTGTTACCCAGAATCCTTTGCAAACCTCAAAATTTGGCTAAAAAAACACATGTTCCTCACATTTCTGTGGCAGAAAGTTCTGGAATCTGAGAGGAGCCACGAATTTCCTTCCACCCAGCGTTCCCCCACGTCTCCCGATAAAAATGATACCTCACTTGTGTGGGTAGGCCTAGCGCTCGTGACAGGAAATGCCCCAAAGCGCAACGTGGACACAGCCAAATTGGTGAAGGAAAACAGAGGTGTTTTTTGCAAAGTGCCTACCTGTAGATTTTGGCCTGTAGCTCAGCCGCCACCTAGGGAAACCTACCAAACCTGTGCATTTCTGAAAACTAGAGACCTAGGGGAATCCAAGATGGGGTGACTTGTGTGGCTCGGACCAGGTTCTGTTACCCAGAATCCTTTGCAAACCTCAAAATTTGGCTAAAAAAACACATGTTCCTCACATTTCTGTGGCAGAAAGTTCTGGAATCTGAGAGGAGCCACGAATTTCCTACCACCCAGCGTTCCCCCACGTCTCCCGATAAAAATGATACCTCACTTGTGTGGGTAGGCCTAGCGCTCGTGACAGGAAATGCCCCAAAGCGCAACGTGGACACATCACATTTTTTGAAAGAAAACAGAGGTGTTTTTTGCAAAGTGCCTACCTGTAGATTTTGGCATTTAGCTCAGCCAGCACCTAGGGAAACCTACCAAACCTGTGCATTTCTGAAAACTAGAGACCTAGGGGAATCCAAGATGGGGTGACTTGTGTGGCACGGACCAGGTTCTGTTACCCAGAATCCTTTGCAAACCTCAAAATTTGGCTAAAAAAACACATGTTCCTCACATTTCTGTGGCAGAAAGTTCTGGAATCTGAGAGGAGCCACAAATTTCCTTCCACCCAGCGTTCCCCCACGTCTCCCGATCAAAATGATACCTCACTTGTGTGGGTAGGCCTAGCGCCCGCGACAGAAAATGCCCCAAAGCGCAACGTGGACACAGCCAAATTGGTGAAGAAAAACAGAGGTGTTTTTTGCAAAGTGCCTACCTGTAGATTTTGGCCTGTAGCTCAACCGCCACCTAGGGAAACCTACCAAACCTGTGCATTTCTGAAAACTAGAGACCTAGGGGAATCCAAGATGGGGTGACTTGTGTGGCTCGGACCAGGTTCTGTTACCCAGAATCCTTTGCAAACCTCAAAATTTGGCTAAAAAAACACATGTTCGTCACATTTCTGTGGCAGAAAGTTCTGGAATCTGAGAGGAGCCACGAATTTCCTTCCACCCAACGTTCCCCCACGTCTCCCGATAAAAATGATACCTCACTTGTGTGGGTAGGCCTAGCGCCCGTGACAGGAAATGCCCCAAAGCGCAACGTGGACACAGCCAAATTGGTGACGGAAAACAGAGGTGTTTTTTGCAAAGTGCCTACCTGTAGATTTTGGCCTGTAGCTCAGCCGCCACCTAGGGAAACCTACCAAACCTGTGCATTTCTGAAAACTAGAGACCTAGGGGAATCCAAGATGGGGTGACTTGTGTGGCTCGGACCAGGTTCTGTTACCCAGAATCCTTTGCAAACCTCAAAATTTGGCTAAAAAAACACATGTTCCTCATATTTCTGTGGCAGAAAGTTCTGGAATCTGAGAGGAGCCACGAATTTCCTTCCACCCAGCGTTCCTCCACGTCTACCGATAAAAATGATACCTCTCTTGTGTGGGTAGGCCTAGCGCCCGTGACAGGAAATGCCCCAAAGCGCAACGTGGACACAGCCAAATTGGGGACGGAAAACAGAGGTGTTTTTTGCAAAGTGCCTACCTGTAGATTTTGGCCTGTAGCTCAGCTGCCACCTAGGGAAACCTACCAAACCTGTGCATTTCTGAAAACTAGAGACCTAGGGGAATCCAAGATGGGGTGACTTGTGTGGCTCGGACCAGGTTCTGTTACCCAGAATCCTTTACAAACCTCAAAACTTGGCTAAAAAAACACATGTTCCTCACATTTCTGTGGCAGAAAGTTCTGGAATCTGAGAGGAGCCACGAATTTCCTTCCACCCAGCGTTCCCCCATGTCTCCCGATAAAAATGATACCTCACTTGTGTGGGTAGGCCTAGCGCTCGTGACAGGAAATGCCCCAAAGCGCAACGTGGACACATCACATTTTTTGAAAGAAAACAGAGGTGTTTTTTGCAAAGTGCCTACCTGTAGATTTTGGCATTTAGCTCAGCCAGCACCTAGGGAAACCTACCAAACCTGTGCATTTCTGAAAACTAGAGACCTAGGGGAATGCAAGATGGGGTGACTTGTGTGGCTCGGACCAGGTTCTGTTACCCAGAATCCTTTGCAAACCTCAAAATTTGGCTAAAAAAACACATGTTCCTCACATTTCTGTGGCAGAAAGTTCTGGAATCTGAGAGGAGCCACAAATTTCCTTCCACCCAGCGTTCCCCCACGTCTCCCGATAAAAATTATACCTCACTTGTGTGGGTAGGCCTAGCGCCCGCGACAGAAAACGCCCCAAAGCGCAACGTGGACACAGCCAAATTGGTGAAGGAAAACAGAGGTGTTTTTTGCAAAGTGCCTACCTGTAGATTTTGGCCTGTAGCTCAACCGCCACCTAGGGAAACCTACCAAACCTGTGCATTTCTGAAAACTAGAGACCTAGGGGAATCCAAGATGGGGTGACTTGTGTGGCTCGGACCAGGTTCTGTTACCCAGAATCCTTTGCAAACCTCAAAATTTGGCTAAAAAAACACATGTTCCTCCCATTTCTGTGTCAGAAAGTTCTGGAATCTGAGAGGAGCCACGAATTTCCTTCCACCCAACGTTCCCCCACGTCTCCCGATAAAAATGATACCTCACTTGTGTGGGTAGGCCTAGCGCCCGTGACAGGAAATGCCCCAAAGCGCAACGTGGACACAGCCAAATTGGTGAAGGAAAACAGAGGTGTTTTTTGCAAAGTGCCTACCTGTAGATTTTGGCCTGTAGCTCAGCCGCCACCTAGGGAAACCTACCAAACCTGTGCATTTCTGAAAACTAGAGACCTAGGGGAATCCAAGATGGGGTGACTTGTGTGGCTCGGACCAGGTTCTGTTACCCAGAATCCTTTGCAAACCTCAAAATTTGGCTAAAAAAACACATGTTCCTCACATTTCTGTGGCAGAAAGTTCTGGAATCTGAGAGGAGCCACAAATTTCCTTCCACCCAGCGTTCCCCCACGTCTCCCGATAAAAATTATACCTCACTTGTGTGGGTAGGCCTAGCGCCCGCGACAGAAAACGCCCCAAAGCGCAACGTGGACACAGCCAAATTGGTGAAGGAAAACAGAGGTGTTTTTTGCAAAGTGCCTACCTGTAGATTTTGGCCTGTAGCTCAACCGCCACCTAGGGAAACCTACCAAACCTGTGCATTTCTGAAAACTAGAGACCTAGGGGAATCCAAGATGGGGTGACTTGTGTGGCTCGGACCAGGTTCTGTTACCCAGAATCCTTTGCAAACCTCAAAATTTGGCTAAAAAAACACATGTTCCTCCCATTTCTGTGTCAGAAAGTTCTGGAATCTGAGAGGAGCCACGAATTTCCTTCCACCCAACGTTCCCCCACGTCTCCCGATAAAAATGATACCTCACTTGTGTGGGTAGGCCTAGCGCCCGTGACAGGAAATGCCCCAAAGCGCAACGTGGACACAGCCAAATTGGTGAAGGAAAACAGAGGTGTTTTTTGCAAAGTGCCTACCTGTAGATTTTGGCCTGTAGCTCAGCCGCCACCTAGGGAAACCTACCAAACCTGTGCATTTCTGAAAACTAGAGACCTAGGGGAATCCAAGATGGGGTGACTTGTGTGGCTCGGACCAGGTTCTGTTACCCAGAATCCTTTGCAAACCTCAAAATTTGGCTAAAAAAACACATGTTCCTCATATTTCTGTGGCAGAAAGTTCTGGAATCTGAGAGGAGCCACGAATTTCCTTCCACCCAGCGTTCCTCCACGTCTACCGATAAAAATGATACCTCTCTTGTGTGGGTAGGCCTAGCGCCCGTGACAGGAAATACCCCAAAGCGCAACGTGGACACAGCCACATTGGGGACGGAAAACAGAGGTGTTTTTTGCAAAGTGCCTACCTGTAGATTTTGGCCTGTAGCTCAGCCGCCACCTAGGGAAACCTACCAAACCTGTGCATTTCTGAAAACTAGAGACCTAGGGGAATCCAAGATGGGGTGACTTGTGTGGCTCGGACCAGGTTCTGTTACCCAGAATCCTTTGGAAACCTCAAAACTTGGCTAAAAAAACACATGTTCCTCACATTTCTGTGGCAGAAAGTTCTAGAATCTGAGAAGAGCCACGAATTTCCTTCCACCCAGCGTTCCCCCATGTCTCCCGATAAAAATGATACCTCACTTGTGTGGGTAGGCCTAGCGCTCGTGACAGGAAATGCCCCAAAGCGCAACGTGGACACATCAGATTTTTTGAAAGAAAACAGAGGTGTTTTTTGCAAAGTGCCTACCTGTAGATTTTGGCATTTAGCTCAGCCAGCACCTAGGGAAACCTACCAAACCTGTGCATTTCTGAAAACTAGAGACCTAGGGGAATGCAAGATGGGGTGACTTGTGTGGCTCGGACCAGGTTCTGTTACCCAGAATCCTTTGCAAACTTCAAAATTTGGCTAAAAAAACACATGTTCCTCACATTTCTGTGGCAGAAAGTTCTCGAATCTGAGAGGAGCCACAAATTTCCTTCCACCCAGCGTTCCCCCACGTCTCCCGATAAAAATTATACCTCACTTGTGTGGGTAGGCCTAGCGCCCGCGACAGAAAACGCCCCAAAGCGCAACGTGGACACAGCCAAATTGGTGAAGGAAAACAGAGGTGTTTTTTGCAAAGTGCCTACCTGTAGATTTTGGCCTGTAGCTCAACCGCCACCTAGGGAAACCTACCAAACCTGTGCATTTCTGAAAACTAGAGACCTAGGGGAATCCAAGATGGGGTGACTTGTGTGGCTCGGACCAGGTTCTGTTACCCAGAATCCTTTGCAAACCTCAAAATTTGGCTAAAAAAACACATGTTCCTCCCATTTCTGTGGCAGAAAGTTCTGGAATCTGAGAGGAGCCACGAATTTCCTTCCACCCAACGTTCCCCCACGTCTCCCGATAAAAATGATACCTCACATGTTTGGGTAGGCCTAGCGCCCGTGACAGGAAATGCCCCAAAGCGCAACGTGGACACAACCAAATTGGTGACGGAAAACAGAGGTGTTTTTTGCAAAGTGCCTACCTGTAGATTTTGGCCTGTAGCTCAGCCGCCACCTAGGGAAACCTACCAAACCTGTGCATTTCTGAAAACTAGAGACCTAGGGGAATCCAAGATGGGGTGACTTGTGTGGCTCGGACCAGGTTCTGTTACCCAGAATCCCTTGCAAACCTCAAAATTTGGCTATAAAAACACATGTTCCTCACATTTCTGTGGCAGAAAGTTCTGGAATCTGAGAGGAGCCACAAATTTCCTTCCACCCAGCGTTCCCCCACGTCTCCCGATAAAAATGATACCTCACTTGTGTGGGTAGGCCTAGCGCCCGCGACAGAAAACGCCCCAACGCGCAACGTGGACACAGCCAAATTGGTGAAGGAAAACAGGTGTTTTTTGCAAAGTGCCTACCTGTAGATTTTGGCCTGTAGCTCAACCGCCACCTAGGGAAACCTACCAAACCTGTGCATTTCTGAAAACTAGAGACCTAGGGGAATCCAAGATGGGGTGACTTGTGTGGCTCGGACCAGGTTCTGTTACCCAGAATCCTTTGCAAACCTCAAAATTTGGCTAAAAAAACACATGTTACTCACATTTCTGTGGCAGAAAGTTCTGGAATCTGAGAGGAGCCACGAATTTCCTTCCACCCAGCGTTCCTCCACGTCTCCCGATAAAAATGATACCTCTCTTGTGTGGGTAGGCCTAGCGCCCGTGACAGGAAATGCCCCAAAGCGCAACGTGGACACAGCCAAATTGGGGACGGAAAACAGAGGTGTTTTTTGCAAAGTGCCTACCTGTAGATTTTGGCCTGTAGCTCAGCCGCCACCTAGGGAAACCTACCAAACCTGTGCATTTCTGAAAACTAGAGACCTAGGGGAATCCAAGATGGGGTGACTTGTGTGGCTCGGACCAGGTTCTGTTACCCAGAATCCTTTGCAAACCTCAAAACTTGGCTAAAAAAACACATGTTCCTCACATTTCTGTGGAAGAAAGTTCTGGAATCTGAGAGGAGCCACGAATTTCCTTCTACCCAGCGTTCCCCCATGTCTCCCGATAAAAATGATACCTCACTTGTGTGGGTAGGCCTAGCGCTCGTGACAGGAAATGCCCCAAAGCGCAACGTGGACACATCACATTTTTTGAAAGAAAACAGAGGTGTTTTTTGCAAAGTGCCTACCTGTAGATTTTGGCATTTAGCTCAGCCAGCACCTAGGGAAACCTACCAAACCTGTGCATTTCTGAAAACTAGAGACCTAGGGGAATGCAAGATGGGGTGACTTGTGTGGCTCGGACCAGGTTCTGTTACCCAGAATCCTTTGCAAACCTCAAAATTTGGCTAAAAAAACACATGTTCCTCACATTTCTGTGGCAGAAAGTTCTGGAATCTGAGAGGAGCCACAAATTTCCTTCCACCCAGCGTTCCCCCACGTCTCCCGATAAAAATTATACCTCACTTGTGTGGGTAGGCCTAGCGCCCGCGACAGAAAACGCCCCAAAGCGCAACGTGGACACAGCCAAATTGGTGAAGGAAAACAGAGGTGTTTTTTGCAAAGTGCCTACCTGTAGATTTTGGCCTGTAGCTCAACCGCCACCTAGGGAAACCTACCAAACCTGTGCATTTCTGAAAACTAGAGACCTAGGGGAATCCAAGATGGGGTGACTTGTGTGGCTCGGACCAGGTTCTGTTACCCAGAATCCTTTGCAAACCTCAAAATTTGGCTAAAAAAACACATGTTCCTCCCATTTCTGTGGCAGAAAGTTCTGGAATCTGAGAGGAGCCACGAATTTCCTTCCACCCAGCGTTCCCCCATGTCTCCCGATAAAAATGATACCTCACTTGTGTGGTTAGGCCTAGCGCCCGTGATAGGAAACGCCCTAAAGCGCAACGTGGACACAGCCAAATTGGTGAAGGAAAACAGAGGTGTTTTTTGCAAAGTGCCTACCTGTAGATTTTGGCCTGTAGCTCAGCCGCCACCTAGGGAAACCTACCAAACCTGTGCATTTCTGAAAACTAGAGACCTAGGGGAATCCAAGATGGGGTGACTTGTGTGGCTCGGACCAGGTTCTGTTACCCAGAATCCTTTGCAAACCTCAAAATTTGGCTAAAAAAACACATGTTCTTCACATTTCTGTGGCAGAAAGTTCTGGAATCTGAGAGGAGCCACGAATTTCCTTCCACCCAGCGTTCCCCCACGTCTCCCGATAAAAATGATACCTCACTTGTGTGGGTAGGCCTAGCGCTCGTGACAGGAAATGCCCCAAAGCGCAACGTGGACACATCACATTTTTTGAAAGAAAACAGAGGTGTTTTTTGCAAAGTGCCTACCTGTAGATTTTGGCATTTAGCTCAGCCAGCACCTAGGGAAACCTACCAAACCTGTGCATTTCTGAAAACTAGAGACCTAGGGGAATCCAAGATGGGGTGACTTGTGTGGCTCGGACCAGGTTCTGTTACCCAGAATCCTTTGCAAACCTCAAAATTTGGATAAAAAAACACATGTTCCTCACATTTCTGTGGCAGAAAGTTCTGGAATCTGAGAGGAGCCACAAATTTCCTTCCACCCAGCGTTCCCCCACGTCTCCCGATAAAAATTATACCTCACTTGTGTGGGTAGGCCTAGCGCCCGCGACAGAAAACGCCCCAAAGCGCAACGTGGACACAGCCAAATTGGTGAAGGAAAACAGAGGTGTTTTTTGCAAAGTGCCTACCTGTAGATTTTGGCCTGTAGCTCAACCGCCACCTAGGGAAACCTACCAAACCTGTGCATTTCTGAAAACTAGAGACCTAGGGGAATCCAAGATGGGGTGACTTGTGTGGCTCGGACCAGGTTCTGTTACCCAGAATCCTTTGCAAACCTCAAAATTTGGCTAAAAAAACACATGTTCCTCCCATTTCTGTGGCAGAAAGTTCTGGAATCTGAGAGGAGCCACGAATTTCCTTCCACCCAACGTTCCCCCACGTCTCCCGATAAAAATGATACCTCACATGTTTGGGTAGGCCTAGCGCCCGTGACAGGAAATGCCCCAAAGCGCAACGTGGACACAACCAAATTGGTGACGGAAAACAGAGGTGTTTTTTGCAAAGTGCCTACCTGTAGATTTTGGCCTGTAGCTCAGCCGCCACCTAGGGAAACCTACCAAACCTGTGCATTTCTGAAAACTAGAGACCTAGGGGAATCCAAGATGGGGTGACTTGTGTGGCTCGGACCAGGTTCTGTTACCCAGAATCCTTTGCAAACCTCAAAATTTGGCTAAAAAAACACATGTTCCTCATATTTCTGTGGCAGAAAGTTCTGGAATCTGAGAGGAGCCACGAATTTCCTTCCACCCAGCGTTCCTCCACGTCTACCGATAAAAATGATACCTCTCTTGTGTGGGTAGGCCTAGCGCCCGTGACAGGAAATACCCCAAAGCGCAACGTGGACACAGCCACATTGGGGACGGAAAACAGAGGTGTTTTTTGCAAAGTGCCTACCTGTAGATTTTGGCCTGTAGCTCAGCCGCCACCTAGGGAAACCTACCAAACCTGTGCATTTCTGAAAACTAGAGACCTAGGGGAATCCAAGATGGGGTGACTTGTGTGGCTCGGACCAGGTTCTGTTACCCAGAATCCTTTGCAAACCTCAAAACTTGGCTAAAAAAACAAATGTTCCTCACATTTCTGTGGCAGAAAGTTCTGGAATCTGAGAGGAGCCACGAATTTCCTTCCACCCAGCGTTCCCCCATGTCTCCCGATAAAAATGATACCTCACTTGTGTGGGTAGGCCTAGCGCTCGTGACAGGAAATGCCCCAAAGCGCAACGTGGACACATCACATTTTTTGAAAGAAAACAGAGGTGTTTTTTGCAAAGTGCCTACCTGTAGATTTTGGCATTTAGCTCAGCCAGCACCTAGGGAAACCTACCAAACCTGTGCATTTCTGAAAACTAGAGACCTAGGGGAATGCAAGATGGGGTGACTTGTGTGGCTCGGACCAGGTTCTGTTACCCAGAATCCTTTGCAAACCTCAAAATTTGGCTAAAAAAACACATGTTCCTCACATTTCTGTGGCAGAAAGTTCTGGAATCTGAGAGGAGCCACAAATTTCCTTCCACCCAGCGTTCCCCCTCGTCTCCCGATAAAAATTATACCTCACTTGTGTGGGTCGGCCTAGCGCCCGCGACAGAAAACGCCCCAAAGCGCAACGTGGACACAGCCAAATTGGTGAAGGAAAACAGAGGTGTTTTTTGCAAAGTGCCTACCTGTAGATTTTGGCCTGTAGCTCAACCGCCACCTAGGGAAACCTACCAAACCTGTGCATTTCTGAAAACTAGAGACCTAGGGGAATCCAAGATGGGGTGACTTGTGTGGCTCGGACCAGGTTCTGTTACCCAGAATCCTTTGCAAACCTCAAAATTTGGCTAAAAAAACACATGTTCCTCCCATTTCTGTGTCAGAAAGTTCTGGAATCTGAGAGGAGCCACGAATTTCCTTCCACCCAACGTTCCCCCACGTCTCCCGATAAAAATGATACCTCACTTGTGTGGGTAGGCCTAGCGCCCATGACAGGAAATGCCCCAAAGCGCAACGTGGACACAGCCAAATTGGTGAAGGAAAACAGAGGTGTTTTTTGCAAAGTGCCTACCTGTAGATTTTGGCCTGTAGCTCAGCCGCCACCTAGGGAAACCTACCAAACCTGTGCATTTCTGAAAACTAGAGACCTAGGGGAATCCAAGATGGGGTGACTTGTGTGGCTCGGACCAGGTTCTGTTACCCAGAATCCTTTGCAAACCTCAAAATTTGGCTAAAAAAACACATGTTCCTCATATTTCTGTGGCAGAAAGTTCTGGAATCTGAGAGGAGCCACGAATTTCCTTCCACCCAGCGTTCCTCCACGTCTACCGATAAAAATGATACCTCTCTTGTGTGGGTAGGCCTAGCGCCCGTGACAGGAAATGCCCCAAAGCGCAACGTGGACACAGCCAAATTGGGGACGGAAAACAGAGGTGTTTTTTGCAAAGTGCCTACCTGTAGATTTTGGCCTGTAGCTCAGCCGCCACCTAGGGAAACCTACCAAACCTGTGCATTTCTGAAAACTAGAGACCTAGGGGAATCCAAGATGGGGTGACTTGTGTGGCTCGGACCAGGTTCTGTTACCCAGAATCCTTTGGAAACCTCAAAACTTGGCTAAAAAAACACATGTTCCTCCCATTTCTGTGGCAGAAAGTTCTGGAATCTGAGAGGAGCCACGAATTTCCTTCCACCCAGCGTTCCCCCATGTCTCCCGATAAAAATGATACCTCACTTGTGTGGGTAGGCCTAGCGCTCGTGACAGGAAATGCCCCAAAGCGCAACGTGGACACATCAGATTTTTTGAAAGAAAACAGAGGTGTTTTTTGCAAAGTGCCTACCTGTAGATTTTGGCATTTAGCTCAGCCAGCACCTAGGGAAACCTACCAAACCTGTGCATTTCTGAAAACTAGAGACCTAGGGGAATGCAAGATGGGGTGACTTGTGTGGCTCGGACCAGGTTCTGTTACCCAGAATCCTTTGCAAACTTCAAAATTTGGCTAAAAAAACACATGTTCCTCACATTTCTGTGGCAGAAAGTTCTCGAATCTGAGAGGAGCCACAAATTTCCTTCCACCCAGCGTTCCCCCACGTCTCCCGATAAAAATTATACCTCACTTGTGTGGGTAGGCCTAGCGCCCGCGACAGAAAACGCCCCAAAGCGCAACGTGGACACAGCCAAATTGGTGAAGGAAAACAGAGGTGTTTTTTGCAAAGTGCCTACCTGTAGATTTTGGCCTGTCGCTCAACCGCCACCTAGGGAAACCTACCAAACCTGTGCATTTCTGAAAACTAGAGACCTAGGGGAATCCAAGATGGGGTGACTTGTGTGGCTCGGACCAGGTTCTGTTACCCAGAATCCTTTGCAAACCTCAAAATTTGGCTAAAAAAACACATGTTCCTCCCATTTCTGTGGCAGAAAGTTCTGGAATCTGAGAGGAGCCACGAATTTCCTTCCACCCAACGTTCCCCCACGTCTCCCGATAAAAATGATACCTCACATGTTTGGGTAGGCCTAGCGCCCGTGACAGGAAATGCCCCAAAGCGCAACGTGGACACAACCAAATTGGTGACGGAAAACAGAGGTGTTTTTTGCAAAGTGCCTACCTGTAGATTTTGGCCTGTAGCTCAGCCGCCACCTAGGGAAACCTACCAAACCTGTGCATTTCTGAAAACTAGAGACCTAGGGGAATCCAAGATGGGGTGACTTGTGTGGCTCGGACCAGGTTCTGTTACCCAGAATCCCTTGCAAACCTCAAAATTTGGCTAAAAAAACACATGTTCCTCACATTTCTGTGGCAGAAAGTTCTGGAATCTGAGAGGAGCCACAAATTTCCTTCCACCCAGCGTTCCCCCACGTCTCCCGATAAAAATTATACCTCACTTGTGTGGGTAGGCCTAGCGCCCGCGACAGAAAACGCCCCAACGCGCAACGTGGACACAGCCAAATTGGTGAAGGAAAACAGAGGTGTTTTTTGCAAAGTGCCTACCTGTAGATTTTGGCCTGTAGCTCAACCGCCACCTAGGGAAACCTACCAAACCTGTGCATTTCTGAAAACTAGAGACCTAGGGGAATCCAAGATGGGGTGACTTGTGTGGCTCGGACCAGGTTCTGTTACCCAGAATCCTTTGCAAACCTCAAAATTTGGCTAAAAAAACACATGTTACTCACATTTCTGTGGCAGAAAGTTCTGGAATCTGAGAGGAGCCACGAATTTCCTTCCACCCAGCGTTCCTCCACGTCTCCCGATAAAAATGATACCTCTCTTGTGTGGGTAGGCCTAGCGCCCGTGACAGGAAATGCCCCAAAGCGCAACGTGGACACAGCCAAATTGGGGACGGAAAACAGAGGTGTTTTTTGCAAAGTGCCTACCTGTAGATTTTGGCCTGTAGCTCAGCCGCCACCTAGGGAAACCTACCAAACCTGTGCATTTCTGAAAACTAGAGACCTAGGGGAATCCAAGATGGGGTGACTTGTGTGGCTCGGACCAGGTTCTGTTACCCAGAATCCTTTGCAAACCTCAAAACTTGGCTAAAAAAACACATGTTCCTCACATTTCTGTGGAAGAAAGTTCTGGAATCTGAGAGGAGCCACGAATTTCCTTCTACCCAGCGTTCCCCCATGTCTCCCGATAAAAATGATACCTCACTTGTGTGGGTAGGCCTAGCGCTCGTGACAGGAAATGCCCCAAAGCGCAACGTGGACACATCACATTTTTAGAAAGAAAACAGAGGTGTTTTTTGCAAAGTGCCTACCTGTAGATTTTGGCATTTAGCTCAGCCAGCACCTAGGGAAACCTACCAAACCTGTGCATTTCTGAAAACTAGAGACCTAGGGGAATGCAAGATGGGGTGACTTGTGTGGCTCGGACCAGGTTCTGTTACCCAGAATCCTTTGCAAACCTCAAAATTTGGCTAAAAAAACACATGTTCCTCACATTTCTGTGGCAGAAAGTTCTGGAATCTGAGAGGAGCCACAAATTTCCTTCCACCCAGCGTTCCCCCACGTCTCCCGATAAAAATTATACCTCACTTGTGTGGGTAGGCCTAGCGCCCGCGACAGAAAACGCCCCAAAGCGCAACGTGGACACAGCCAAATTGGTGAAGGAAAACAGAGGTGTTTTTTGCAAAGTGCCTACCTGTAGATTTTGGCCTGTAGCTCAACCGCCACCTAGGGAAACCTACCAAACCTGTGCATTTCTGAAAGCTAGAGACCTAGGGGAATCCAAGATGGGGTGACTTGTGTGGCTCGGACCAGGTTCTGTTACCCAGAATCCTTTGCAAACCTCAAAATTTGGCTAAAAAAACACATGTTCCTCCCATTTCTGTGGCAGAAAGTTCTGGAATCTGAGAGGAGCCACGAATTTCCTTCCACCCAGCGTTCCCCCATGTCTCCCGATAAAAATGATACCTCACTTGTGTGGGTAGGCCTAGCGCCCGTGATAGGAAACGCCCTAAAGCGCAACGTGGACACAGCCAAATTGGTGAAGGAAAACAGAGGTGTTTTTTGCAAAGTGCCTACCTGTAGATTTTGGCCTGTAGCTCAGCCGCCACCTAGGGAAACCTACCAAACCTGTGCATTTCTGAAAACTAGAGACCTAGGGGAATCCAAGATGGGGTGACTTGTGTGGCTCGGACCAGGTTCTGTTACCCAGAATCCTTTGCAAACCTCAAAATTTGGCTAAAAAAACACATGTTCTTCACATTTCTGTGGCAGAAAGTTCTGGAATCTGAGAGGAGCCACGAATTTCCTTCCACCCAGCGTTCCCCCACGTCTCCCGATAAAAATGATACCTCACTTGTGTGGGTAGGCCTAGCGCTCGTGACAGGAAATGCCCCAAAGCGCAACGTGGACACATCACATTTTTTGAAAGAAAACAGAGGTGTTTTTTGCAAAGTGCCTACCTGTAGATTTTGGCATTTAGCTCAGCCAGCACCTAGGGAAACCTACCAAACCTGTGCATTTCTGAAAACTAGAGACCTAGGGGAATCCAAGATGGGGTGACTTGTGTGGCTCGGACCAGGTTCTGTTACCCAGAATCCTTTGCAAACCTCAAAATTTGGATAAAAAAACACATGTTCCTCACATTTCTGTGGCAGAAAGTTCTGGAATCTGAGAGGAGCCACAAATTTCCTTCCACCCAGCGTTCCCCCACGTCTCCCGATAAAAATGATACCTCACTTGTGTGGGTAGGCCTAGCGCCCGCGACAGAAAACGCCCCAAAGCGCAACGTGGACACAGCCAAATTGGTGAAGGAAAACAGAGGTGTTTTTTGCAAAGTGCCTACCTGTAGATTTTGGCCTGTAGCTCAACCGCCACCTAGGGAAACCTACCAAACCT
The DNA here is from genome assembly GCF_031143425.1 of Pleurodeles waltl. Taxonomy (NCBI): domain Eukaryota; kingdom Metazoa; phylum Chordata; class Amphibia; order Caudata; family Salamandridae; genus Pleurodeles; species Pleurodeles waltl. The sequence goes on along the minus strand of NC_090437.1, from coordinate 213,424,568 downwards.
GTGCATTTCTGAAAACTAGAGACCTAGGGGAATCCAAGATGGGGTGACTTGTGTGGCTCGGACCAGGTTCTGTTACCCAGAATCCTTTGCAAACCTCAAAATTTGGCTAAAAAAACACATGTTACTCACATTTCTGTGGCAGAAAGTTCTGGAATCTGGGAGGAGCCACGAATTTCCTTCCACCCAACGTTCCCCCACGTCTCCCGATAAAAATGATACCTCACTTGTGTGGGTAGGCCTAGCGCCCGTGACAGGAAATGCCCCAAAGCGCAACGTGGACACAGCCAAATTGGTGACGGAAAACAGAGGTGTTTTTTGCAAAGTGCCTACCTGTAGATTTTGGCCTGTAGCTCAGCCGCCACCTAGGGAAACCTACCAAACCTGTGCATTTCTGAAAACTAGAGACCTAGGGGAATCCAAGATGGGGTGACTTGTGTGGCTCAGACCAGGTTCTGTTACCCAGAATCCTTTGCAAACCTCAAAATTTGGCTAAAAAAACACATGTTCCTCACATTTCTGTGGCAGAAAGTTCTGGAATCTGAGAGGAGCCACGAATGTCCTTACACCCAGCGTTCCCCCACGTCTCCCGATAAAAATGATACCTCACTTGTGTGGGTAGGCCTAGCGCCCGTGACAGGAAATGCCCCAAAGCGCAACGTGGACACAGCCAAATTGGTGATGGAAAACAGAGGTGTTTTTTGCAAAGTGCCTACCTGTAGATTTTGGCCTGTAGCTCAGCCGCCACCTAGGGAAACCTACCAAACCTGTGCATTTCTGAAAACTAGAGACCTAGGGGAATCCAAGATGGGGTGACTTGTGTGGCTCGGACCAGGTTCTGTTACCCAGAATCCTTTGCAAACCTCAAAACCTGGCTAAAAAAACACATGTTCCTCACATTTCTGTGGCAGAAAGTTCTGGAATCTGAGAGGAGCCACGAATTTCCTTCCACCCAGCGTTCCCCCACGTCTCCCAATAAAAATGATACCTCACTTGTGTGGGTAGGCCTAGCGCCCGTGACAGGAAATGCCCTAAAGCGCAACGTGGACACAGCCAAATTGGTGACGGAAAACAGAGGTGTTTTTTGCAAAGTGCCTACCTGTAGATTTTGGCCTGTAGCTCAGCCGCCACCTAGGGAAACCTACCAAACCTGTGCATTTCTGAAAACTAGAGACCTAGGGGAATCCAAGATGGGGTGACTTGTGTGGCTCGGACCAGGTTCTGTTACCCAGAATCCTTTGCAAACCTCAAAATTTGGCTAAAAAAACACATGTTCCTCCCATTTCTGTGGCAGAAAGTTCTGGAATCTGAGAGGAGCCACGAATTTCCTTCCACCCAGCATTCCCCCATGTCTCCCGATAAAAATGACACCTCACTTGTGTGGGTAGGCCTAGCGCCCGTGATAGGAAACGCCCTAAAGCGCAACGTGGACACAGCCAAATTGGTGAAGGAAAACAGAGGTGTTTTTTGCAAAGTGCCTACCTGTAGATTTTGGCCTGTAGCTCAGCCGCCACCTAGGGAAACCTACCAAACCTGTGCATTTCTGAAAACTAGAGACCTAGGGGAATCCAAGATGGGGTGACTTGTGTGGCTCGGACCAGGTTCTGTTACCCAGAATCCTTTGCAAACCTCAAAATTTGGCTAAAAAAACACATGTTCTTCACATTTCTGTGGCAGAAAGTTCTGGAATCTGAGAGGAGCCACGAATTTCCTTCCACCCAGCGTTCCCCCACGTCTCCCGATAAAAATGATACCTCACTTGTGTGGGTAGGCCTAGCGCCCGTGACAGGAAATGCCCCAAGGCGCAACGTGGACACAGCCAAATTGGTGACGGAAAACAGAGGTGTTTTTTGCAAAGTGCCTACCTGTAGATTTTGGCCTGTAGCTCAGCCGCCACCTAGGGAAACCTACCAAACCTGTGCATTTCTGAAAACTAGAGACCTAGGGGAATCCAAGATGGGGTGACTTGTGTGGCTCAGACCAGGTTCTGTTACCCAGAATCCTTTGCAAACCTCAAAATTTGGCTAAAAAAACACATGTTCCTCACATTTCTGTGGCAGAAAGTTCTGGAATCTGAGAGGAGCCACGAATTTCCTTACACCCAGCGTTCCCCCACGTCTCCCGATAAAAATGATACCTCACTTGTGTGGGTAGGCCTAGCGCCCGTGACAGGAAATGCCCCAAAGCGCAACGTGGACACAGCCAAATTGGTGATGGAAAACAGAGGTGTTTTTTGCAAAGTGCCTACCTGTAGATTTTGGCCTGTAGCTCAGCCGCCACCTAGGGAAACCTACCAAACCTGTGCATTTCTGAAAACTAGAGACCTAGGGGAATCCAAGATGTGGTGACTTGTGTGGCTCGGACCAGGTTCTGTTACCCAGAATCCTTTGCAAACCTCAAAACCTGGCTAAAAAAACACATGTTCCTCACATTTCTGTGGCAGAAAGTTCTGGAATCTGAGAGGAGCCACGAATTTCCTTCCACCCAGCGTTCCCCCACGTCTCCCGATAAAAATGATACCTCACTTGTGTGGGTAGGCCTAGCGCCCGTGACAGGAAATGCCCCAAAGCGCAACGTGGACACAGCCAAATTGGTGACGGAAAACAGAGGTGTTTTTTGCAAAGTGCCTACCTGTAGATTTTGGCCTGTAGCTCAGCCGCCACCTAGGGAAACCTACCAAACCTGTGCATTTCTGAAAACTAGAGACCTAGGGGAATCCAAGATGGGGTGACTTGTGTGGCTCGGACCAGGTTCTGTTACCCAGAATCCTTTGCAAACCTCAAAATTTGGCTAAAAAAACACATGTTCCTCCCATTTCTGTGGCAGAAAGTTCTGGAATCTGAGAGGAGCCACGAATTTCCTTCCACCCAGCGTTCCCCCATGTCTCCCGATAAAAATGATACCTCACTTGTGTGGGTAGGCCTAGCGCCCGTGATAGGAAACGCCCTAAAGCGCAACGTGGACACAGCCAAATTGGTGAAGGAAAACAGAGGTGTTTTTTGCAAAGTGCCTACCTGTAGATTTTGGCCTGTAGCTCAGCCGCCACCTAGGGAAACCTACCAAACCTGTGCATTTCTGAAAACTAGAGACCTAGGGGAATCCAAGATGGGGTGACTTGTGTGGCTCGGACCAGGTTCTGTTACCCAGAATCCTTTGCAAACCTCAAAATTTGGCTAAAAAAACACATGTTCCTCATATTTCTGTGGCAGAAAGTTCTGGAATCTGAGAGGAGCCACGAATTTCCTTCCACCCAGCGTTCCTCCACGTCTACCGATAAAAATGATACCTCTCTTGTGTGGGTAGGCCTAGCGCCCGTGACAGGAAATGCCCCAAAGCGCAACGTGGACACAGCCAAATTGGGGACGGAAAACAGAGGTGTTTTTTGCAAAGTGCCTACCTGTAGATTTTGGCCTGTAGCTCAGCCGCCACCTAGGGAAACCTACCAAACCTGTGCATTTCTGAAAACTAGAGACCTAGGGGAATCCAAGATGGGGTGACTTGTGTGGCTCGGACCAGGTTCTGTTACCCAGAATCCTTTGCAAACCTCAAAACTTGGCTAAAAAAACACATGTTCCTCACATTTCTGTGGCAGAAAGTTCTGGAATCTGAGAGGAGCCACGAATTTCCTTCCACCCAGCGTTCCCCCATGTCTCCCGATAAAAATGATACCTCACTTGTGTGGGTAGGCCTAGCGCTCGTGACAGGAAATGCCCCAAAGCGCAACGTGGACACATCAGATTTTTTGAAAGAAAACAGAGGTGTTTTTTGCAAAGTGCCTACCTGTAGATTTTGGCATTTAGCTCAGCCAGCACCTAGGGAAACCTACCAAACCTGTGCATTTCTGAAAACTAGAGACCTAGGGGAATGCAAGATGGGGTGACTTGTGTGGCTCGGACCAGGTTCTGTTACCCAGAATCCTTTGCAAACTTCAAAATTTGGCTAAAAAAACACATGTTCCTCACATTTCTGTGGCAGAAAGTTCTCGAATCTGAGAGGAGCCACAAATTTCCTTCCACCCAGCGTTCCCCCACGTCTCCCGATAAAAATTATACCTCACTTGTGTGGGTAGGCCTAGCGCCCGCGACAGAAAACGCCCCAAAGCGCAACGTGGACACAGCCAAATTGGTGAAGGAAAACAGAGGTGTTTTTTGCAAAGTGCCTACCTGTAGATTTTGGCCTGTAGCTCAACCGCCACCTAGGGAAACCTACCAAACCTGTGCATTTCTGAAAACTAGAGACCTAGGGGAATCCAAGATGGGGTGACTTGTGTGGCTCGGACCAGGTTCTGTTACCCAGAATCCTTTGCAAACCTCAAAATTTGGCTAAAAAAACACATGTTCCTCACATTTCTGTGGCAGAAAGTTCTGGAATCTGAGAGGAGCCACGAATTTCCTTCCACCCAACGTTCCCCCACGTCTCCCGATAAAAATGATACCTCACATGTTTGGGTAGGCCTAGCGCCCGTGACAGGAAATGCCCCAAAGCGCAACGTGGACACAGCCAAATTGGTGACGGAAAACAGAGGTGTTTTTTGCAAAGTGCCTACCTGTAGATTTTGGCCTGTAGCTCAGCCGCCACCTAGGGAAACCTACCAAACCTGTGCATTTCTGGAAACTAGAGACCTAGGGGAATCCAAGATGGGGTGACTTGTGTGGCTCAAACCAGGTTCTGTTACCCAGAATCCTTTGCAAACCTCAAAATTTGGCTAAAAAAAACACATGTTCCTCACATTTCTGTGGCAGAAAGTTCTGGAATCTGAGAGGAGCCACGAATTTCCTTCCACCCAGCGTTCCCCCACGTCTCCCGATAAAAATGATACCTCACTTGTGTGGGTAGGCCTAGCGCCCGCGACAGAAAACGCCCCAAACCGCAACGTGGACACATCCAAATTTGTGAAGGAAAACAGAGGTGTTTTTTTGCAAAGTGCCTACCTGTAGATTTTGGCTTGTAGCTCAGCCGCCACCTAGGGAAACCTACCAAACCTGTGCATTTCTGAAAACTAGAGACCTAGGGAAATCCAAGATGGGGTGACTTGTGTGGCTCGGACCAGGTTCTGTTACCCAGAATCCTTTGCAAACCTCAAAATTTGGCTAAAAAAACACATGTTCCTCACATTTCTGTGGCAGAAAGTTCTGGAATCTGAGAGGAGCCACAAATTTCCTTCCACCCAGCGTTCCCCCACGTCTCCCGATAAAAATGATACCTCACTTGTGTGGGTAGGCCATAATGCCCGCGACAGAAAACGCCCCAAACCGCAACGTGGTCACATCCAAATTTGTGAAGGAAAACAGAGGTGTTTTTTTGCAAAGTGCCTACCTGTAGATTTTGGCTTGTAGCTCAGCCGCCACCTAGGGAAAGCTACCAAACCTGTGCATTTCTGAAAACTAGAGACCTAGGGGAATCCAAGATGGGGTGACTTGTGTGGCTCGGACCAGGTTCTGTTACCCAGAATCCTTTGCAAACCTCAAAATTTGGCTAAAAAAACACATGTTCCTCACATTTCTGTGGCAGAAAGTTCTGGAATCTGAGAGGAGCCACGAATTACCTTCCACCCAGCGTTCCCCCACGTCTCCCGATAAAAATGATACCTCACTTGTGTGGGTAGGCCTAGCGCCCGCGACAGGAAACGCCCCAAACCGCAACGTGGACACATCCAAATTTGTGAAGGAAAACAGAGGTGTTTTTTGCAAAGTGCCTACCTGTAGATTTTGGCTTGTAGCTCAGCCGCCACCTAGGGAAACCTACCAAACCTGTGTATTTCTGGAAACTAGAGACCTAGGGGAATCCAAGATGAGGTGACTTGTGTGGCTCGGACCAGGTTCTGTTATCCAGAATCCTTTGCAAACCTCAAAATTTGGCTAAAAAAACACATGTTCCTCACATTTCTGTGGCAGAAAGTTCTGGAGTCTGAGAGGAGCCACGAATTTCCTTCCACCCAGCGTTCCCCCACATCTTCCGATAAAAATGATACCTCACTTGTGTGGGTAGGCCTAGCGCCCGCGACAGAAAACGCCCCAAACCGCAACGTGGACACATCCAAATTTGTGAAGGAAAACAGAGGTGTTTTTTTGCAAAGTGCCTACCTGTAGATTTTGGCTTGTAGCTCAGCCGCCACCTAGGGAAACCTACCAAACCTGTGCATTTCTGAATACTAGAGACCTAGGGGAATCCAAGATGGGGTGACTTGTGTGGCTCGGACCAGGTTCTGTTACCCAGAATCCTTTGCAAACCTCAAAATTTGGCTAAAAAAACACATGTTCCTCACATTTCTGTGGCAGAAAGTTCTGGAATCTGAGAGGAGCCACGAATTTCCTTCCACCCAGCGTTCCCCCACGTCTCCCGATAAAAATGATACCTCACTTGTGTGGGTAGGCCTAGCGCCCGGGAAAGGAAATGCCCCAAAGCGCAACGTGGACACAGCCAAATTGGTGAAGGAAAACAGAGGTGTTTTTTGCAAAGTGCCTACCTGTAGATTTTGGCCTGTAGCTCAGCCGCCACCTAGGGAAACCTACCAAACCTGTGCATTTCTGAAAACTAGAGACCTAGGGGAATCCAAGATGGGGTGACTTGTGTGGCTCGGACCAGGTTCTGTTACCCAGAATCCTTTGCAAACCTCAAAATTTGGCTAAAAAAACACATGTTCCTCACATTTCTGTGGCAGAAAGTTCTGGAATCTGAGAGGAGCCACGAATTTCCTTCCACCCAGCGTTCCCCCACGTCTCCCGATAAAAATGATACCTCACTTGTGTGGGTAGGCCTAGCGCCCGCGACAGGAAACGCCCCAAACCGCAACGTGGACACATCCAAATTTGTGAAGGAAAACAGAGGTGTTTTTTGCAAAGTGCCTACCTGTAGATTTTGGCTTGTACCTCAGCCGCCACCTAGGGAAACCTACCAAACCTGTGCATTTCTGGAAACTAGAGACCTAGGGGAATCCAAGATGGGGTGACTTGTGTGGCTCGGACCAGGTTCTGTTACCCAGAATCCTTTGCAAACCTCAAAACTTGGCTAAAAAAACACATGTTCCTCACATTTCTGTGGCAGAAAGTTCTGGAATCTGAGAGGAGCCACGAATTTCCTTCCACCCAGCGTTCCCCCATGTCTCCCGATAAAAATGATACCTCACTTGTGTGGGTAGGCCTAGCGCTCGTGACAGGAAATGCCCCAAAGCGCAACGTGGACACATCACATTTTTTGAAAGAAAACAGAGGTGTTTTTTGCAAAGTGCCTACCTGTAGATTTTGGCATTTAGCTCAGCCAGCACCTAGGGAAACCTACCAAATCTGTGCATTTCTGAAAACTAGAGACCTAGGGGAATGCAAGATGGGGTGACTTGTGTGGTTCGGACCAGGTTCTGTTACCCAGAATCCTTTGCAAACCTCACAATTTGGCTAAAAAAACACATGTTCCTCACATTTCTGTGGCAGAAAGTTCTGGAATCTGAGAGGAGCCACACATTTCCTTCCACCCAGCGTTCCCCCACGTCTCCTGATAAAAATTATACCTCACTTGTGTGGGTAGGCCTAGCGCCCGCGACAGAAAACGCCCCAAAGCGCAACGTGGACACAGCCAAATTGGTGAAGGAAAACAGAGGTGTTTTTTGCAAAGTGCCTACCTGTAGATTTTGGCCTTTAGCTCAACCGCCACCTAGGGAAACCTACCAAACCTGTGCATTTCTGAAAACTAGAGACCTAGGGGAATCCAAGATGGGGTGACTTGTGTGGCTCGGACCAGGTTCTGTTACCCAGAATCCTTGGCAAACCTCAAAATTTGGCTAAAAAAACACATGTTCCTCCCATTTCTGTGGCAGAAAGTTCTGGAATCTGAGAGGAGCCACGAATTTCCTTCCACCCAACGTTCCCCCACGTCTCCCGATAAAAATGATACCTCACTTGTGTGGGTAGGCCTAGTGCCCGCGACAGAAAACGCCCCAAACCGCAACGTGGACACATCCAAATTTGTGAAGGAAAACAGAGGTGTTTTTTTGCAAAGTGCCTACCTGTAGATTTTGGCTTGTAGCTCAGCCGCCACCTAGGGAAACCTACCAAACCTGTGCATTTCTGGAAACTAGAGACCTAAGGGAATCCAAGATGGGGTGACTTGTGTGGCTCAAACCAGGTTCTGTTACCCAGAATCCTTTGCAAACCTCAAAATTTGGCTAAAAAAAACACATGTTCCTCACATTTCTGTGGCAGAAAGTTCTGGAATCTGAGAGGAGCCACGAATTTCCTTCCACCCAGCGTTCCCCCACGTCTCCCGATAAAAATGATACCTCACTTGTGTGGGTAGGCCTAGCGCCCGCGACAGAAAACGCCCCAAACCGCAACGTGGACACATCCAAATTTGTGAAGGAAAACAGAGGTGTTTTTTTGCAAAGTGCCTACCTGTAGATTTTGGCTTGTAGCTCAGCCGCCACCTAGGGAAACCTACCAAACCTGTGCATTTCTGAAAACTAGACACCTAGGGAAATCCAAGATGGGGTGACTTGTGTGGCTCGGATCAGGTTCTGTTACCCAGAATCCTTTGCAAACCTCAAAATTTGGCTAAAAAAATACATGTTCCTCACATTTCTGTGGCAGAAAGTTCTGGAATCTGAGAGGAGCCACAAATTTCCTTCCACCCAGCGTTCCCCCACGTCTCCCGATAAAAATGATACCTCACTTGTGTGGGTAGGCCATAATGCCCGCGACAGAAAACGCCCCAAACCGCAACGTGGTCACATCCAAATTTGTGAAGGAAAACAGAGGTGTTTTTTGCAAAGTGCCTACCTGTAGATTTTGGCCTGTAGCTCAGCCGCCACCTAGGGAAACCTACCAAACCTGTGCATTTCTGAAAACTAGAGACCTAGGGGAATCCAAGATGGGGTGACTTGTGTGGCTCGGACCAGGTTCTGTTACCCAGAATCCTTTGCAAACCTCAAAACTTGGCTAAAAAAACACATGTTCCTCACATTTCTGTGGCAGAAAGTTCTGGAATCTGAGAGGAGCCACAAATTTCCTTCCACCCAGCGTTCCCCCATGTCTCCCGATAAAAATGATACCTCACTTGTGTGGGTAGGCCTAGCGCTCGTGACAGGAAATGCCCCAAAGCGCAACGTGGACCCATCACATTTTTTGAAAGAAAACAGAGGTGTTTTTTGCAAAGTGCCTACCTGTAGATTTTGGCATTTAGCTCAGCCAGCACCTAGGGAAACCTACCAAACCTGTGCATTTCTGAAAACTAGAGACCTAGGGGTATGCAAGATGGGGTGACTTGTGTGGTTCGGACCAGGTTCTGTTACCCAGAATCCTTTGCAAACCTCAAAATTTGGCTAAAAAAACACATGTTCCTCACATTTCTGTGGCAGAAAGTTCTGGAATCTGAGAGGAGCCACAAATTTCCTTCCACTCAGCGTTCCCCCACGTCTCCCGATAAAAATTATACCTCACTTGTGTGGGTAGGCCTAGCGCCCGCGACAGAAAACGCCCCAAAGCGCAACGTGGACACAGCCAAATTGGTGAAGGAAAACAGAGGTGTTTTTTGCAAAGTGCCTACCTGTAGATTTTGGCCTTTAGCTCAACCGCCACCTAGGGAAACCTACCAAACCTGTGCATTTCTGAAAACTAGAGACCTAGGGGAATCCAAGATGGGGTGACTTGTGTGGCTCGGACCAGGTTCTGTTACCCAGAATCCTTTGCAAACCTCAAAATTTGGCTAAAAAAAGACATGTTCCTCCCATTTCTGTGGCAGAAAGTTCTGGAATCTGAGAGGAGCCACGAATTTCCTTCCACCCAACGTTCCCCCACGTCTCCCGATAAAAATGATACCTCACTTGTTTGGGTAGGCCTGGCGCCCGTGACAGGAAATGCCCCAAAGCGCAACGTGGACACAGCCAAATTGGAGACGGAAAACAGAGGTGTTTTTTGCAAAGTGCCTACCTGTAGATTTTGGCCTGTAGCTCAGCCGCCACCTAGGGAAACCTACCAAACCTGTGCATTTCTGAAAACTACAGACATAGGGGAATCCAAGATGGGGTGACTTGTGTGGCTCGGACCAGGTTCTGTTACCCAGAATCCTTTGCAAACCTCAAAATTTGGCTAAAAAAACACATGTTCCTCACATTTCTGTGGCAGGAAGTTCTGGAATCTGAGAGGAGCCACGAATTTCCTTCCACCCAGCGTTCCCTCACGTCTCCCGATAAAAATGATACCTCACTTGTGTGGGTAGGCGTAGCGCCCGTGACAGGAAATGCCCCAAAGCGCAACGTGGACACAGCCAAATTGGTGACGGAAAACAGAGGTGTTTTTTGCAAAGTGCCTACCTGTAGATTTTGGCCTGTAGCTCAGCCGCCACCTAGGGAAACCTACCAAACCTGTGCATTTCTGAAAACTAGAGACCTAGGGGAATCCAAGATGGGGTGACTTGTGTGGCTCGGACAAGGTTCTGTTACCCAGAATCCTTTGCAAACCTCAAAATTTGGCTAAAAAAACACATGTTCCTCACATTTCTGTGGCTGAAAGTTCTGGAATCTGAGAGGAGCAACGAATTTCCTTCCACCCAGCGTTCCCCCACGTCTCCCGATACAAATTATACCTCACTTGTGTGGGTAGGCCTAGCGCCCGTGACAGGAAATGCCCCAAAGCGCAACGTGGACACAGCCAAATTGGTGAAGGAAAACAGAGGTGTTTTTTGCAAAGTGCCTACCTGTAGATTTTGGCCTGTAGCTCAGCCGCCACCTAGGGAAACCAACCAAACCTGTGCATTTCTGAAAACTAGAGACCTAGGGGAATCCAAGATGGGGTGACTTGTGTGGCTCGGACCAGGTTCTGTTACCCAGAATCCTTTGCAAACCTCAACATTTGGCTAAAAAAACACATGTTCCTCACATTTCTGTGGCAGAAAGTTCTGGAATCTGAGAGGAGCCACGAATTTCCTTCTACCCAGCGTTCCCCCATGTCTCCCGATAAAAATGATACCTCACTTGTGTGGCTAGGCCTAGCGCCCGTGACAGGAAATGCCCCAAAGCGCAACGTGGACACAGCCAAATTGGTGACGGAAAACAGAGGTGTTTTTTGCAAAGTGCCTACCTGTAGATTTTGGCCTGTAGCTCAGCCGCCACCTAGGGAAACCTACCAAACCTGTGCATTTCTGAAAACTAGAGACCTAGGGGAATCCAAGATGGGGTGACTTGTGTGGCTTGGACCAGGTTCTGTTACCCAGAATCCTTTGCAAACCTCAGAATTTGGCTAAAAAAACACATGTTCCTCACATTTCTGTGGCAGAAAGTTCTGGAATCTGAGAGGAGCCACGAATTTCCTTCCACCCAGCGTTCCCCACATCTCCTGATAAAAATGATACCTCACTTGTGTGGGTAGGCCTAGCGCCCGTGACAGGAAATGCCCCAAAGCGCAACGTGGACACAGCCAAATTGGTGAAGGAAAACTGAGGTGTTTTTTGCAAAGTGCCTACCTGTAGATTTTGGCCTGTAGCTCAGCCGCCACCTAGGGAAACCTACCAAACCTGTGCATTTCTGAAAACTAGAGACCTAGGGGAATCCAAGATGGGGTGACTTGTGTGGCTCGGACCAGGTTCTGTTACCCAGAATCCTTTGCAAACCTCAAAATTTGGCTAAAAAAACACATGTTCCTCCCATTTCTGTGGCAGAAAGTTCTGGAATCTGAGAGGAGCCACGAATTTCCTTCCACCCAACGTTCCCCCACGTCTCCCGATAAAAATGATACCTCACTTGTTTGGGTAGGCCTAGCGCCCGTGACAGGAAATGCCCCAAAGCGCAACGTGGACACAGCCAAATTGGTGACGGAAAACAGAGGTGTTTTTTGCAAAGTGCCTACCTGTAGATTTGGGCCTGTAGCTGAGCCGCCACCTAGGGAAACCTACCAAACCTGTGCATTTCTGAAAACTAGAGACATAGGGGAATCCAAGATGGGGTGACTTGTGTGGCTCGGACCAGGTTCTGTTACCCAGAATCCTTTGCAAACCTCAAAATTTGGCTAAAAAAACACATGTTCCTCACATTTCTGTGGCAGGAAGTTCTGGAATCTGAGAGGAGCCACGAATTTCCTTCCACCCAGCGTTCCCCCACGTCTCCCGATAAAAATGATACCTCACTTGTGTGGGTAGGCCTAGCGCCCGTGACAGGAAATGCCCCAAAGCGCAACGTGGACACAGCCAAATTGGTGACGGAAAACAGAGGTGTTTTTTGCAAAGTGCCTACCTGTAGATTTTGGCCTGTAGCTCAGCCGCCACCTAGGGAAACCTACCAAACCTGTGCATTTCTGAACACTAGAGACCTAGGGGAATCCAAGATGGGGTGACTTGTGTGGCTCGGACCAGGTTCTGTTACCCAGAATCCTTTGCAAACCTCAAAATTTGGCTAAAAAAACACATGTTCCTCACATTTCTGTGGCAGAAAGTTCTGGAATCTGAGAGGAGCCACGAATTTCCTTCCACCCAGCGTTCCCCCACGTCTCCCGATAAAAATGATACCTCACTTGTGTGGGTAGGCCTAGCGCCCGTGACAGGAAATGCCCCAAAGCGCAACGTGGACACAGCCAAATTGGTGAAGGAAAACAGAGGTGTTTTTTTGCAAAGTGCCTACCTGTAGATTTTGGCTTGTAGCTCAGCCGCCACCTAGGGAAACCTACCAAACCTGTGCATTTCTGAAAACTAGAGACCTAGGGGAATCCAAGATGGGGTGACTTGTGTGGCTCGGACCAGGTTCTGTTACCCAGAATCCTTTGCAAACCTCAAAATTTGGCTAAAAAAACACATGTTCCTCACATTTCTGTGGCAGAAAGTTCTGGAATCTGAGAGGAGCCACGAATTTCCTTCCACCCAGCGTTCCCCCACGTCTCCCGATAAAAATGATACCTCACTTGTGTGGGTAGGCCTAGCGCCCGTGACAGGAAATGCCCCAAAGCGCAACGTGGACACAGCCAAATTGGTGAAGGAAAACAGAGGTGTTTTTTGCAAAGCTGCCTACCTGTAGATTTTGGCCTGTAGCTCAGCCGCCACCTAGGGAAACCTACCAAACCTGTGCATTTCTGAAAACTAGAGACCTAGGGGAATCCAAGATGGGGTGACTTGTGTGGCTCGGACCAGGTTCTGTTACCCAGAATCCTTTGCAAACCTCAACATTTGGCTAAAAAAACACATGTTCCTCACATTTCTGTGGCAGAAAGTTCTGGAATCTGAGAGGAGCCACGAATTTCCTTCCACCCACCGTTCCCCCACGTCTCCCGATAAAAATGATACCTCACTTGTGTGGGTAGGCCATAATGCCCGCGACAGAAAACGCCCCAAACCGCAACGTGGTCACATCCAAATTTGTGAAGGAAAACAGAGGTGTTTTTTGCAAAGTGCCTACCTGTAGATTTTGGCCTGTAGCTCAGCCGCCACCTAGGGAAACCTACCAAACCTGTGCATTTCTGAAAACTAGAGACCTAGGGGAATCCAAGATGGGGTGACTTGTGTGGCTCGGACCAGGTTCTGTTACCCAGAATCCTTTGCAAACCTCAAAACTTGGCTAAAAAAACACATGTTCCTCACATTTCTGTGGCAGAAAGTTCTGGAATCTGAGAGGAGCCACGAATTTCCTTCCACCCAGCGTTCCCCCATGTCTCCCGATAAAAATGATACCTCACTTGTGTGGGTAGGCCTAGCGCTCGTGACAGGAAATGCCCCAAAGCGCAACGTGGACACATCACATTTTTTGAAAGAAAACAGAGGTGTTTTTTGCAAAGTGCCTACCTGTAGATTTTGGCATTTAGCTCAGCCAGCACCTAGGGAAACCTACCAAACCTGTGCATTTCTGAAAACTAGAGACCTAGGGGAATGCAAGATGGGGTGACTTGTGTGGTTCGGACCAGGTTCTGTTACCCAGAATCCTTTGCAAACCTCAAAATTTGGCTAAAAAAACACATGTTCCTCACATTTCTGTGGCAGAAAGTTCTGGAATCTGAGAGGAGCCACAAATTTCCTTCCACTCAGCGTTCCCCCACGTCTCCCGATAAAAATTATACCTCACTTGTGTGGGTAGGCCTAGCGCCCGCGACAGAAAACGCCCCAAAGCGCAACGTGGACACAGCCAAATTGGTGAAGGAAAACAGAGGTGTTTTTTGCAAAGTGCCTACCTGTAGATTTTGGCCTTTAGCTCAACCGCCACCTAGGGAAACCTACCAAACCTGTGCATTTCTGAAAACTAGAGACCTAGGGGAATCCAAGATGGGGTGACTTGTGTGGCTCGGACCAGGTTCTGTTACCCAGAATCCTTTGCAAACCTCAAAATTTGGCTAAAAAAACACATGTTCCTCCCATTTCTGTGGCAGAAAGTTCTGGAATCTGAGAGGAGCCACGAATTTCCTTCCACCCAACGTTCCCCCACGTCTCCCGATAAAAATGATACCTCACTTGTTTGGGTAGGCCTAGCGCCCGTGACAGGAAATGCCCCAAAGCGCAACGTGGACACAGCCAAATTGGTGACGGAAAACAGAGGTGTTTTTTGCAAAGTGCCTACCTGTAGATTTTGGCCTGTAGCTCAGCCGCCACCTAGGGAAACCTACCAAACCTGTGCATTTCTGAAAACTACAGACATAGGGGAATCCAAGATGGGGTGACTTGTGTGGCTCGGACCAGGTTCTGTTACCCAGAATCCTTTGCAAACCTCAAAATTTGGCTAAAAAAACACATGTTCCTCACATTTCTGTGGCAGGAAGTTCTGGAATCTGAGAGGAGCCACGAATTTCCTTCCACCCGGCGTTCCCTCACGTCTCCCGATAAAAATGATACCTCACTTGTGTGGGTAGGCGTAGCGCCCGTGACAGGAAATGCCCCAAAGCGCAACGTGGACACAGCCAAATTGGTGACGGAAAACAGAGGTGTTTTTTGCAAAGTGCCTACCTGTAGATTTTGGCCTGTAGCTCAGCCGCCACCTAGGGAAACCTACCAAACCTGTGCATTTCTGAAAACTAGAGACCTAGGGGAATCCAAGATGGGGTGACTTGTGTGGCTCGGACAAGGTTCTGTTACCCAGAATCCTTTGCAAACCTCAAAATTTGGCTAAAAAAACACATGTTCCTCACATTTCTGTGGCAGAAAGTTCTGGAATCTGAGAGGAGCCACGAATTTCCTTCCACCCAGCGTTCCCCCACGTCTCCCGATACAAATTATACCTCACTTGTGTGGGTAGGCCTAGCGCCCGTGACAGGAAATGCCCCAAAGCGCAACGTGGACACAGCCAAATTGGTGAAGGAAAACAGAGGTGTTTTTTGCAAAGTGCCTACCTGTAGATTTTGGCCTGTAGCTCAGCCGCCACCTAGGGAAACCTACCAAACCTGTGCATTTCTGAAAACTAGAGACCTAGGGGAATCCAAGATGGGGTGACTTGTGTGGCTCGGACCAGGTTCTGTTACCCAGAATCCTTTGCAAACCTCAACATTTGGCTAAAAAAACACATGTTCCTCACATTTCTGTGGCAGAAAGTTCTGGAATCTGAGAGGAGCCACGAATTTCCTTCCACCCAGCGTTCCCCCATGTCTCCCGATAAAAATGATACCTCACTTGTGTGGGTAGGCCTAGCGCCCGTGACAGGAAATGCCCCAAAGCGCAACGTGGACACAGCCAAATTGGAGACGGAAAACAGAGGTGTTTTTTGCAAAGTGCCTACCTGTAGATTTTGGCCTGTAGCTCAGCCGCCACCTAGGGAAACCTACCAAACCTGTGCATTTCTGAAAACTAGAGACCTAGGGGATCCAAGATGGGGTGACTTGTGTGGCTTGGACCAGGTTCTGTTACCCAGAATCCTTTGCAAACCTCAAAATTTGGCTAAAAAAACACATGTTCCTCACATTTCTGTGGCAGAAAGTTCTGGAATCTGAGAGGAGCCACGAATTTCCTTCCACCCAGCGTTCCCCACATCTCCTGATAAAAATGATACCTCACTTGTGTGGGTAGGCCTAGCGCCCGTGACAGGAAATGCCCCAAAGCGCAACGTGGACACAGCCAAATTGGTGAAGGAAAACTGAGGTGTTTTTTGCAAAGTGCCTACCTGTAGATTTTGGCCTGTAGCTCAGCCGCCACCTAGGGAAACCTACCAAACCTGTGCATTTCTGAAAACTAGAGACCTAGGGGAATCCAAGATGGGGTGACTTGTGTGGCTCGGACCAGGTTCTGTTACCCAGAATCCTTTGCAAACCTCAAAATTTGGCTAAAAAAACACATGTTCCTCCCATTTCTGTGGCAGAAAGTTCTGGAATCTGAGAGGAGCCACGAATTTCCTTCCACCCAACGTTCCCCCACGTCTCCCGATAAAAATGATACCTCACTTGTTTGGGTAGGCCTAGCGCCCGTGACAGGAAATGCCCCAAAGCGCAACGTGGACACAGCCAAATTGGTGACGGAAAACAGAGGTGTTTTTTGCAAAGTGCCTACCTGTAGATTTGAGCCTGTAGCTGAGCCGCCACCTAGGGAAACCTACCAAACCTGTGCATTTCTGAAAACTAGAGACATAGGGGAATCCAAGATGGGGTGACTTGTGTGGCTCGGACCAGGTTCTGTTACCCAGAATCCTTTGCAAACCTCAAAATTTGGCTAAAAAAACACATGTTCCTCACATTTCTGTGGCAGGAAGTTCTGGAATCTGAGAGGAGCCACGAATTTCCTTCCACCCAGCGTTCCCCCACGTCTCCCGATAAAAATGATACCTCACTTGTGTGGGTAGGCCTAGCGCCCGTGACAGGAAATGCCCCAAAGCGCAACGTGGACACAGCCAAATTGGTGAAGGAAAACAGAGGTGTTTTTTGCAAAGTGCCTACCTGTAGATTTTGGCCTGTAGCTCAGCCGCCACCTAGGGAAACCTACCAAACCTGTGCATTTCTGAAAACTAGAGACCTAGGGGAATCCAAGATGGGGTGACTTGTGTGGCTCGGACCAGGTTCTGTTACCCAGAATCCTTTGCAAACCTCAAAATTTGGCTAAAAAAACACATGTTCCTCACATTTCTGTGGCAGAAAGTTCTGGAATCTGAGAGGAGCCACGAATTTCCTTCCACCCAGCGTTCCCCCACGTCTCCCGATAAAAATGATACCTCACTTGAGTGGGTAGGCCTAGCGCCCGTGACAGGAAATGCCCCAAAGCGCAACGTGGACACAGCCAAATTGGTGAAGGAAAACAGAGGTGTTTTTTGCAAAGTGCCTACCTGTAGATTTTGGCCTGTAGCTCAGCCGCCACCTAGGGAAACCTACCAAACCTGTGCATTTCTGAAAACTAGAGACCTAGGGGAATCCAAGATGGGGTGACTTGTGTGGCTCGGACCAGGTTCTGTTACCCAGAATCCTTTGCAAACCTCAACATTTGGCTAAAAAAACACATGTTCCTCACATTTCTGTGGCAGAAAGTTCTGGAATCTGAGAGGAGCCACGAATTTCCTTCCACCCAGCGTTCCCCCATGTCTCCCGATAAAAATGATACCTCACTTGTGTGGGTAGGCCTAGCGCCCGTGACAGGAAATGCCCCAAAGCGCAACGTGGACACAGCCAAATTGGTGACGGAAAACAGAGGTTTTTTTTGCAAGTTGCCTACCTGTAGATTTTGGCCTGTAGCTCAGCCGCCACCTAGGGAAACCTACCAAACCTGTGCATTTCTGAAAACTAGAGACCTAGGGGAATCCAAGATGGGGTGACTTGTGTGGCTCGGACCAGGTTCTGTTACCCAGAATCCTTTGCAAACCTCAAAATTTGGCTAAAAAAACACATGTTCCTCACATTTCTGTGGCAGAAAGTTCTGGAATCTCAGAGAAGCCATGAATTTCCTTCCACCCAGCGTTCCCCCACGTCTCCCGATAAAAATGATACCTCACTTGTGTGGGTAGGCCTAGCGCCCGTGACAGGAAATGCCCCAAAGCGCAACGTGGACACAGCCAAATTGGTGAAGGAAAACAGAGGTGTTTTTTGCAAAGTGCCTACCTGTAGATTTTGGCTTGTAGCTCAGCCGCCACCTAGGGAAACCTACCAAACCTGTGCATTTCTGAAAACTAGAGACCTAGGGGAATCCAAGATGGGGTGACTTGTGTGGCTCGGACCAGGTTCTGTTACCCAGAATCCTTTGCAAACCTCAAAATTTGGCAAAAAAAACACATGTTCCTCACATTTCTGTGGCAGAAAGTTCTGGAATCTGAGAGGAGCCACGAATTTCCTTCCACCCAGCGTTCCCCCACGTCTCCCGATAAAAATGATACCTCACTTGTGTGGGTAGGCCTAGCGCCCGTGACAGGAAATGCCCCAAAGCGCAACGTGGACACAGCCAAATTGGTGAAGGAAAACAGAGGTGTTTTTTGCAAAGTGCCTACCTGTAGATTTTGGCCTGTAGCTCAGCCGCCACCTAGGGAAACCTACCAAACCTGTGCATTTCTGAAAACTAGAGACCTAGGGGAATCCAAGATGGGGTGACTTGTGTGGCTCGGACCAGGTTCTGTTACCCAGAATCCTTTGCAAACCTCAACATTTGGCTAAAAAAACACATGTTCCTCACATTTCTGTGGCAGAAAGTTCTGGAATCTGAGAGGAGCCACGAATTTCCTTCCACCCAGCGTTCCCCCATGTCTCCCGATAAAAATGATACCTCACTTGTGTGGGTAGGCCCAGCGCCCGTGACAGGAAATGCCCCAAAGTGCAACGTGGACACAGCCAAATTGGTGACGGAAAACAGAGGTGTTTTTTGCAAAGTGCCTACCTGTAGATTTTGGCCTGTAGCTCAGCCGCCACCTAGGGAAACCTACCAAACCTGTGCATTTCTGAAAACTAGAGACCTAGGGGAATCCAAGATGGGGTGACTTGTGTGGCTCGGATCAGGTTCTGTTACCCAGAATCCTTTGCAAACCTCAAAATTTGGCTAAAAAAACACATGTTCCTCACATTTCTGTGGCAGAAAGTTCTGGAATCTGATAGGAGCCACGATTTTCCTTCCACCCAGCGTTCCCCCACGTCTCCCGATAAAAATGATACCTCACTTGTGTGGGTAGGCCTAGCGCCCGTGACAGGAAATGCCCCAAAGCACAACGTGGACACAGCCAAATTGGTGAAGGAAAACTGAGGTGTTTTTTGCAAAGTGCCTACCTGTAGATTTTGGCCTGTAGCTCAGCCGCTACCTAGGGAAACCTACCAAACCTGTGCATTTCTGAAAACTAGAGACCTAGGGGAATCCAAGATAGGGTGACTTGTGTGGCTCGGACCAGGGTCTGTTACCCAGAATCCTTTGCAAACCTCACAATTTGGCTAAAAAAACACATGTTCCTCACATTTCTGTGGCAGAAAGTTCTGGAATCTGAGAGGAGCCACGAATTTCCTTCCACCCAGCGTTCCCCCACGTCTCCCGATAAAAATGATACCTCACTTGTGTGGGTAGGCCTAGCGCCCGTGACAGGAAATGCCCCAAAGCGCAACGTGGACACAGCCAAATTGGTGAAGGAAAACAGAGGTGTTTTTTTGCAAAGTGCCTACCTGTAGATTTTGGCTTGTAGCTCAGCCGCCACCTAGGGAAACCTACCAAACCTGTGCATTTCTGAAAACTAGAGACCTAGGGAAATCCAAGATGGGGTGACTTGTGTGGCTCGGACCAGGTTCTGTTACCCAGAATCCTTTGCAAACCTCAAAATTTGGCTAAAAAAACACATGTTCCTCACATTTCTGTGGCAAAAAGTTCTGGAATCTGAGAGGAGCCACAAATTTCCTTCCACCCAGCGTTCCCTCACGTCTCCCGATAAAAATGATACCTCACTTGTGTGGGTAGGCCTAGCGCCCGCGACAGAAAACGCCCCAAACCGCAACGTGGATACATCCAAATTTGTGAAGGAAAACAGAGGTGTTTTTTTGCAAAGTGCCTACCTGTAGATTTTGGCTTGTAGCTCAGCCGCCACCTAAGGAAACCTACCAAACCTGTGCATTTCTGAAAACTAGAGATCTAGGGGAATCCAAGATGGGGTGACTTGTGTGGCTCGGACCAGGTTCTGTTACCCAGAATCCTTTGCAAACCTCAAAATTTGGCAAAAAAAACACATGTTCCTCACATTTCTGTGGCAGAAAGTTCTGGAATCTGAGAGGAGCCACGAATTTCCTTCCACCCAGCGTTCCCCCACGTCTCCCGATAAAAATTATACCTCACTTGTGTGGGTAGGCCTAGCGCCCGTGACAGGAAATGCCCCAAAGTGCAACGTGGACACAGCCAAATTGGTGAAGGAAAACAGAGGTGTTTTTTGCAAAGTGCCTACCTGTAGATTTTGGCCTGTAGCTCAGCCGCCACCTAGGGAAACCTACCAAACCTGTGCATTTCTGAAAACTAGAGACCTAGGGGAATCCAAGATGGGGTGACTTGTGTGGCTCGGACCAGGTTCTGTTATCCAGAATCCTTTGCAAACCTCAAAATGTGGCTAAAAAAACACATGTTCCTCACATTTCTGTGGCAGAAAGTTCTGGAATCTGAGAGGAGCCACGAATTTCCTTCCACCCAGCGTTCCCCCACGTCTCCCGATAAAAATGATACCTCACTTGTGTGGGTAGGCCTAGCGCCCGTGACAGGAAATGCCCCAAAGCGCAACGTGGACACAGCCAAATTGGTGAAGGAAAACAGAGGTGTTTTTTGCAAAGTGCCTACCTGTAGATTTTGGCCTGTAGCTCAGCCGCCACCTAGGGAAACCTACCAAACCTGTGCATTTCTGAAAACTAGAGACCTAGGGGAATCCAAGATGGGGTGACTTGTGTGGCTCGGACCAGTTTCTGTTATCCAGAATCCTTTGCAAACCTCAAAATTTGGCTAAAAAAACACATGTTCCTCACATTTCTGTGGCAGAAAGTTCTGGAATCTGAGAGGAGCCACGAATTTCCTTCCACCCAGCGTTCCCCCACATCTCCCGATAAAAATGATACCTCACTTGTGTGGGTAGGCCTAGCGCCCGCGACAGAAAACGCCCCAAACCGCAACGTGGACACATCCAAATTTGTGAAGGAAAACAGAGGTGTTTTTTTGCAAAGTGCCTACCTGTAGATTTTGGCTTGTAGCTCAGTCGCCACCTAGGGAAACCTACCAAACCTGTGCATTTCTGAAAACTTGAGACCTAGGGGAATCCAAGATGGGGTGACTTGTGTGGCTCGGACCAGGTTCTGTTACCCAGAATCCTTTGCAAACCTCAAAATTTGGCTAAAAAAACACATGTTCCTCACATTTCTGTGGCAGAAAGTTCTGGAATCTGAGAGGAGCCACGGATTTCCTTCCACCCAGCGTTCCCCCACGTCTCCCGATAAAAATGATACCTCACTTGTGTGGGTAGGCCTAGCGCCCGTGACAGGAAATGCCCCAAAGCGCAACTTGGACACAGCCAAATTGGTGAAGGAAAACAGAGGTGTTTTTTGCAAAGTGCCTACCTGTAGATTTTGGCCTGTAGCTCAGCCGCCACCTAGGGAAACCTACCAAACCTGTGCATTTCTGAAAACTAGAGACCTAGGGGAATCCAAGATGGGGTGACTTGTGTGGCTCGGACCAGGTTCTGTTATCCAGAATCCTTTGCAAACCTCAAAATTTGGCTAAAAAAACATATGTTCCTCACATTTCTGTGGCAGAAAGTTCTGGAATCTGAGAGGAGCCACGAATTTCCTTCCACCCAGCGTTCCCCCACATCTCCCGATAAAAATGATACCTCACTTGTGTGGGTAGGCCTAGCGCCCGCGACAGAAAACGCCCCAAACCGCAACGTGGACACATCCAAATTTGTGAAGGAAAACAGAGGTGTTTTTTTGCAAAGTGCCTACCTGTAGATTTTGGCTTGTAGCTCAGCCGCCACCTAGGGAAACCTACCAAACCTGTGCATTTCTGAAAACTAGAGACCTAGGGGAATCCAAGATGGGGTGACTTGTGTGGCTCGGACCAGGTTCTGTTACCCAGAATCCTTTGCAAACCTCAAAATTTGGCTAAAAAAACACATGTTCCTCACATTTCTGTGGCAGAAAGTTCTGGAATCTGAGAGGAGCCACGAATTTCCTTCCACCCAGCGTTCCCCCACGTCTCCCGATAAAAATGATACCTCACTTGTGTGGTTAGGCCTAGCGCCCGCGACAGTAAACGCCCCAAACCGCAACGTGGACACATCCAAATTTGTGAAGGAAAACAGAGGTGTTTTTTGCAAAGTGCCTACCTGTAGATTTTGGCCTGTAGCTCAGCCGCCACCTAGGGAAACCTACCAAACCTGTGCATTTCTGGAAACTAGAGTCCTAGGGGAATCCAAGATGGGGTGACTTGTGTGGCTCGGACCAGGTTCTGTTACCCAGAATCCTTTGCAAATCTCAAAATTTGGCTAAAAAAACACATGTTCCTCACATTTCTGTGGCAGAAAGTTCTGGAATCTGAGAGGAGCCACGAATTTCCTTCCACCCAGCGTTCCCCCACGTCTCCCGATAAAAATGATACCTCACTTGTGTGGGTAGGACTAGCGCCCGTGACAGGAAATGCCCCAAAGCGCAACGTGGACACAGCCAAATTGGTGAAGGAAAACTGAGGTGTTTTTTGCAAAGTGCCTACCTGTAGATTTTGGCTTGTAGCTCAGCCGCCACCTAGGGAAACCTACCAAACCTGTGCATTTCTGAAAACTAGAGACCTAGGGGAATCCAAGATGGGGTGACTTGTGTGGCTCGGACCAGGTTCTGTTACCCAGAATCCTTTGCAAACCTCAAAATTTGGCTAAAAAAACACATGTTCCTCACATTTCTGTGGCAGAAAGTTCTGGAATCTGAGAGGAGCCACGAATTTCCTTCCACCCAGCGTTCCCCCACGTCTCCCGATAAAAATGATACCTCACTTGTGTGGGTAGGCCTAGCGCCCATGACAGGAAATGCCCCAAAGGCCAACGTGGACACAGCCAAATTGGTGAAGGAAAACAGAGGTGTTTTTTGCAAAGTGCCTACCTGTAGATTTTGGCCTGTAGCTCAGCCGCCACCTAGGGAAACCTACCAAACCTGTGCATTTTTGAAAACTAGAGACCTAGGGGAATCCAAGATGGGGTGACTTGTGTGGCTCGGACCAGGTTCTGTTACCCAGAATCCTTTGCAAACCTCAAAATTTGGCTAAAAAAACACATGTTCCTCACATTTCTGTGGCAGAAAGTTCTGGAATCTGAGAGGAGCCACAAATTTCCTTCCACCCAGCGTTCCCCCACGTCTCCCGATAAAAATGATACCTCACTTGTGTGGGTAGGCCTAGTGCCCGCGACAGAAAACGCCCCAAACCGCAACGTGGACACATCCAAATTTGTGAAGGAAAACAGAGGTGTTTTTTTGCAAAGTGCCTACCTGTAGATTTTGGCTTGTAGCTCAGCCGCCACCTAGGGAAACCTACCAAACATGTGCATTTCTGAAAACTGGAGACCTAGGGGAATCCAAGATGGGGTGACTTGTGTGGCTCGGACCAGGTTCTGTTACCCAGAATCCTTTGCAAACCTCAAAATTTGGCTAAAAAAACACATGTTCTCACATTTCTGTGGCAGAAAGTTCTGGAATCTGAGAGGAGCCACGAATTTCCTTCCACCCAGCGTTCCCCCACGTCTCCTGATAAAAATGATACCTCACTTGTGTGGGTAGGCCTAGCGCCCGCGACAGGAAACGCCCCAAACCGCAACGTGGACACATCCAAATTTGTGAAGGAAAACAGAGGTGTTTTTTGCAAAGTGCCTACCTGTAGATTTTGGCTTGTAGCTCAGCCGCCACCTAGGGAAACCTACCAAACCTGTGCATTTCTGGAAACTAGAGACCTAGGGGAATCCAAGATGGATGTGGCTCGAACCAGGTTCTGTTACCCAGAATCCTTTGCAAACCTCAAAATTTGGCAAAAAACAACACATGTTTCTCACATTTCTGTGGCAGAAAGTTCTGGAATCTGAGAGGAGCCACGAATTTCCTTCCACCCAGCGTTCCCCCACGTCTCCCGATAAAAATGATACCTCACTTGTGTTGGTAGGCCTAGCGCCCGCGACAGAAGACGCCCCAAACCGCAACGTGGACACATCCAAATTTGTGAAGGAAAACAGAGGTGTTTTTTTGCAAAGTGCCTACCTGTAGATTTTGGCTTGTAGCTCAGCCGCCACCTAGGGAAACCTACCAAACCTATGCATTTCTGAAAACTAGAGACCTAGGGAAATCCAAGATGGGGTGACTTGTGTGGCTCGGACCAGGTTCTGTTACCCAGAATCCTTTGCAAACCTCAAAATTTGGCTAAAAAAACACATGTTCCTCACATTTCTGTGGCAGAAAGTTCTGGAATCTGAGAGGAGCCACAAACTTCCTTCCACCCAGCGTTCCCCCACGTCTCCCGATAAAAATGATACCTCACTTGTGTGGGTAGGCCTAGCGCCTGCGACAGAAAACGCCCCAAACCGCAACGTGGACACATCCAAATTTGTGAAGGAAAACAGAGGTGTTTTTTTGCAAAGTGCCTACCTGTAGATTTTGGCTTGTAGCTCAGCCGCCACCTAGGGAAACCTACCAAACCTGTGCATTTCTGAAAACTAGAGACCTAGGGGAATCCAAGATGGGTTGACTTGTGTGGCTCGGACCAGGTTCTGTTACCCAGAATCCTTTGCAAACCTCAAAATTTGGCAAAAAAAACACATGTTCCTCACATTTCTGTGGCAGAAAGTTCTGGAATCTGAGAGGAGCCACGAATTTCCTTCCACCCAGCGTTCCCCCATGTCTCCCGATAAAAATGATACCTCACTTGTGTGGGTAGGCCTAGCGCCCGTGACAGGAAATGCC
The DNA here is from genome assembly GCF_031143425.1 of Pleurodeles waltl. Taxonomy (NCBI): domain Eukaryota; kingdom Metazoa; phylum Chordata; class Amphibia; order Caudata; family Salamandridae; genus Pleurodeles; species Pleurodeles waltl. Next base: position 213,399,786 of record NC_090437.1, on the reverse strand, counting down.
CCAAAGCGCAACGTGGACACAGCCAAATTGGTGAAGGAAAACAGAGGTGTTTTTTGCAAAGTGCCTACCTGTAGATTTTGGCCTGTAGCTCAGCCGCCACCTAGGGAAACCTACCAAACCTGTGCATTTCTGAAAACTAGAGACCTAGGGGAATCCAAGATGGGGTGACTTGTGTGGCTCGGACCAGGTTCTGTTACCCAGAATCCTTTGCAAACCTCAAAATTTGGCTAAAAAAACACATGTTCCTCACATTTCTGTGGCAGAAAGTTCTGGAATCTGAGAGGAGCCACGAATTTCCTTCCACCCAGCGTTCCCCCACGTCTCCCGATAAAAATGATACCTCACTTGTGTGGGTAGGCCTAGCGCCCGCGACAGGAAACGCCCCAAACCGCAACGTGGACACATCCAAATTTGTGAAGGAAAACAGAGGTGTTTTTTGCAAAGTGCCTACCTGTAGATTTTGGCTTGTAGCTCAGCCGCCACCTAGGGAAACCTACCAAACCTGTGCATTTCTGGAAACTAGAGACCTAGGGGAATCCAAGATGGGGTGACTTGTGTGGCTCGGACCAGGTTCTGTTACCCAGAATCCTTTGCAAACCTCAAAATTTGGCTAAAAAAACACATGTTCCTCACATTTCTGTGGCAGAAAGTTCTGGAATCTGAGAGGAGCCACGAATATCCTTCCACCCAGCGTTCCCCCATGTCTCCCGATAAAAATGATACCTCACTTGTGTGGGTAGGCCTAGCGCCCGCGACAGGAAACGCCCCAAACCGCAACGTGGACACGTCCAAATTTGTGAAGGAAAACAGAGGTGTTTTTTGCAAAGTGCCTACCTGTAGATTTTGGCTTGTAGCTCAGCCGCCACCTAGGGAAACCTACCAAACCTGTGCATTTCTGAAAACTAGAGACCTAGGGGAATCCAAGATGGGGTGACTTGTGTGGCTCGGACCAGGTTCTGTTACCCAGAATCCTTTGCAAACCTCAAAATTTGGCAAAAAAAACACATGTTCCTCACATTTCTGTGGCAGAAAGTTCTGGAATCTGAGAGGAGCCACGAATGTCTTTCCACCCAGCGTTCCCCCATGTCTCCCGATAAAAATGATACCTCACTTGTGTGGGTAGGCCTAGCGCCCGTGACAGGAAATGCCCCAAAGCGCAACGTGGACACAGCCAAATTGGTGAAGGAAAACAGAGGTGTTTTTTGCAAAGTGCCTACCTGTAGATTTTGGCCTGTAGCTCAGCCGCCACCTAGGGAAACCTACCAAACCTTTGCATTTCTGAAAACTAGAGACCTAGGGGAATCCAAGATGGGGTGACTTGTGTGGCTCGGACCAGGTTCTGTTACCCAGAATCCTTTGCAAACCTCAAAATTTGGCTAAAAAAACACATGTTCCTCACATTTCTGTGGCAGAAAGTTCTGGAATCTGAGAGGAGCCACGAATTTCCTTCCACCCAGCGTTCCCCCACGTCTCCCGATAAAAATGATACCTCACTTGTGTGGGTAGGCCTAGCGCCCGCGACAGGAAACGCCCCAAACCGCAACGTGGACACATCCAAATTTGTGAAGGAAAACAGAGGTGTTTTTTGCAAAGTGCCTACCTGTAGATTTTGGCTTGTAGCTCAGCCGCCACCTAGGGAAACCTACCAAACCTGTGCATTTCTGGAAACTAGAGACCTAGGGGAATCCAAGATGGGGTGACTTGTGTGGCTCGGACCAGGTTCTGTTACCCAGAATCCTTTGCAAACCTCAAAATTTGGCTAAAAAAACACATGTTCCTCACATTTCTGTGGCAGAAAGTTCTGGAATCTGAGAGGAGCCACGAATTTCCTTCCACCCAGCGTTCCCCCACATCTCCCGATAAAAATGATACCTCACTTGTGTGGGTAGGCCTAGCGCCCGCGACAGAAAACGCCCCAAACCGCAACGTGGACACATCCAAATTTGTGAAGGAAAACAGAGGTGTTTTTTTGCAAAGTGCCTACCTGTAGATTTTGGCTTGTAGCTCAGCCGCCACCTAGGGAAACCTATCAAACCTGTGCATTTCTGAAAACTTGAGACCTAGGGGAATCCAAGATGGGGTGACTTGTGTGGCTCGGACCAGGTTCTGTTACCCAGAATCCTTTGCAAACCTCAAAATTTGGCTAAAAAAACACATGTTCCTCACATTTCTGTGGCAGAAAGTTCTGGAATCTGAGAGGAGCCACGAATTTCCTTCCACCCAGCGTTCCCCCACGTCTCCCGATAAAAATGATACCTCACTTGTGTGGGTAGGCCTAGCGCCCGCGACAGTAAACGCCCCAAACCGCAACATGGACACATCCAAATTTGTGAAGGAAAACAGAGGTGTTTTTTGCAAAGTGCCTACCTGTAGATTTTGGCCTGTAGCTCAGCCGCCACCTAGGGAAACCTACCAAACCTGTGCATTTCTGGAAACTAGAGACCTAGGGGAATCCAAGATGGGGTGACTTGTGTGGCTCGGACCAGGTTCTGTTACCCAGAATCCTTTGCAAATCTCAAAATTTAGCTAAAAAAACACATGTTCCTCACATTTCTGTGGCAGACAGTTCTGGAATCTGAGAGGAGCCACGAATTTCCTTCCACCCAGCGTTCCCCCACGTCTCCCGATAAAAATGATACCTCACTTGTGTGGGTAGGCCTAGCGCCCGTGACAGGAAATGCCCCAAAGCGCAACGTGGACACAGCCAAATTGGTGAAGGAAAACTGAGGTGTTTTTTGCAAAGTGCCTACCTGTAGATTTTGGCTTGTAGCTCAGCCGCCACCTAGGGAAACCTACCAAACATGTGCATTTCTGAAAACTGGAGACCTAGGGGAATCCAAGATGGGGTGACTTGTGTGGCTCGGACCAGGTTCTGTTACCCAGAATCCTTTGCAAACCTCAAAATTTGGCTAAAAAAACACATGTTCCTCACATTTCTGTGGCAGAAAGTTCTGGAATCTGAGAGGAGCCACGAATTTCCTTCCACCCAGCGTTCCCCCACGTCTCCTGATAAAAATGATACCTCACTTGTGTGGGTAGGCCTAGCGCCCGCGACAGGAAACGCCCCAAACCGCAACGTGGACACATCCAAATTTGTGAAGGAAAACAGAGGTGTTTTTTGCAAAGTGCCTACCTGTAGATTTTGGCTTGTAGCTCAGCCGCCACCTAGGGAAACCTACCAAACCTGTGCATTTCTGGAAACTAGAGACCTAGGGGAATCCAAGATGGATGTGGCTCGAACCAGGTTCTGTTACCCAGAATCCTTTGCAAACCTCAAAATTTGGCAAAAAACAACACATGTTTCTCACATTTCTGTGGCAGAAAGTTCTGGAATCTGAGAGGAGCCACGAATTTCCTTCCACCCAGCGTTCCCCCACGTCTCCCGATAAAAATGATACCTCACTTGTGTTGGTAGGCCTAGCGCCCGCGACAGAAGACGCCCCAAACCGCAACGTGGACACATCCAAATTTGTGAAGGAAAACAGAGGTGTTTTTTTGCAAAGTGCCTACCTGTAGATTTTGGCTTGTAGCTCAGCCGCCACCTAGGGAAACCTACCAAACCTATGCATTTCTGAAAACTAGAGACCTAGGGAAATCCAAGATGGGGTGACTAGTGTGGCTCGGACCAGGTTCTGTTACCCAGAATCCTTTGCAAACCTCAAAATTTGGCTAAAAAAACACATGTTCCTCACATTTCTGTGGCAGAAAGTTCTGGAATCTGAGAGGAGCCACAAACTTCCTTCCACCCAGCGTTCCCCCACGTCTCCCGATAAAAATGATACCTCACTTGTGTGGGTAGGCCTAGCGCCTGCGACAGAAAACGCCCCAAACCGCAACGTGGACACATCCAAATTTGTGAAGGAAAACAGAGGTGTTTTTTTGCAAAGTGCCTACCTGTAGATTTTGGCTTGTAGCTCAGCCGCCACCTAGGGAAACCTACCAAACCTGTGCATTTCTGAAAACTAGAGACCTAGGGGAATCCAAGATGGGTTGACTTGTGTGGCTCGGACCAGGTTCTGTTACCCAGAATCCTTTGCAAACCTCAAAATTTGGCAAAAAAAACACATGTTCCTCACATTTCTGTGGCAGAAAGTTCTGGAATCTGAGAGGAGCCACGAATTTCCTTCCACCCAGCGTTCCCCCATGTCTCCCGATAAAAATGATACCTCACTTGTGTGGGTAGGCCTAGCGCCCGTGACAGGAAATGCCCCAAAGCGCAACGTGGACACAGCCAAATTGGTGAAGGAAAACAGAGGTGTTTTTTGAAAGTGCCTACCTGTAGATTTTGGCCTGTAGCTCAGCCGCCACCTAGGGAAACCTACCAAACCTGTGCATTTCTGAAAACTAGAGACCTAGGGGAATCCAAGATGGGGTGACTTGTGTGGCTCGGACCAGGTTCTGTTACCCAGAATCCTTTGCAAACCTCAAAATTTGGCTAAAAAAACACATGTTCCTCACATTTCTGTGGCAGAAAGTTCTGGAATCTGAGAGGAGCCACGAATTTCCTTCCACCCAGCGTTCCCCCACGTCTCCCGATAAAAATGATACCTCACTTGTGTGGGTAGGCCTAGCGCCCGCGACAGGAAACGCCCCAAACCGCAACGTGGACACATCCAAATTTGTGAAGGAAAACAGAGGTGTTTTTTGCAAAGTGCCTACCTGTAGATTTTGGCTTGTAGCTCAGCCGCCACCTAGGGAAACCTACCAAACCTGTGCATTTCTGGAAACTAGAGACCTAGGGGAATCCAAGATGGGGTGACTTGTGTGGCTCGGACCAGGTTCTGTTACCCAGAATCCTTTGCAAACCTCAAAATTTGGCTAAAAAAACACATGTTCCTCACATTTCTGTGGCAGAAAGTTCTGGAATCTGAGAGGAGCCACGAATTTCCTTCCACCCAGCGTTCCCCCATGTCTCCCGATAAAAATGATACCTCACTTGTGTGGGTAGGCCTAGCGCCCGCGACAGGAAACGCCCCAAACCGCAACGTGGACACGTCCAAATTTGTGAAGGAAAACAGAGGTGTTTTTTGCAAAGTGCCTACCTGTAGATTTTGGCTTGTAGCTCAGCCGCCACCTAGGGAAACCTACCAAACCTGTGCATTTCTGAAAACTAGAGACCTAGGGGAATCCAAGATGGGGTGACTTGTGTGGCTCGGACCAGGTTCTGTTACCCAGAATCCTTTGCAAACCTCAAAATTTGGCAAAAAAAACACATGTTCCTCACATTTCTGTGGCAGAAAGTTCTGGAATCTGAGAGGAGCCACGAATGTCTTTCCACCCAGCGTTCCCCCATGTCTCCCGATAAAAATGATACCTCACTTGTGTGGGTAGGCCTAGCGCCCGTGACAGGAAATGCCCCAAAGCGCAACGTGGACACAGCCAAATTGGTGAAGGAAAACAGAGGTGTTTTTTGCAAACTGCCTACCTGTAGATTTTGGCCTGTAGCTCAGCCGCCACCTAGGGAAACCTACCAAACCTGTGCATTTCTGAAAACTAGAGACCTAGGGGAATCCAAGATGGGGTGACTTGTGTGGCTCGGATCAGGTTCTGTTACCCAGAATCCTTTGCAAACCTCAAAATTTGGCTAAAAAAACACATGTTCCTCACATTTCTGTGGCAGAAAGTTCTGGAATCTGATAGGAGCCACGATTTTCCTTCCACCCAGCGTTCCCCCACGTCTCCCGATAAAAATGATACCTCACTTGTGTGGGTAGGCCTAGCGCCCGTGACAGGAAATGCCCCAAAGCACAACGTGGACACAGCCAAATTGGTGAAGGAAAACTGAGGTGTTTTTTGCAAAGTGCCTACCTGTAGATTTTGGCCTGTAGCTCAGCCGCTACCTAGGGAAACCTACCAAACCTGTGCATTTCTGAAAACTAGAGACCTAGGGGAATCCAAGATAGGGTGACTTGTGTGGCTCGGACCAGGGTCTGTTACCCAGAATCCTTTGCAAACCTCACAATTTGGCTAAAAAAACACATGTTCCTCACATTTCTGTGGCAGAAAGTTCTGGAATCTGAGAGGAGCCACGAATTTCCTTCCACCCAGCGTTCCCCCACGTCTCCCGATAAAAATGATACCTCACTTGTGTGGGTAGGCCTAGCGCCCGTGACAGGAAATGCCCCAAAGCGCAACGTGGACACAGCCAAATTGGTGAAGGAAAACAGAGGTGTTTTTTTGCAAAGTGCCTACCTGTAGATTTTGGCTTGTAGCTCAGCCGCCACCTAGGGAAACCTACCAAACCTGTGCATTTCTGAAAACTAGAGACCTAGGGAAATCCAAGATGGGGTGACTTGTGTGGCTCGGACCAGGTTCTGTTACCCAGAATCCTTTGCAAACCTCAAAATTTGGCTAAAAAAACACATGTTCCTCACATTTCTGTGGCAAAAAGTTCTGGAATCTGAGAGGAGCCACAAATTTCCTTCCACCCAGCGTTCCCTCACGTCTCCCGATAAAAATGATACCTCACTTGTGTGGGTAGGCCTAGCGCCCGCGACAGAAAACGCCCCAAACCGCAACGTGGATACATCCAAATTTGTGAAGGAAAACAGAGGTGTTTTTTTGCAAAGTGCCTACCTGTAGATTTTGGCTTGTAGCTCAGCCGCCACCTAAGGAAACCTACCAAACCTGTGCATTTCTGAAAACTAGAGATCTAGGGGAATCCAAGATGGGGTGACTTGTGTGGCTCGGACCAGGTTCTGTTACCCAGAATCCTTTGCAAACCTCAAAATTTGGCAAAAAAAACACATGTTCCTCACATTTCTGTGGCAGAAAGTTCTGGAATCTGAGAGGAGCCACGAATTTCCTTCCACCCAGCGTTCCCCCACGTCTCCCGATAAAAATTATACCTCACTTGTGTGGGTAGGCCTAGCGCCCGTGACAGGAAATGCCCCAAAGTGCAACGTGGACACAGCCAAATTGGTGAAGGAAAACAGAGGTGTTTTTTGCAAAGTGCCTACCTGTAGATTTTGGCCTGTAGCTCAGCCGCCACCTAGGGAAACCTACCAAACCTGTGCATTTCTGAAAACTAGAGACCTAGGGGAATCCAAGATGGGGTGACTTGTGTGGCTCGGACCAGGTTCTGTTATCCAGAATCCTTTGCAAACCTCAAAATGTGGCTAAAAAAACACATGTTCCTCACATTTCTGTGGCAGAAAGTTCTGGAATCTGAGAGGAGCCACGAATTTCCTTCCACCCAGCGTTCCCCCACGTCTCCCGATAAAAATGATACCTCACTTGTGTGGGTAGGCCTAGCGCCCGTGACAGGAAATGCCCCAAAGCGCAACGTGGACACAGCCAAATTGGTGAAGGAAAACAGAGGTGTTTTTTGCAAAGTGCCTACCTGTAGATTTTGGCCTGTAGCTCAGCCGCCACCTAGGGAAACCTACCAAACCTGTGCATTTCTGAAAACTAGAGACCTAGGGGAATCCAAGATGGGGTGACTTGTGTGGCTCGGACCAGTTTCTGTTATCCAGAATCCTTTGCAAACCTCAAAATTTGGCTAAAAAAACACATGTTCCTCACATTTCTGTGGCAGAAAGTTCTGGAATCTGAGAGGAGCCACGAATTTCCTTCCACCCAGCGTTCCCCCACATCTCCCGATAAAAATGATACCTCACTTGTGTGGGTAGGCCTAGCGCCCGCGACAGAAAACGCCCCAAACCGCAACGTGGACACATCCAAATTTGTGAAGGAAAACAGAGGTGTTTTTTTGCAAAGTGCCTACCTGTAGATTTTGGCTTGTAGCTCAGTCGCCACCTAGGGAAACCTACCAAACCTGTGCATTTCTGAAAACTTGAGACCTAGGGGAATCCAAGATGGGGTGACTTGTGTGGCTCGGACCAGGTTCTGTTACCCAGAATCCTTTGCAAACCTCAAAATTTGGCTAAAAAAACACATGTTCCTCACATTTCTGTGGCAGAAAGTTCTGGAATCTGAGAGGAGCCACGGATTTCCTTCCACCCAGCGTTCCCCCACGTCTCCCGATAAAAATGATACCTCACTTGTGTGGGTAGGCCTAGCGCCCGTGACAGGAAATGCCCCAAAGCGCAACTTGGACACAGCCAAATTGGTGAAGGAAAACAGAGGTGTTTTTTGCAAAGTGCCTACCTGTAGATTTTGGCCTGTAGCTCAGCCGCTACCTAGGGAAACCTACCAAACCTGTGCATTTCTGAAAACTAGAGACCTAGGGGAATCCAAGATGGGGTGACTTGTGTGGCTCGGACCAGGTTCTGTTATCCAGAATCCTTTGCAAACCTCAAAATTTGGCTAAAAAAACATATGTTCCTCACATTTCTGTGGCAGAAAGTTCTGGAATCTGAGAGGAGCCACGAATTTCCTTCCACCCAGCGTTCCCCCACATCTCCCGATAAAAATGATACCTCACTTGTGTGGGTAGGCCTAGCGCCCGCGACAGAAAACGCCCCAAACCGCAACGTGGACACATCCAAATTTGTGAAGGAAAACAGAGGTGTTTTTTTGCAAAGTGCCTACCTGTAGATTTTGGCTTGTAGCTCAGCCGCCACCTAGGGAAACCTACCAAACCTGTGCATTTCTGAAAACTAGAGACCTAGGGGAATCCAAGATGGGGTGACTTGTGTGGCTCGGACCAGGTTCTGTTACCCAGAATCCTTTGCAAACCTCAAAATTTGGCTAAAAAAACACATGTTCCTCACATTTCTGTGGCAGAAAGTTCTGGAATCTGAGAGGAGCCACGAATTTCCTTCCACCCAGCGTTCCCCCACGTCTCCCGATAAAAATGAAAACTCACTTGTGTGGTTAGGCCTAGCGCCCGCGACAGTAAACGCCCCAAACCGCAACGTGGACACATCCAAATTTGTGAAGGAAAACAGAGGTGTTTTTTGCAAAGTGCCTACCTGTAGATTTTGGCCTGTAGCTCAGCCGCCACCTAGGGAAACCTACCAAACCTGTGCATTTCTGGAAACTAGAGTCCTAGGGGAATCCAAGATGGGGTGACTTGTGTGGCTCGGACCAGGTTCTGTTACCCAGAATCCTTTGCAAATCTCAAAATTTGGCTAAAAAAACACATGTTCCTCACATTTCTGTGGCAGAAAGTTCTGGAATCTGAGAGGAGCCACGAATTTCCTTCCACCCAGCGTTCCCCCACGTCTCCCGATAAAAATGATACCTCACTTGTGTGGGTAGGACTAGCGCCCGTGACAGGAAATGCCCCAAAGCGCAACGTGGACACAGCCAAATTGGTGAAGGAAAACTGAGGTGTTTTTTGCAAAGTGCCTACCTGTAGATTTTGGCTTGTAGCTCAGCCGCCACCTAGGGAAACCTACCAAACCTGTGCATTTCTGAAAACTAGAGACCTAGGGGAATCCAAGATGGGGTGACTTGTGTGGCTCGGACTAGGTTCTGTTACCCAGAATCCTTTGCAAACCTCAAAATTTGGCTAAAAAAACACATGTTCCTCACATTTCTGTGGCAGAAAGTTCTGGAATCTGAGAGGAGCCACGAATTTCCTTCCACCCAGCGTTCCCCCACGTCTCCCGATAAAAATGATACCTCACTTGTGTGGGTAGGCCTAGCGCCCATGACAGGAAATGCCCCAAAGGCCAACGTGGACACAGCCAAATTGGTGAAGGAAAACAGAGGTGTTTTTTGCAAAGTGCCTACCTGTAGATTTTGGCCTGTAGCTCAGCCGCCACCTAGGGAAACCTACCAAACCTGTGCATTTTTGAAAACTAGAGACCTAGGGGAATCCAAGATGGGGTGACTTGTGTGGCTCGGACCAGGTTCTGTTACCCAGAATCCTTTGCAAACCTCAAAATTTGGCTAAAAAAACACATGTTCCTCACATTTCTGTGGCAGAAAGTTCTGGAATCTGAGAGGAGCCACAAATTTCCTTCCACCCAGCGTTCCCCCACGTCTCCCGATAAAAATGATACCTCACTTGTGTGGGTAGGCCTAGTGCCCGCGACAGAAAACGCCCCAAACCGCAACGTGGACACATCCAAATTTGTGAAGGAAAACAGAGGTGTTTTTTTGCAAAGTGCCTACCTGTAGATTTTGGCTTGTAGCTCAGCCGCCACCTAGGGAAACCTACCAAACATGTGCATTTCTGAAAACTGGAGACCTAGGGGAATCCAAGATGGGGTGACTTGTGTGGCTCGGACCAGGTTCTGTTACCCAGAATCCTTTGCAAACCTCAAAATTTGGCTAAAAAAACACATGTTCTCACATTTCTGTGGCAGAAAGTTCTGGAATCTGAGAGGAGCCACGAATTTCCTTCCACCCAGCGTTCCCCCACGTCTCCTGATAAAAATGATACCTCACTTGTGTGGGTAGGCCTAGCGCCCGCGACAGGAAACGCCCCAAACCGCAACGTGGACACATCCAAATTTGTGAAGGAAAACAGAGGTGTTTTTTGCAAAGTGCCTACCTGTAGATTTTGGCTTGTAGCTCAGCCGCCACCTAGGGAAACCTACCAAACCTGTGCATTTCTGGAAACTAGAGACCTAGGGGAATCCAAGATGGATGTGGCTCGAACCAGGTTCTGTTACCCAGAATCCTTTGCAAACCTCAAAATTTGGCAAAAAACAACACATGTTTCTCACATTTCTGTGGCAGAAAGTTCTGGAATCTGAGAGGAGCCACGAATTTCCTTCCACCCAGCGTTCCCCCACGTCTCCCGATAAAAATGATACCTCACTTGTGTTGGTAGGCCTAGCGCCCGCGACAGAAGACGCCCCAAACCGCAACGTGGACACATCCAAATTTGTGAAGGAAAACAGAGGTGTTTTTTTGCAAAGTGCCTACCTGTAGATTTTGGCTTGTAGCTCAGCCGCCACCTAGGGAAACCTACCAAACCTATGCATTTCTGAAAACTAGAGACCTAGGGAAATCCAAGATGGGGTGACTTGTGTGGCTCGGACCAGGTTCTGTTACCCAGAATCCTTTGCAAACCTCAAAATTTGGCTAAAAAAACACATGTTCCTCACATTTCTGTGGCAGAAAGTTCTGGAATCTGAGAGGAGCCACAAACTTCCTTCCACCCAGCGTTCCCCCACGTCTCCCGATAAAAATGATACCTCACTTGTGTGGGTAGGCCTAGCGCCTGCGACAGAAAACGCCCCAAACCGCAACGTGGACACATCCAAATTTGTGAAGGAAAACAGAGGTGTTTTTTTGCAAAGTGCCTACCTGTAGATTTTGGCTTGTAGCTCAGCCGCCACCTAGGGAAACCTACCAAACCTGTGCATTTCTGAAAACTAGAGACCTAGGGGAATCCAAGATGGGTTGACTTGTGTGGCTCGGACCAGGTTCTGTTACCCAGAATCCTTTGCAAACCTCAAAATTTGGCAAAAAAAACACATGTTCCTCACATTTCTGTGGCAGAAAGTTCTGGAATCTGAGAGGAGCCACGAATTTCCTTCCACCCAGCGTTCCCCCATGTCTCCCGATAAAAATGATACCTCACTTGTGTGGGTAGGCCTAGCGCCCGTGACAGGAAATGCCCCAAAGCGCAACGTGGACACAGCCAAATTGGTGAAGGAAAACAGAGGTGTTTTTTGCAAAGTGCCTACCTGTAGATTTTGGCCTGTAGCTCAGCCGCCACCTAGGGAAACCTACCAAACCTGTGCATTTCTGAAAACTAGAGACCTAGGGGAATCCAAGATGGGGTGACTTGTGTGGCTCGGACCAGGTTCTGTTACCCAGAATCCTTTGCAAACCTCAAAATTTGGCTAAAAAAACACATGTTCCTCACATTTCTGTGGCAGAAAGTTCTGGAATCTGAGAGGAGCCACGAATTTCCTTCCACCCAGCGTTCCCCCACGTCTCCCGATAAAAATGATACCTCACTTGTGTGGGTAGGCCTAGCGCCCGCGACAGGAAACGCCCCAAACCGCAACGTGGACACATCCAAATTTGTGAAGGAAAACAGAGGTGTTTTTTGCAAAGTGCCTACCTGTAGATTTTGGCTTGTAGCTCAGCCGCCACCTAGGGAAACCTACCAAACCTGTGCATTTCTGGAAACTAGAGACCTAGGGGAATCCAAGATGGGGTGACTTGTGTGGCTCGGACCAGGTTCTGTTACCCAGAATCCTTTGCAAACCTCAAAATTTGGCTAAAAAAACACATGTTCCTCACATTTCTGTGGCAGAAAGTTCTGGAATCTGAGAGGAGCCACGAATATCCTTCCACCCAGCGTTCCCCCATGTCTCCCGATAAAAATGATACCTCACTTGTGTGGGTAGGCCTAGCGCCCGCGACAGGAAACGCCCCAAACCGCAACGTGGACACGTCCAAATTTGTGAAGGAAAACAGAGGTGTTTTTTGCAAAGTGCCTACCTGTAGATTTTGGCTTGTAGCTCAGCCGCCACCTAGGGAAACCTACCAAACCTGTGCATTTCTGAAAACTAGAGACCTAGGGGAATCCAAGATGGGGTGACTTGTGTGGCTCGGACCAGGTTCTGTTACCCAGAATCCTTTGCAAACCTCAAAATTTGGCAAAAAAAACACATGTTCCTCACATTTCTGTGGCAGAAAGTTCTGGAATCTGAGAGGAGCCACGAATGTCTTTCCACCCAGCGTTCCCCCATGTCTCCCGATAAAAATGATACCTCACTTGTGTGGGTAGGCCTAGCGCCCGTGACAGGAAATGCCCCAAAGCGCAACGTGGACACAGCCAAATTGGTGAAGGAAAACAGAGGTGTTTTTTGCAAAGTGCCTACCTGTAGATTTTGGCCTGTAGCTCAGCCGCCACCTAGGGAAACCTACCAAACCTTTGCATTTCTGAAAACTAGAGACCTAGGGGAATCCAAGATGGGGTGACTTGTGTGGCTCGGACCAGGTTCTGTTACCCAGAATCCTTTGCAAACCTCAAAATTTGGCTAAAAAAACACATGTTCCTCACATTTCTGTGGCAGAAAGTTCTGGAATCTGAGAGGAGCCACGAATTTCCTTCCACCCAGCGTTCCCCCACGTCTCCCGATAAAAATGATACCTCACTTGTGTGGGTAGGCCTAGCGCCCGCGACAGGAAACGCCCCAAACCGCAACGTGGACACATCCAAATTTGTGAAGGAAAACAGAGGTGTTTTTTGCAAAGTGCCTACCTGTAGATTTTGGCTTGTAGCTCAGCCGCCACCTAGGGAAACCTACCAAACCTGTGCATTTCTGGAAACTAGAGACCTAGGGGAATCCAAGATGGGGTGACTTGTGTGGCTCGGACCAGGTTCTGTTACCCAGAATCCTTTGCAAACCTCAAAATTTGGCTAAAAAAACACATGTTCCTCACATTTCTGTGGCAGAAAGTTCTGGAATCTGAGAGGAGCCACGAATTTCCTTCCACCCAGCGTTCCCCCACATCTCCCGATAAAAATGATACCTCACTTGTGTGGGTAGGCCTAGCGCCCGCGACAGAAAACGCCCCAAACCGCAACGTGGACACATCCAAATTTGTGAAGGAAAACAGAGGTGTTTTTTTGCAAAGTGCCTACCTGTAGATTTTGGCTTGTAGCTCAGCCGCCACCTAGGGAAACCTATCAAACCTGTGCATTTCTGAAAACTTGAGACCTAGGGGAATCCAAGATGGGGTGACTTGTGTGGCTCGGACCAGGTTCTGTTACCCAGAATCCTTTGCAAACCTCAAAATTTGGCTAAAAAAACACATGTTCCTCACATTTCTGTGGCAGAAAGTTCTGGAATCTGAGAGGAGCCACGAATTTCCTTCCACCCAGCGTTCCCCCACGTCTCCCGATAAAAATGATACCTCACTTGTGTGGGTAGGCCTAGCGCCCGCGACAGTAAACGCCCCAAACCGCAACATGGACACATCCAAATTTGTGAAGGAAAACAGAGGTGTTTTTTGCAAAGTGCCTACCTGTAGATTTTGGCCTGTAGCTCAGCCGCCACCTAGGGAAACCTACCAAACCTGTGCATTTCTGGAAACTAGAGACCTAGGGGAATCCAAGATGGGGTGACTTGTGTGGCTCGGACCAGGTTCTGTTACCCAGAATCCTTTGCAAATCTCAAAATTTAGCTAAAAAAACACATGTTCCTCACATTTCTGTGGCAGACAGTTCTGGAATCTGAGAGGAGCCACGAATTTCCTTCCACCCAGCGTTCCCCCACGTCTCCCGATAAAAATGATACCTCACTTGTGTGGGTAGGCCTAGCGCCCGTGACAGGAAATGCCCCAAAGCGCAACGTGGACACAGCCAAATTGGTGAAGGAAAACTGAGGTGTTTTTTGCAAAGTGCCTACCTGTAGATTTTGGCTTGTAGCTCAGCCGCCACCTAGGGAAACCTACCAAACATGTGCATTTCTGAAAACTGGAGACCTAGGGGAATCCAAGATGGGGTGACTTGTGTGGCTCGGACCAGGTTCTGTTACCCAGAATCCTTTGCAAACCTCAAAATTTGGCTAAAAAAACACATGTTCCTCACATTTCTGTGGCAGAAAGTTCTGGAATCTGAGAGGAGCCACGAATTTCCTTCCACCCAGCGTTCCCCCACGTCTCCTGATAAAAATGATACCTCACTTGTGTGGGTAGGCCTAGCGCCCGCGACAGGAAACGCCCCAAACCGCAACGTGGACACATCCAAATTTGTGAAGGAAAACAGAGGTGTTTTTTGCAAAGTGCCTACCTGTAGATTTTGGCTTGTAGCTCAGCCGCCACCTAGGGAAACCTACCAAACCTGTGCATTTCTGGAAACTAGAGACCTAGGGGAATCCAAGATGGATGTGGCTCGAACCAGGTTCTGTTACCCAGAATCCTTTGCAAACCTCAAAATTTGGCAAAAAACAACACATGTTTCTCACATTTCTGTGGCAGAAAGTTCTGGAATCTGAGAGGAGCCACGAATTTCCTTCCACCCAGCGTTCCCCCACGTCTCCCGATAAAAATGATACCTCACTTGTGTTGGTAGGCCTAGCGCCCGCGACAGAAGACGCCCCAAACCGCAACGTGGACACATCCAAATTTGTGAAGGAAAACAGAGGTGTTTTTTTGCAAAGTGCCTACCTGTAGATTTTGGCTTGTAGCTCAGCCGCCACCTAGGGAAACCTACCAAACCTATGCATTTCTGAAAACTAGAGACCTAGGGAAATCCAAGATGGGGTGACTTGTGTGGCTCGGACCAGGTTCTGTTACCCAGAATCCTTTGCAAACCTCAAAATTTGGCTAAAAAAACACATGTTCCTCACATTTCTGTGGCAGAAAGTTCTGGAATCTGAGAGGAGCCACAAACTTCCTTCCACCCAGCGTTCCCCCACGTCTCCCGATAAAAATGATACCTCACTTGTGTGGGTAGGCCTAGCGCCTGCGACAGAAAACGCCCCAAACCGCAACGTGGACACATCCAAATTTGTGAAGGAAAACAGAGGTGTTTTTTTGCAAAGTGCCTACCTGTAGATTTTGGCTTGTAGCTCAGCCGCCACCTAGGGAAACCTACCAAACCTGTGCATTTCTGAAAACTAGAGACCTAGGGGAATCCAAGATGGGTTGACTTGTGTGGCTCGGACCAGGTTCTGTTACCCAGAATCCTTTGCAAACCTCAAAATTTGGCAAAAAAAACACATGTTCCTCACATTTCTGTGGCAGAAAGTTCTGGAATCTGAGAGGAGCCACGAATTTCCTTCCACCCAGCGTTCCCCCATGTCTCCCGATAAAAATGATACCTCACTTGTGTGGGTAGGCCTAGCGCCCGTGACAGGAAATGCCCCAAAGCGCAACGTGGACACAGCCAAATTGGTGAAGGAAAACAGAGGTGTTTTTTGAAAGTGCCTACCTGTAGATTTTGGCCTGTAGCTCAGCCGCCACCTAGGGAAACCTACCAAACCTGTGCATTTCTGAAAACTAGAGACCTAGGGGAATCCAAGATGGGGTGACTTGTGTGGCTCGGACCAGGTTCTGTTACCCAGAATCCTTTGCAAACCTCAAAATTTGGCTAAAAAAACACATGTTCCTCACATTTCTGTGGCAGAAAGTTCTGGAATCTGAGAGGAGCCACGAATTTCCTTCCACCCAGCGTTCCCCCACGTCTCCCGATAAAAATGATACCTCACTTGTGTGGGTAGGCCTAGCGCCCGCGACAGGAAACGCCCCAAACCGCAACGTGGACACATCCAAATTTGTGAAGGAAAACAGAGGTGTTTTTTGCAAAGTGCCTACCTGTAGATTTTGGCTTGTAGCTCAGCCGCCACCTAGGGAAACCTACCAAACCTGTGCATTTCTGGAAACTAGAGACCTAGGGGAATCCAAGATGGGGTGACTTGTGTGGCTCGGACCAGGTTCTGTTACCCAGAATCCTTTGCAAACCTCAAAATTTGGCTAAAAAAACACATGTTCCTCACATTTCTGTGGCAGAAAGTTCTGGAATCTGAGAGGAGCCACGAATTTCCTTCCACCCAGCGTTCCCCCATGTCTCCCGATAAAAATGATACCTCACTTGTGTGGGTAGGCCTAGCGCCCGCGACAGGAAACGCCCCAAACCGCAACGTGGACACGTCCAAATTTGTGAAGGAAAACAGAGGTGTTTTTTGCAAAGTGCCTACCTGTAGATTTTGGCTTGTAGCTCAGCCGCCACCTAGGGAAACCTACCAAACCTGTGCATTTCTGAAAACTAGAGACCTAGGGGAATCCAAGATGGGGTGACTTGTGTGGCTCGGACCAGGTTCTGTTACCCAGAATCCTTTGCAAACCTCAAAATTTGGCAAAAAAAACACATGTTCCTCACATTTCTGTGGCAGAAAGTTCTGGAATCTGAGAGGAGCCACGAATGTCTTTCCACCCAGCGTTCCCCCATGTCTCCCGATAAAAATGATACCTCACTTGTGTGGGTAGGCCTAGCGCCCGTGACAGGAAATGCCCCAAAGCGCAACGTGGACACAGCCAAATTGGTGAAGGAAAACAGAGGTGTTTTTTGCAAACTGCCTACCTGTAGATTTTGGCCTGTAGCTCAGCCGCCACCTAGGGAAACCTACCAAACCTTTGCATTTCTGAAAACTAGAGACCTAGGGGAATCCAAGATGGGGTGACTTGTGTGGCTCGGACCAGGTTCTGTTACCCAGAATCCTTTGCAAACCTCAAAATTTGGCTAAAAAAACACATGTTCCTCACATTTCTGTGGCAGAAAGTTCTGGAATCTGAGAGGAGCCACGAATTTCCTTCCACCCAGCGTTCCCCCACGTCTCCCGATAAAAATGATACCTCACTTGTGTGGGTAGGCCTAGCGCCCGCGACAGGAAACGCCCCAAACCGCAACGTGGACACATCCAAATTTGTGAAGGAAAACAGAGGTGTTTTTTGCAAAGTGCCTACCTGTAGATTTTGGCTTGTAGCTCAGCCGCCACCTAGGGAAACCTACCAAACCTGTGCATTTCTGGAAACTAGAGACCTAGGGGAATCCAAGATGGGGTGACTTGTGTGGCTCGGACCAGGTTCTGTTACCCAGAATCCTTTGCAAACCTCAAAATTTGGCTAAAAAAACACATGTTCCTCACATTTCTGTGGCAGAAAGTTCTGGAATCTGAGAGGAGCCACGAATTTCCTTCCACCCAGCGTTCCCCCACATCTCCCGATAAAAATGATACCTCACTTGTGTGGGTAGGCCTAGCGCCCGCGACAGAAAACGCCCCAAACCGCAACGTGGACACATCCAAATTTGTGAAGGAAAACAGAGGTGTTTTTTTGCAAAGTGCCTACCTGTAGATTTTGGCTTGTAGCTCAGCCGCCACCTAGGGAAACCTACCAAACCTGTGCATTTCTGAAAACTAGAGACCTAGGGAAATCCAAGATGGGGTGACTTGTGTGGCTCGGACCAGGTTCTGTTACCCAGAATCCTTTGCAAACCTCAAAATTTGGCTAAAAAAACACATGTTCCTCACATTTCTGTGGCAAAAAGTTCTGGAATCTGAGAGGAGCCACAAATTTCCTTCCACCCAGCGTTCCCTCACGTCTCCCGATAAAAATGATACCTCACTTGTGTGGGTAGGCCTAGCGCCCGCGACAGAAAACGCCCCAAACCACAACGTGGACACATCCAAATTTGTGAAGGAAAACAGAGGTGTTTTTTTGCAAAGTGCCTACCTGTAGATTTTGGCTTGTAGCTCAGCCGCCACCTAGGGAAACCTACCAAACCTGTGCATTTCTGAAAACTAGAGATCTAGGGGAATCCAAGATGGGGTGACTTGTGTGGCTCGGACCAGGTTCTGTTACCCAGAATCCTTTGCAAACCTCAAAATTTGGCAAAAAAAACACATGTTCCTCACATTTCTGTGGCAGAAAGTTCTGGAATCTGAGAGGAGCCACGAATTTCCTTCCACCCAGCGTTCCCCCACGTCTCCCGATAAAAATTATACCTCACTTGTGTGGGTAGGCCTAGCGCCCGTGACAGGAAATGCCCCAAAGTGCAACGTGGACACAGCCAAATTGGTGAAGGAAAACAGAGGTGTTTTTTGCAAAGTGCCTACCTGTAGATTTTGGCCTGTAGCTCAGCCGCCACCTAGGGAAACCTACCAAACCTGTGCATTTCTGAAAACTAGAGACCTAGGGGAATCCAAGATGGGGTGACTTGTGTGGCTCGGACCAGGTTCTGTTAGCCAGAATCCTTTGCAAACCTCAAAATGTGGCTAAAAAAACACATGTTCCTCACATTTCTGTGGCAGAAAGTTCTGGAATCTGAGAGGAGCCACGAATTTCCTTCCACCCAGCGTTCCCCCACGTCTCCCGATAAAAATGATACCTCACTTGTGTGGGTAGGCCTAGCGCCCGTGACAGGAAATGCCCCAAAGCGCAACGTGGACACAGCCAAATTGGTGAAGGAAAACAGAGGTGTTTTTTGCAAAGTGCCTACCTGTAGATTTTGGCCTGTAGCTCAGCCGCCACCTAGGGAAACCTACCAAACCTGTGCATTTCCGAAAACTAGAGACCTAGGGGAATCCAAGATGGGGTGACTTGTGTGGCTCGGACCAGTTTCTGTTATCCAGAATCCTTTGCAAACCTCAAAATTTGGCTAAAAAAACACATGTTCCTCACATTTCTGTGGCAGAAAGTTCTGGAATCTGAGAGGAGCCACGAATTTCCTTCCACCCAGCGTTCCCCCACATCTCCCGATAAAAATGATACCTCACTTGTGTGGGTAGGCCTAGCGCCCGCGACAGAAAACGCCCCAAACCGCAACGTGGACACATCCAAATTTGTGAAGGAAAACAGAGGTGTTTTTTTGCAAAGTGCCTACCTGTAGATTTTGGCTTGTAGCTCAGCCGCCACCTAGGGAAACCTACCAAACCTGTGCATTTCTGAAAACTTGAGACCTAGGGGAATCCAAGATGGGGTGACTTGTGTGGCTCGGACCAGGTTCTGTTACCCAGAATCCTTTGCAAACCTCAAAATTTGGCTAAAAAAACACATGTTCCTCACATTTCTGTGGCAGAAAGTTCTGGAATCTGAGAGGAGCCACGAATTTCCTTCCACCCAGCGTTCCCCCACGTCTCCCGATAAAAATGATACCTCACTTGTGTGGGTAGGCCTAGCGCCCGCGACAGTAAACGCCCCAAACCGCAACATGGACACATCCAAATTTGTGAAGGAAAACAGAGGTGTTTTTTGCAAAGTGCCTACCTGTAGATTTTGGCCTGTAGCTCAGCCGCCACCTAGGGACACCTACCAAACCTGTGCATTTCTGGAAACTA
The DNA here is from genome assembly GCF_031143425.1 of Pleurodeles waltl. Lineage (NCBI taxonomy): Eukaryota > Metazoa > Chordata > Amphibia > Caudata > Salamandridae > Pleurodeles > Pleurodeles waltl. The sequence continues at coordinate 213,380,122 of NC_090437.1, read as the reverse complement.
GAGACCTAGGGGAATCCAAGATGGGGTGACTTGTGTGGCTCGGACCAGGTTCTGTTACCCAGAATCCTTTGCAAATCTCAAAATTTAGCTAAAAAAACACATGTTCCTCACATTTCTGTGGCAGAAAGTTCTGGAATCTGAGAGGAGCCACGAATTTCCTTCCACCCAGCGTTCCCCCACGTCTCCCGATAAAAATGATACCTCACTTGTGTGGGTAGGCCTAGCGCCCGTGACAGGAAATGCCCCAAAGCGCAACGTGGACACAGCCAAATTGGTGAAGGAAAACTGAGGTGTTTTTTGCAAAGTGCCTACCTGTAGATTTTGGCCTGTAGCTCAGCCGCCACCTAGGGAAACCTACCAAACCTGTGCATTTCTGAAAACTAGAGACCTAGGGGAATCCAAGATGGGGTGACTTGTGTGGCTCGGACCAGGTTCTGTTATCCAGAATCCTTTGCAAACCTCAAAATTTGGCTAAAAAAACACATGTTCCTCACATTTCTGTGGCAGAAAGTTCTGGAATCTGAGAGGAGCCACGAATTTCCTTCCACCCAGCGTTCCCCCACATCTCCCGATAAAAATGATACCTCACTTGTGTGGGTAGGCCTAGCGCCCGCGACAGTAAACGCCGCAAACCGCAACGTGGACACATCCAAATTTGTGAAGGAAAACAGAGGTGTTTTTTGCAAAGTGCCTACCTGTAGATTTTGGCCTGTAGCTCAGCCGCCACCTAGGGAAACCTACCAAACCTGTGCATTTCTGGAAACTAGAGACCTAGGGGAATCCAAGATGGGGTGACTTGTGTGGCTCGGACCAGGTTCTGTTACCCAGAATCCTTTGCAAACCTCAAAATTTGGCTAAAAAAACACATGTTCCTCACATTTCTGTGGCAGAAAGTTCTGGAATCTGAGAGGAGCCACGAATTTCCTTCCACCCAGCGTTCCCCCACGTCTCCCGATAAAAATGATACCTCACTTGTGTGGGTAGGCCTAGCGCCCGCGACAGGAAACGCCCCAAACCGCAACGTGGACACATCCAAATTTGTGAAGGAAAACAGAGGTGTTTTTTGCAAAGTGCCTACCTGTAGATTTTGGCTTGTAGCTCAGCCGCCACCTAGGGAAACCTACCAAACCTGTGCATTTCTGGAAACTAGAGACCTAGGGGAATCCAAGATGGGGTGACTTGTGTGGCTCGGACCAGGTTCTGTTACCCAGAATCCTTTGCAAACCTCAAAATTTGGCTAAAAAAACACATGTTCCTCACATTTCTGTGGCAGAAAGTTCTGGAATCTGAGAGGAGCCACGAATTTCCTTCCACCCAGCGTTCCCCCACATCTCCCGATAAAAATGATACCTCACTTGTGTGGGTAGGCCTAGCGCCCACGACAGAAAACGCCCCAAACCGCAACGTGGACACATCCAAATTTGTGAAGGAAAACAGAGGTGTTTTTTTGCAAAGTGCCTACCTGTAGATTTTGGCTTGTAGCTCAGCCGCCACCTAGGGAAACCTACCAAACCTGTGCATTTCTGAAAACTAGAGACCTAGGGAAATCCAAGATGGGGTGACTTGTGTGGCTCGGACCAGGTTCTGTTACCCAGAATCCTTTGCAAACCTCAAAATTTGGCTAAAAAAACACATGTTCCTCACATTTCTGTGGCAAAAAGTTCTGGAATCTGAGAGGAGCCACAAATTTCCTTCCACCCAGCGTTCCCTCACGTCTCCCGATAAAAATGATACCTCACTTGTGTGGGTAGGCCTAGCGCCCGCGACAGAAAACGCCCCAAACCGCAACGTGGACACATCCAAATTTGTGAAGGAAAACAGAGGTGTTTTTTTGCAAAGTGCCTACCTGTAGATTTTGGCTTGTAGCTCAGCCGCCACCTAGGGAAACCTACCAAACCTATGCATTTCTGAAAACTAGAGATCTAGGGGAATCCAAGATGGGGTGACTTGTGTGGCTCGGACCAGGTTCTGTTACCCAGAATCCTTTGCAAACCTCAAAATTTGGCAAAAAAAACACATGTTCCTCACATTTCTGTGGCAGAAAGTTCTGGAATCTGAGAGGAGCCACGAATTTCCTTCCACCCAGCGTTCCCCCACGTCTCCCGATAAAAATTATACCTCACTTGTGTGGGTAGGCCTAGCGCCCGTGACAGAAAATGCCCCAAAGTGCAACGTGGACACAGCCAAATTGGTGAAGGAAAACAGAGGTGTTTTTAGCAAATTGCCTACCTGTAGATTTTGGCCTGTAGCTCAGCGCCCACCTAGGGAAACCTACCAAACCTGTGCATTTCTGAAAACTAGAGACCTAGGGGAATCCAAGATGGGGTGACTTGTGTGGCTCGGACCAGGTTCTGTTATCCAGAATCCTTTGCAAACCTCAAAATGTGGCTAAAAAAACACATGTTCCTCACATTTCTGTGGCAGAAAGTTCTGGAATCTGAGAGGAGCCACGAATTTCCTTCCACCCAGCGTTCCCCCACGTCTCCCGATAAAAATGATACCTCACTTGTGTGGGTAGGCCTAGCGCCCGTGACAGGAAATGCCCCAAAGCGCAACGTGGACACAGCCAAATTGGTGAAGGAAAACAGAGGTGTTTTTTGCAAAGTGCCTACCTGTAGATTTTGGCCTGTAGCTCAGCCGCCACCTAGGGAAACCTACCAAACCTGTGCATTTCTGAAAACTAGAGACCTAGGGGAATCCAAGATGGGGTGACTTGTGTGGCTTGGACCAGTTTCTGTTATCCAGAATCCTTTGCAAACCTCAAAATTTGGCTAAAAAAACACATGTTCCTCACATTTCTGTGGCAGAAAGTTCTGGAATCTGAGAGGAGCCACGAATTTCCTTCCACCCAGCGTTCCCCCACATCTCCCGATAAAAATGATACCTCACTTGTGTGGGTAGGCCTAGCGCCCGCGACAGAAAACGCCCCAAACCGCAACGTGGACACATCCAAATTTGTGAAGGAAAACAGAGGTGTTTTTTTGCAAAGTGCCTACCTGTAGATTTTGGCTTGTAGCTCAGCCGCCACCTAGGGAAACCTATCAAACCTGTGCATTTCTGAAAACTTGAGACCTAGGGGAATCCAAGATGGGGTGACTTGTGTGGCTCGGACCAGGTTCTGTTACCCAGAATCCTTTGCAAACCTCAAAATTTGGCTAAAAAAACACATGTTCCTCACATTTCTGTGGCAGAAAGTTCTGGAATCTGAGAGGAGCCACGAATTTCCTTCCACCCAGCGTTCCCCCACGTCTCCCGATAAAAATGATACCTCACTTGTGTGGGTAGGCCTAGCGCCCGCGACAGTAAACGCCCCAAACCGCAACATGGACACATCCAAATTTGTGAAGGAAAACAGAGGTGTTTTTTGCAAAGTGCCTACCTGTAGATTTTGGCCTGTAGCTCAGCCGCCACCTAGGGAAACCTACCAAACCTGTGCATTTCTGGAAACTAGAGACCTAGGGGAATCCAAGATGGGGTGACTTGTGTGGCTCGGACCAGGTTCTGTTACCCAGAATCCTTTGCAAATCTCAAAATTTAGCTAAAAAAACACATGTTCCTCACATTTCTGTGGCAGAAAGTTCTGGAATCTGAGAGGAGCCACGAATTTCCTTCCACCCAGCGTTCCCCCACGTCTCCCGATAAAAATGATACCTCACTTGTGTGGGTAGGCCTAGCGCCCGTGACAGGAAATGCCCCAAAGCGCAACGTGGACACAGCCAAATTGGTGAAGGAAAACTGAGGTGTTTTTTGCAAAGTGCCTACCTGTAGATTTTGGCCTGTAGCTCAGCCGCCACCTAGGGAAACCTACCAAACCTGTGCATTTCTGAAAACTAGAGACCTAGGGGAATCCAAGATGGGGTGACTTGTGTGGCTCGGACCAGGTTCTGTTATCCAGAATCCTTTGCAAACCTCAAAATTTGGCTAAAAAAACACATGTTCCTCACATTTCTGTGGCAGAAAGTTCTGGAATCTGAGAGGAGCCACGAATTTCCTTCCACCCAGCGTTCCCCCACATCTCCCGATAAAAATGATACCTCACTTGTGTGGGTAGGCCTAGCGCCCGCGACAGTAAACGCCCCAAACCGCAACGTGGACACATCCAAATTTGTGAAGGAAAACAGAGGTGTTTTTTGCAAAGTGCCTACCTGTAGATTTTGGCCTGTAGCTCAGCCGCCACCTAGGGAAACCTACCAAACCTGTGCATTTCTGGAAACTAGAGACCTAGGGGAATCCAAGATGGGGTGACTTGTGTGGCTCGGACCAGGTTCTGTTACCCAGAATCCTTTGCAAACCTCAAAATTTGGCTAAAAAAACACATGTTCCTCACATTTCTGTGGCAGAAAGTTCTGGAATCTGAGAGGAGCCACGAATTTCCTTCCACCCAGCGTTCCCCCACGTCTCCCGATAAAAATGATACCTCACTTGTGTGGGTAGGCCTAGCGCCCGCGACAGGAAACGCCCCAAACCGCAACGTGGACACATCCTAATTTGTGAAGGAAAACAGAGGTGTTTTTTGCAAAGTGCCTACCTGTAGATTTTGGCTTGTAGCTCAGCCGCCACCTAGGGAAACCTACCAAACCTGTGCATTTCTGGAAACTAGAGACCTAGGGGAATCCAAGATGGGGTGACTTGTGTGGCTCGGACCAGGTTCTGTTACCCAGAATCCTTTGCAAACCTCAAAATTTGGCTAAAAAAACACATGTTCCTCACATTTCTGTGGCAGAAAGTTCTGGAATCTGAGAGGAGCCACGAATTTCCTTCCACCCAGCGTTCCCCCACATCTCCCGATAAAAATGATACCTCACTTGTGTGGGTAGGCCTAGCGCCCGTGACAGGAAATGCCCCAAAGCGCAACGTGGACACAGCCAAATTGGTGAAGGAAAACTGAGGTGTTTTTTGCAAAGTGCCTACCTGTAGATTTTGGCCTGTAGCTCAGCCGCCACCTAGGGAAACCTACCAAACCTGTGCATTTCTGAAAACTAGAGACCTAGGGGAATCCAAGATGGGGTGACTTGTGTGGCTCGGACCAGGTTCTGTTATCCAGAATCCTTTGCAAACCTCAAAATTTGGCTAAAAAAACACATGTTCCTCACATTTCTGTGGCAGAAAGTTCTGGAATCTGAGAGGAGCCACGAATTTCCTTCCACCCAGCGTTCCCCCACATCTCCCGATAAAAATGATACCTCACTTGTGTGGGTAGGCCTAGCGCCCGCGACAGTAAACGCCCCAAACCGCAACGTGGACACATCCAAATTTGTGAAGGAAAACAGAGGTGTTTTTTGCAAAGTGCCTACCTGTAGATTTTGGCCTGTAGCTCAGCCGCCACCTAGGGAAACCTACCAAACCTGTGCATTTCTGGAAACTAGAGACCTAGGGGAATCCAAGATGGGGTGACTTGTGTGGCTCGGACCAGGTTCTGTTACCCAGAATCCTTTGCAAACCTCAAAATTTGGCTAAAAAAACACATGTTCCTCACATTTCTGTGGCAGAAAGTTCTGGAATCTGAGAGGAGCCACGAATTTCCTTCCACCCAGCGTTCCCCCATGTCTCCCGATAAAAATGATACCTCACTTGTGTGGGTAGGCCTAGCGCCCGCGACAGGAAACGCCCCAAACCGCAACGTGGACACATCCAAATTTGTGAAGGAAAACAGAGGTGTTTTTTGCAAAGTGCCTACCTGTAGATTTTGGCTTGTAGCTCAGCCGCCACCTAGGGAAACCTACCAAACCTGTGCATTTCTGGAAACTAGAGACCTAGGGGAATCCAAGATGGGGTGACTTGTGTGGCTCGGACCAGGTTCTGTTACCCAGAATCCTTTGCAAACCTCAAAATTTGGCTAAAAAAACACATGTTCCTCACATTTCTGTGGCAGAAAGTTCTGGAATCTGAGAGGAGCCACGAATTTCCTTCCACCCAGCGTTCCCCCACATCTCCCGATAAAAATGATACCTCACTTGTGTGGGTAGGCCTTGCGCCCACGACAGAAAACGCCCCAAACCGCAACGTGGACACATCCAAATTTGTGAAGGAAAACAGAGGTGTTTTTTTGCAAAGTGCCTACCTGTAGATTTTGGCTTGTAGCTCAGCCGCCACCTAGGGAAACCTACCAAACCTGTGCATTTCTGAAAACTAGAGACCTAGGGAAATCCAAGATGGGGTGACTTGTGTGGCTCGGACCAGGTTCTGTTACCCAGAATCCTTTGCAAACCTCAAAATTTGGCTAAAAAAACACATGTTCCTCACATTTCTGTGGCAAAAAGTTCTGGAATCTGAGAGGAGCCACAAATTTCCTTCCACCCAGCGTTCCCTCACGTCTCCCGATAAAAATGATACCTCACTTGTGTGGGTAGGCCTAGCGCCCGCGACAGAAAACGCCCCAAACCGCAACGTGGACACATCCAAATTTGTGAAGGAAAACAGAGGTGTTTTTTTGCAAAGTGCCTACCTGTAGATTTTGGCTTGTAGCTCAGCCGCCACCTAGGGAAACCTACCAAACCTGTGCATTTCTGAAAACTAGAGATCTAGGGGAATCCAAGATGGGGTGACTTGTGTGGCTCGGACCAGGTTCTGTTACCCAGAATCCTTTGCAAACCTCAAAATTTGGCAAAAAAAACACATGTTCCTCACATTTCTGTGGCAGAAAGTTCTGGAATCTGAGAGGAGCCACGAATTTCCTTCCACCCAGCGTTCCCCCACGTCTCCCGATAAAAATTATACCTCACTTGTGTGGGTAGGCCTAGCGCCAGTGACAGGAAATGCCCCAAAGTGCAACTTGGACACAGCCAAATTGGTGAAGGAAAACAGAGGTGTTTTTTGCAAAGTGCCTACCTGTAGATTTTGGCCTGTAGCTCAGCCGCCACCTAGGGAAACCTACCAAACCTGTGCATTTCTGAAAACTAGAGACCTAGGGGAATCCAAGATGGGGTGACTTGTGTGGCTCGGACCAGGTTCTGTTATCCAGAATCCTTTGCAAACCTCAAAATGTGGCTAAAAAAACACATGTTCCTCACATTTCTGTGGCAGAAAGTTCTGGAATCTGAGAGGAGCCACGAATTTCCTTCCACCCAGCGTTCCCCCACGTCTCCCGATAAAAATGATACCTCACTTGTGTGGGTAGGCCTAGCGCCCGTGACAGGAAATGCCCCAAAGCGCAACGTGGACACAGCCAAATTGGTGAAGGAAAACAGAGGTGTTTTTTGCAAAGTGCCTACCTGTAGATTTTGGCCTGTAGCTCAGCCACCACCTAGGGAAACCTACCAAACCTGTGCATTTCTGAAAACTAGAGACCTAGGGGAATCCAAGATGGGGTGACTTGTGTGGCTCGGACCAGTTTCTGTTATCCAGAATCCTTTGCAAACCTCAAAATTTGGCTAAAAAAACACATGTTCCTCACATTTCTGTGGCAGAAAGTTCTGGAATCTGAGAGGAGCCACGAATTTCCTTCCACCCAGCGTTCCCCCACATCTCCCGATAAAAATGATACCTCACTTGTGTGGGTAGGCCTAGCGCCCGCGACAGAAAACGCCCCAAACCGCAACGTGGACACATCCAAATTTGTGAAGGAAAACAGAGGTGTTTTTTTGCAAAGTGCCTACCTGTAGATTTTGGCTTGTAGCTCAGCCGCCACCTAGGGAAACCTATCAAACCTGTGCATTTCTGAAAACTTGAGACCTAGGGGAATCCAAGATGGGGTGACTTGTGTGGCTCGGACCAGGTTCTGTTACCCAGAATCCTTTGCAAACCTCAAAATTTGGCTAAAAAAACACATGTTCCTCACATTTCTGTGGCAGAAAGTTCTGGAATCTGAGAGGAGCCACGAATTTCCTTCCACCCAGCGTTCCCCCACGTCTCCCGATAAAAATGATACCTCACTTGTGTGGGTAGGCCTAGCGCCCGCGACAGTAAACGCCCCAAACCGCAACATGGACACATCCAAATTTGTGAAGGAAAACAGAGGTGTTTTTTGCAAAGTGCCTACCTGTAGATTTTGGCCTGTAGCTCAGCCGCCACCTAGGGAAACCTACCAAACCTGTGCATTTCTGGAAACTAGAGACCTAGGGGAATCCAAGATGGGGTGACTTGTGTGGCTCGGACCAGGTTCTGTTACCCAGAATCCTTTGCAAATCTCAAAATTTAGCTAAAAAAACACATGTTCCTCACATTTCTGTGGCAGAAAGTTCTGGAATCTGAGAGGAGCCACGAATTTCCTTCCACCCAGCGTTCCCCCACGTCTCCCGATAAAAATGATACCTCACTTGTGTGGGTAGGCCTAGCGCCCGTGACAGGAAATGCCCCAAAGCGCAACGTGGACACAGCCAAATTGGTGAAGGAAAACTGAGGTGTTTTTTGCAAAGTGCCTACCTGTAGATTTTGGCCTGTAGCTCAGCCGCCACCTAGGGAAACCTACCAAACCTGTGCATTTCTGAAAACTAGAGACCTAGGGGAATCCAAGATGGGGTGACTTGTGTGGCTCGGACCAGGTTCTGTTATCCAGAATCCTTTGCAAACCTCAAAATTTGGCTAAAAAAACACATGTTCCTCACATTTCTGTGGCAGAAAGTTCTGGAATCTGAGAGGAGCCACGAATTTCCTTCCACCCAGCGTTCCCCCACGTCTCCCGATAAAAATGATACCTCACTTGTGTGGGTAGGCCTAGCGCCCGCGACAGTAAACGCCCCAAACCGCAACATGGACACTTCCAAATTTGTGAAGGAAAACAGAGGTGTTTTTTGCAAAGTGCCTACCTGTAGATTTTGGCCTGTAGCTCAGCCGCCACCTAGGGAAACCTACCAAACCTGTGCATTTCTGGAAACTAGAGACCTAGGGGAATCCAAGATGGGGTGACTTGTGTGGCTCGGACCAGGTTCTGTTACCCAGAATCCTTTGCAAATCTCAAAATTTAGCTAAAAAAACACATGTTCCTCACATTTCTGTGGCAGAAAGTTCTGGAATCTGAGAGGAGCCACGAATTTCCTTCCACCCAGCGTTCCCCCACGTCTCCCGATAAAAATGATACCTCACTTGTGTGGGTAGGCCTAGCGCCCGTGACAGGAAATGCCCCAAAGCGCAACGTGGACACAGCCAAATTGGTGAAGGAAAACTGAGGTGTTTTTTGCAAAGTGCCTACCTGTAGATTTTGGCCTGTAGCTCAGCCGCCACCTAGGGAAACCTACCAAACCTGTGCATTTCTGGAAACTAGAGACCTAGGGGAATCCAAGATGGGGTGACTTGTGTGGCTCGGACCAGGTTCTGTTACCCAGAATCCTTTGCAAACCTCAAAATTTGGCTAAAAAAACACATGTTCCTCACATTTCTGTGGCAGAAAGTTCTGGAATCTGAGAGGAGCCACGAATTTCCTTCCACCCAGCGTTCCCCCACGTCTCCCGATAAAAATGATACCTCACTTGTGTGGGTAGGCCTAGCGCCCGCGACAGGAATCGCCCCAAACCGCAATGTGGACACATCCAAATTTGGGAAGGAAAACAGAGGTGTTTTTTGCAAAGTGCCTACCTGTAGATTTTGGCTTGTAGCTCAGCCGCCACCTAGGGAAACCTACCAAACCTGTGCATTTCTGGAAACTAGAGACCTAGGGGAATCCAAGATGGGGTGACTTGTGTGGCTCGGACCAGGTTCTGTTACCCAGAATCCTTTGCAAACCTCAAAATTTAGCTAAAAAAACACATGTTCCTCACATTTCTGTGGCAGAAAGTTCTGGAATCTGAGAGGAGCCACGAATTTCCTTCCACCCAGCGTTCCCCCACATCTCCCGATAAAAATGATACCTCACTTGTGTGGGTAGGCCTAGCGCCCGCGACAGAAAACGCCCCAAACCGCAACGTGGACACATCCAAATTTGTGAAGGAAAACAGAGGTGTTTTTTTGCAAAGTGCCTACCTGTAGATTTTGGCTTGTAGCTCAGCCGCCACCTAGGGAAACCTACCAAACCTGTGCATTTCTGAAAACTAGAGACCTAGGGAAATCCAAGATGGGGTGACTTGTGTGGCTCGGACCAGGTTCTGTTACCCAGAATCCTTTGCAAACCTCAAAATTTGGCTAAAAAAACACATGTTCCTCACATTTCTGTGGCAGAAAGTTCTGGAATCTGAGAGGAGCCACGAATTTCCTTCCACCCAGCGTTCCCCCACGTCTCCCGATAAAAATTATACCTCACTTGTGTGGGTAGGCCTAGCGCCCGTGACAGGAAATGCCCCAAAGTGCAACGTGGACACAGCCAAATTGGTGAAGGAAAACAGAGGTGTTTTTTGCAAAGTGCCTACCTGTAGATTTTGGCCTGTAGCTCAGCCGCCACCTAGGGAAACCTACCAAACCTGTGCATTTCTGAAAACTAGAGACCTAGGGGAATCCAAGATGGGGTGACTTGTGTGGCTCGGACCAGGTTCTGTTATCCAGAATCCTTTGCAAACCTCAAAATTTGGCTAAAAAAACACATGTTCCTCACATTTCTGTGGCAGAAAGTTCTGGAATCTGAGAGGAGCCACGAATTTCCTTCCACCCAGCGTTCCCCCACGTCTCCCGATAAAAATGATACCTCACTTGTGTGGGTAGGCCTAGCGCCCGTGACAGGAAATGCCCCAAAGCGCAACGTGGACACAGCCAAATTGGTGAAGGAAAACAGAGGTGTTTTTTGCAAAGTGCCTACCTGTAGATTTTGGCCTGTAGCTCAGCCGCCACCTAGGGAAACCTACCAAACCTGTGCATTTCTGAAAACTAGAGACCTAGGGGAATCCAAGATGGGGTGACTTGTGTGGCTCGGACCAGTTTCTGTTATCCAGAATCCTTTGCAAACCTCAAAATTTGGCTAAAAAAACACATGTTCCTCACATTTCTGTGGCAGAAAGTTCTGGAATCTGAGAGGAGCCACGAATTTCCTTCCACCCAGCGTTCCCCCACATCTCCCGATAAAAATGATACCTCACTTGTGTGGGTAGGCCTAGCGCCCGCGACAGAAAACGCCCCAAACCGCAACGTGGACACATCCAAATTTGTGAAGGAAAACAGAGGTGTTTTTTTGCAAAGTGCCTACCTGTAGATTTTGGCTTGTAGCTCAGCCGCCACCTAGGGAAACCTACCAAACCTGTGCATTTCTGAAAACTTGAGACCTAGGGGAATCCAAGATGGGGTGACTTGTGTGGCTCGGACCAGGTTCTGTTACCCAGAATCCTTTGCAAACCTCAAAATTTGGCTAAAAAAACACATGTTCCTCACATTTCTGTGGCAGAAAGTTCCGGAATCTAAGAGGAGCCACGAATTTCCTTCCACCCAGCGTTCCCCCACGTCTCCCGATAAAAATGATACCTCACTTGTGTGGGTAGGCCTAGCGCCCGCGACAGTAAACGCCCCAAACCGCAACATGGACACATCCAAATTTGTGAAGGAAAACAGAGGTGTTTTTTGCAAAGTGCCTACCTGTAGATTTTGGCCTGTAGCTCAGCTGCCACCTAGGGAAACCTACCAAACCTGTGCATTTCTGGAAACTAGAGACCTAGGGGAATCCAAGATGGGGTGACTTGTGTGGCTCGGACCAGGTTCTGTTACCCAGAATCCTTTGCAAATCTCAAAATTTAGCTAAAAAAACACATGTTCCTCACATTTCTGTGGCAGAAAGTTCTGGAATCTGAGAGGAGCCACGAATTTCCTTCCACCCAGCGTTCCCCCACGTCTCCCGATAAAAATGATACCTCACTTGTGTGGGTAGGCCTAGCGCCCATGACAGGAAATGCCCCAAAGCGCAACGTGGACACAGCCAAATTGGTGAAGGAAAACTGAGGTGTTTTTTGCAAAGTGCCTACCTGTAGATTTTGGCCTGTAGCTCAGCCGCCACCTAGGGAAACCTACCAAACCTGTGCATTTCTGAAAACTAGAGACCTAGGGGAATCCAAGATGGGGTGACTTGTGTGGCTCGGACCAGGTTCTGTTATCCAGAATCCTTTGCAAACCTCAAAATTTGGCTAAAAAAACACATGTTCCTCACATTTCTGTGGCAGAAAGTTCTGGAATCTGAGAGGAGCCACGAATTTCCTTCCACCCAGCGTTCCCCCACATCTCCCGATAAAAATGATACCTCACTTGTGTGGGTAGGCCTAGCGCCCGCGACAGTAAACGCCCCAAACCGCAACGTGGACACATCCAAATTTGTGAAGGAAAACAGAGGTGTTTTTTGCAAAGTGCCTACCTGTAGATTTTGGCCTGTAGCTCAGCCGCCACCTAGGGAAACCTACCAAACCTGTGCATTTCTGGAAACGAGAGACCTAGGGGAATCCAAGATGGGGTGACTTGTGTGGCTCGGACCAGGTTCTGTTACCCAGAATCCTTTGCAAACCTCAAAATTTGGCTAAAAAAACACATGTTCCTCACATTTCTGTGGCAGAAAGTTCTGGAATCTGAGAGGAGCCACGAATTTCCTTCCACCCAGCGTTCCCCCACGTCTCCCGATAAAAATGATACCTCACTTGTGTGGGTAGGCCTAGCGCCCGCGACAGGAAACGCCCCAAACCGCAACGTGGACACATCCAAATTTGTGAAGGAAAACAGAGGTGTTTTTTGCAAAGTGCCTACCTGTAGATTTTGGCTTGTAGCTCAGCCGCCACCTAGGGAAACCTACCAAACCTGTGCATTTCTGGAAACTAGAGACCTAGGGGAATCCAAGATGGGGTGACTTGTGTGGCTCGGACCAGGTTCTGTTACCCAGAATCCTTTGCAAACCTCAAAATTTGGCTAAAAAAACACATGTTCCTCACATTTCTGTGGCAGAAAGTTCTGGAATCTGAGAGGAGCCACGAATTTCCTTCCACCCAGCGTTCCCCCACATCTCCCGATAAAAATGATACCTCACTTGTGTGGGTAGGCCTAGCGCCCGCGACAGAAAACGCCCCAAACCGCAACGTGGACACATCCAAATTTGTGAAGGAAAACAGAGGTGTTTTTTTGCAAAGTGCCTACCTGTAGATTTTGGCTTGTAGCTCAGCCGCCACCTAGGGAAACCTACCAAACCTGTGCATTTCTGAAAACTAGAGACCTAGGGAAATCCAAGATGGGGTGACTTGTGTGGCTCGGACCAGGTTCTGTTACCCAGAATCCTTTGCAAACCTCGAAATTTGGCTAAAAAAAAACATGTTCCTCACATTTCTGTGGCAGAAAGTTCTGGAATCTGAGAGGAGCCACAAATTTCCTTCCACCCAGCGTTCCCTCACGTCTCCCGATAAAAATGATACCTCACTTGTGTGGGTAGGCCTAGCGCCCGCGACAGAAAACGCCCCAAACCGCAACGTGGACACATCCAAATTTGTGAAGGAAAACAGAGGTGTTTTTTTGCAAAGTGCCTACCTGTAGATTTTGGCTTGTAGCTCAGCCGCCACCTAGGGAAACCTACCAAACCTGTGCATTTCTGAAAACTAGAGATCTAGGGGAATCCAAGATGGGGTGACTTGTGTGGCTCGGACCAGGTTCTGTTACCCAGAATCCTTTGCAAACCTCAAAATTTGGCAAAAAAAACACATGTTCCTCACATTTCTGTGGCAGAAAGTTCTGGAATCTGAGAGGAGCCACGAATTTCCTTCCACCCAGCGTTCCCCCACGTCTCCCGATAAAAATTATACCTCACTTGTGTGGGTAGGCCTAGCGCCCGTGACAGGAAATGCCCCAAAGTGCAACGTGGACACAGCCAAATTGGTGAAGGAAAACATAGGTGTTTTTTGCAAAGTGCCTACCTGTAGATTTTGGCCTGTAGCTCAGCCGCCACCTAGGGAAACCTACCAAACCTGTGCATTTCTGAAAACTAGAGACCTAGGGGAATCCAAGATGGGGTGACTTGTGTGGCTCGGACCAGGTTCTGTTATCCAGAATCCTTTGCAAACCTCAAAATTTGGCTAAAAAAACACATGTTCCTCACATTTCTGTGGCAGAAAGTTCTGGAATCTGAGAGGAGCCACGAATTTCCTTCCACCCAGCGTTCCCCCACGTCTCCCGATAAAAATGATACCTCACTTGTGTGGGTAGGCCTAGCGCCCGTGACAGGAAATGCCCCAAAGCGCAACGTGGACACAGCCAAATTGGTGAAGGAAAACAGAGGTGTTTTTTGCAAAGTGCCTACCTGTAGATTTTGGCTTGTAGCTCAGCCGCCACCTAGGGAAACCTACCAAACCTGTGCATTTCTGAAAACTAGAGACCTAGGGGAATCCAAGATGGGGTGACTTGTGTGGCTCGGACCAGTTTCTGTTATCCAGAATCCTTTGCAAACCTCAAAATTTGGCTAAAAAAACACATGTTCCTCACATTTCTGTGGCAGAAAGTTCTGGAATCTGAGAGGAGCCACGAATTTCCTTCCACCCAGCGTTCCCCCACATCTCCCGATAAAAATGATACCTCAC